>NW_005187458.1:296125-303307 GCF_000239375.1 Pundamilia nyererei
ACCGGTTTGAGCACCGTTTGAGCACCGGCACCGTTTCAAAAGTACCGATTTGGCACCGGTATCGGATAAAACCTAAACGATACCCATCCCTATATATGAGAGAGAGAGAGATAAACGTGAAAGAATGGAAAAGGGTAAACAAAAAAGTAAATATGAATTTGCAGACAGAACTGATCTACCATTTGTGTGAGGGTTTACTGTAAACTGTGTTTTTATTTATCTTTTCTACAGGACAGACTGTACGTGACGCCTCAGTCGCTCATTGTGGTGAAATCAGACAACATGTTTAGCCTTTAAATCTTCTGATCGTCCGATAATCTTCTGTTCTGATATTTTACAAGAAGAGACAAACTGACTTCCTGCTGACAGTCGGAGGGTGGAGGCGGCTTCCATTAGTGAAGAGAGCTGAGAGAGTCTTCCTCCTCAAATCTTGGAGCCTCTAAATTTATCATCCTAACGAGCTCCTTGCCCACTTTATGCTTCATCTTTCTAATTTTAGCAGAGAAATGAGGCGACTGCCAGACTGCTGCCTCCTCCCTCAGTGAACGTTAATCAGATATTTGAGCGTTTGTTTAGCGTCCTGTCTCCCCGCACCCCCCATTCATGTTCTTGATTTTAGATTAGAACATTTTCAGGTTTTCTTTGTCCTGGATTTTGCACCACTTTTATTCCATCTTTCTTTAGCTTGTGTCCTGTTTCTTTGCACTCTTGTCTTTATTTATACAAATTTTTGTTCCATTTTTTTTCTCCCAGCTTCCTGCTATTTTTGACATGTTTTCTCCTGCTTTGTTATTTTGCACATTTTTCCAATTTTCTGTAAACTGAAAATCTTTGAGTATTTTTAGGCTCTTTTGTCTGGTGTCTGTCAGTTGTTTAGTTTTTGGTTATTTTTTTTCATTCCCAATTTTTGCAAGTATTTCATTCATTTTCCATCTCTTTCTACTTTCCCCCATTGTTTTCACCATTTTTCTTAACTCTTATGCTCTTGCTCTGTCCAGCCATTGAGTTTCATAGTTCATGTTTTGCATCATTTTGCCCTAAAGTCAAAGCTCAGTGTAAATAATACACTGAAATAAATAATAAGTGTAAATTTGAGCACATAAGGAAAGAAAAAACAACAACATCATGAGTCAATGAAGAGAAGCTCCACTGTAGGTAAAACTGAGGAATAATTTCACAATTCAAAGAAAAATGAAACAGAATTGATCCAGCATGGAGTTCATGCTGCTACAGACGACACGTAACTGCAGCCTAATCTGCAGCATCAGGACGGCGTATCTGAGCTCTGATCTGAGCTCCGTGCTGGCATCAGGGCGATGTGTGCGATCCAGCCTGGCTCGGGTTGCTTTCTCTGGGCGTGGCGCTGAAAGCTGCTCTTCCTTGTTTTGATTGTGAGCAGGGAGAGGCTCAGGCACTCCGACTCGGGCCCAGGGACTCGCTGACCCCCGACAGTGAAATCATTAGGACAAGACTGAAGATAGAAACTGTCAGGCACCCACTTGCCTTATCCTGAAATCTAATCAGAGTCCAACTCAACAGGACAAAGTCTGACAGCCCAACAGCAAGGCCATACTGGAGGAACTTTTGTCTTCAAGGTGGCATTAACTGACTGAAATGGAGACACACACACACTGAGCTCAACTGCTGGCCTCGCGAGTCGGTGTTTCTGATCTCCAGTCCACAGATTTAAATCTCCTCGTTTCCTTTTATGTTTTCATTTTTTCCCGTTCTGCATCATTTTAATTGTTTGGAAATGTTTTAATTTTTTTGTGTAGCTTCCTCATCCTCGTTTCTTCTGTCCAGCAGGTAAAAATGTTCAGGATTTATAAACATGATGAATTAAAAACCATCACTGTGCTGCTTTCCTTCGTCCAGAGATGCAGATTTACAGTCAGATTAAATTTGCTTTAAGAGCCGAGTCCTTCGAGCAGGTCACTGCATTTTCCAGCCTGAATCATGTTGGGTCTGCAGCCGTGAGAAAACTCAGACTCCTGCATCATTATTTCCACTTCTCCCTGAACCGAAAACCCACCTCTAATTATTTTCTTCGCGCTCTCAGCCTCACAGAGCTCCTACAGTTCAAACAGCCACAGGATGAATAGCCCGTTTCCGTCGAGGATTTTGCTGCTTCATCATTCAGCCGCTAAATCTCTGAGCTGCTCCAGGAACACAGAAGTGATCAATGAGCATCCTGGAAGCAGCTGGGATCAATCAGTACTTTGTTCTGATGACCATGACTGTGGAAGGAACACCAATGGGAGGCAGCGATTACGTCCAGGTCCTTGAGTTAACGTGTCCAAAAGAAAACTGCAATTAAGATCTCTTCTCCTTCTCTGTCTCCTTCTAATGTTGAGCTTTATTTATGAGGAATGAAGTAAAAATGCAGCAATCTGACATTCAGTGGCAATCTACACTTTTACTCTAAACACTTATGTCCACCCTTTTGATGTGACCATGTTGTGCTTTACACTCTTGGTCCAGTTTTTGTGCTGTTTCTGGCATATTTATGCCTTTCCATGTCTATTGCACCATTCTGTCGCAGTTTCGCATGGTTTACAATTATTACAATTATTTTTTTCTCTTTTCCATCATTTTAAGCATCTTATGGACCATTTAGCTCCGCTGTCCTACACACCTTTTTGTTTTGGTCTCTCTTCTCTTTTGCCCATTGTTTCTTTTCTGCCTTTTACTGCTTTGCACTATTTTTTTTTTTCACTTTTTAGCTTGGATTTTGTCTTTGGTGTCCTTTGTCTAGCGCCATCACCATCATCTTTTATTCTTTTGTCAAAGTGCCAGATTTTATATCTGTGTGGTGTAAAGATAAGATAAGATAAGATAACCTTTATTAGTCCCACACGTGGGAAATTTGTTATGTGTCAGAAAAGTACCGTCTTTATTTATCGAGGACAAAGTCAACTCAGTTTGCTTTATTTGTAAAGACAAAAATATTGGAGAGGAGAGCTTAACTATCAGAAACTTCCCCATGAACCTTCACTGAGAGAAGGAAGAAATCCTTAACAGAATCCATAACACAAAGAGACTGAACCAGGAACCTGGTCACAGGTGTCCTCAGGCATCTTCTCACTCCAGGAAAGATCTCCATACCTGCACAGGTGTGTCATCTGGACCAGCGGCCTCTCCACTCTAAGTATAATCAACATGCAGCCACAAATCAAATCTACCCAAACATTCAACAGTTTCTTGCGCAGGTTTTCACATTCCAGTTTTGGGATTCTGATGAACTTTTTCTCTCTCGCAGTGATTATCACCTTCAGGTTGCCTCATTGTTGCACATTCATTACTTTTTCATGTAAAATAAGTGATTTTCCATCTCTCACTTTGTGCCCAGATAAGTATCTGCAGCTTGGCTCTCTGAGAAAACAAAGAGCATTTCTGCTCACTTTCTAAAATCACATTTTTATGCCTTTACTGTTGTCACATAGTGGGCGATGTGGACACGCAACTTTATGAACACGATAACTCAAGGAGTTAGAAAAGTGTAACTTAAAAATGCAATATAAAAAATGTCTGAGCCTTTTTGTATTGACTGTCATGTTTATTTTACTCATAGACTATAGCAGATTAAAAGAACAGAAGGTGACCCAAAGTGCTTTACAGACAGGCATACATTTACACTCAGGTCCACAAACAACAGTTTAAAAATAAAAAGCAGAAAGGTGCGTTTTGTTGAACTCGTTGTGGAAAGTAAAAGTCACAGTGATTTAGTGATCATTAAAATGTGTTCAGCCTTTGCAGATTGATGATTCATTTCATAAATCATGACGCACTGCTCTCCCCAGCATACACTCTCTTCACAGGTTAAAAGTATCGGTACTGGTATCTGTAATACTGACCCAGTATGTATGTGGTATTGGACCAGTACCAACATTTTCAGCATCACACACTGCAGGCTGTGAGGTACCAATCACTATACGATCATGTGTACTCTGAGACAATGCCGCTAAGAATACGTAATGATTACACTACAGCAGGGGTAGGCAACTCCAGGCCTCGAGTGCCGGTGTCCTGCAGGTTTTAGATCGCACCCTGGGTCAACACACCTGAATCAAATGATTAGTTCATTACCAGGCCTCTGGAGAACTTCAAGAAATGCGGAGGAGCCATTTAGCCCTTTAAATCAGCTGTGATGGATCATGGACACATCTAAAACCTCCAGGACACCGGCACTCGAGGCCTGGAGTTGCCTACCCCTGCACTACAGTTTAATAAATTGTGTTCACTTCTGGTGACACAGGTGTTTCTGGGTGACCCAGCAGGCAAATGTTTTGCCACCTAATGATTCTCCTCCTGGGAGGATAAAAATGGCTTTGACTTTTCTGTCTTGTAGAAACAAAAAAACCTCAAAGAGCTTCAGATGATGAATAACATTGACAAAGTTCCTCCTGACTTCCTGATACTGGCCACAGAAGTACAAAACTTCAATTTTCCATGCAGCTTAGAGTTCTGAGAAACTTATCTGTTCCAGCACTGAGAGGATGATGAAGTGGAGGGTGGACAGCCTGTAACCTTCATCCTTTATTGTCAGGCACACACAGGAGTCCATTGAGTGGAGACAGGAAGCAGAGGTCTTCGACTGTCTCCAGATATTTTACCTCAGTGTGGCCTCGATGAAACGGCGTCAGGCTCCTTCTTTGAGTCCAGTCTGGACTTCCAGACATGTCACAGGAGCTTTATTTCATCCTGGAGTCGCTTTGATGTATGCCTCAGTTAGAGGAAACCTTCACAGTAAATCATTCAGCTGAAAGCTCTGGATTAAAGACATTAAAGAGAAGGGGAACGTGGGTTTGAAATAAGTTTAAAAATGGCATTAAAACCTTTTCTTTCAGCAGCTTCTGTTCAAAGTGTCAGAGGCTGGAGGTTGTCCTACTGGGCTGTCAGCGTTACATAAGGAGTGAGGGTGTGGTGGGCAGATGTGCTCCCAGCTGTCAGTTCTCTGCTAAAAAATAGCTTTTTGTTGCTCAGCCGGTTTCTGTCTGCTGCTCAGAGTTTGGTGCCGTCTCCAGTTTGCAGAAACGTCATGGAGGAGAGAGAGGAGCTGTAAATCCACCACAGCACGCTGCTGAGAGCCGTCATGTTCACTTTGAAACTTAAAGGTCACAGTGTGCCTGAAAACAACTTAAAGAGAGACAGACCTGCAGCTTAAACATGAATTAAAAAACCTGCAGTTCCTCTGATGTCCAAAAGAGGCTACAGCAGTGAATCAGTCCCCAGAAACTGTTACAGCTTTACAGGAGAAATAAACATGTTTACAGTCTCAAGCAAAAAGTCTTTGGTCTCCATAGATAATTTCCCCCTTCAGTACATCTGTATACATCTATGTATAACTGACCAGCATTAAAGGGAGCGTGGCCTCTTTGATCAGTCTGCTATATACTACAGTGGTCCTTTGCTACAATGTGGCTCGTTGTTTCGCTGAATTGTTTTGTGCAATTTTGCATGCTTTTCTTTTTTTTTGTACAGCACATTGTGTTCTGCAACCTGATTGGCTGTAGACCATTGTCAATCAATCTCGTGTCGTGTCTCCTGTACAGTACAGAATGCGTTCAGCTTGTCACATTTAAATCTTTGATCGCTAGCAGTGTCTCTGAAGTGCTGTACTGTATGTCTGTAAGTTTTCTCCCCAACAAACACAACAATGTCGACGAAACGTTTTGCACCGTCAAAGGCAACCGAGGGTTTATGGTTTCATTCTATAATACTGGACTTATTTTTCTACGAAGGTTTGAACTTTGAGAGTGTGTAAACAAGAGAGAAAAGTGTGAAAATGTTCGTGCCTGTCTGAGAAAAGTGTATAGAGTGTGTAGTGAGGGGTTTTACAGTCTTAAAACATCTATAATAATTGTAAAATATAAAGTTGGCTACTTTGCAGATTTCACCTATCGCGGGTTATTTCTAGAATGTAACTCCCGCAATAAATGAGGGACCACTGTAATAATCATGAATGGGTTTTTTTTATGTTTAATGGGGTTTTTTAAGTAGATGGACACAAATTCAGGATTACTGCTCAGCAGGATAAAACTGGAAAAACTTAGGATCCAAATAAAACTTAGAGACGGGACTGCAGAAACTGGTGGCTATGTCCATCTTTTATATACAGTGTACATTTTTTGGATGATACAGCATTGTTTCTGAGGGTTTGTTAAATTCCTTCAGAACGTTAAATAAAATTTAGAAAATACAAATAAAAAGGGAATACCTTCAGCATGAGGTTAATAGCTGTGTGTTTTTTGTTCAGATATTAGTTTTTAAGTTAAATTGAGAGCAGAAAGACTTTGTGAGTTTGTGTTTCTGGGTTTCTCCGTTGAAAGTGTTAAACAGCTGACTGTTTAATGCCGGACTCCAGCAATGGTGGTCTGTTTCATCCCTTCACTGATTAAATCAAAATGTGTTTGCGAACTTGCAGCCATGAACTATATTTAGCTGCAGCTCCTTTTACTCTCTGAACTCTGTCTTTCTTCTCTTTATGGAAAATGTCCTCCACACATTAGCTGTCCAAACATCACCTCCAAAATGCACAAATTGAATAATTCAGCCCAGTTAGCTGAACAAACACACACCTTCACGAAAGTTAATGGAATTAACGAGCTGCACTTAAGTGTCTGTTGACATTTGTGTCTTTAAACCAACATCCTGTCCTGTAACGAGGCCACGCTGATTAACTCCTTGCTGCACAGACACGAAGCCGGCGTCCAGCTGAGGACTCTCCAACAACAACTGGCCACTGTTTGAAGTGTGAGCACGCGTCCTGCAGACCTGAACAACAACACCAACGTATCCAGGCCACCAAAGAAGAAGAGGAAGAAGCAACCAGCTCCTTAATGAACTGCACTCCATTACAGAAAGTGGAGCTCTGTGTTTATAACTGTTATTACAGGGGAATAACCGCACTCTCCAGCCTGTATGCCAAAATAATAAAAAATAAAACAGCCCAGGATACTGAGGAACCTTTTCCTCCACCAGGAGGAATTTTAATCAAGAGTTATGAATTAAAAAAAATCTTTAAAATGGTCAAAATAAAAAAATGTGACCAAATGAAAATAAAATAAAGAGTAGAACATTAAAGTCACCAAATAAGATTTAAAAGTATGAGACTAAAATCTAAAAGTAGGGATATGTCAAAGTATAAATACAGCATCTTTAAAACACATTTTATTCAAACCT
>NW_005187458.1:305562-306736 GCF_000239375.1 Pundamilia nyererei
CCTTAGAACTGAAGAAGCTTCTCGGATGAGAGGTGAAACGTCTTCAAGCAACTTAAAGAAGTCCAGACGCTTTTCTTTGCAAGCTCCTTTGACTTCACCTACATGATTTTCACTGATTTGTCACTGTTCATTGCTGTATTATCAGAAAAAGATTGCATGTAATTGCTTCGTTGACCTTTATTTAATCACACACTGGTTGCAGACTGACTGTCTTACAGCAGGTTATAGTGACAGTTTGTTTATCTGATGATTCATTTTGCAGAAAAAAAACATAATCTTATTTGATAAAACAGACAGATAACTGTGAGGACAAAATCTGCAGCAGAAAAATGTGATTGTTATTGCAAAACTCAGCGTAATCTCTAGAATATTGTATGGTCGGGTGTCTGCAGAACGACTTCTGACCCATGACGTTCTCTTCAGGTTTAACAGGTGTTAGTCAATGTGAAATAGACTGCTGTGATTGGTCATAAATCTTTTTTAGAAAAGAAAACATGCTCAGTGTTTAGGCAAGTTCAAATAAACATTTAAATAACTTCAAAATAAAGGCTCAACAATTTTTTTTCACTGGTTGTACAGATGGGCTGCTAACAGATGACTCCACAGAATTAACACGCTAACACTGATGCTTCAAAAAGAACAGATTCACCTGTGAGCGAGTTGACACCTGGGATAACAGTGATGTCATCAGGTTACGATAAATCTGTGGAACAGTCTGCACCGCCCCCTGTGGGAGTAACGTGCAACTACTGGAAAAGGTGCAAGGGCCCAGTGATCCTCAAATCTCACAGGGGTTACAGGAGGAGGTCTGGTGCAACTTTAGGGGTGGGTGGGGCTTTTTCAGCTTTTATTGTGCTTTTATTTTATCGAGGAAATAAAGGTCCTCAAACCTGTGCACGAGCCTCACAGCATGTGGGGTCACCTTCTGAGCTTATGACTCCCAGGCATTTGATTCCACATGTTTGCCATCCTAAATCCTTAAAAGGTTTCATGTGAACATCCGACACTTTAAAACACGTTTGTCCTGTGAGTCAACTGCAGGGTTTGGCCATCAGGTGTTGCTGTTTACACTGAAAGAATGAGTTTAAACTGGTACAAAGTCTGCAGAGAACTCTGCAGTGTGTGTGTGTGTGTGTGTGTGTGTGTGTGTGTGTGTGTGTGTGTGTTTAGATGT
>NW_005187458.1:307507-318679 GCF_000239375.1 Pundamilia nyererei
TTTTGTCTCCAGGAAAGGTTCCCATTAGTTCCAGGTTCTAAAGAATACTACAGCATACTGGTGCTTCCAGGGAGACTCTGTGAATCCAGTCTCATCGCTCGTCCTGCACAGGAAGTTCTCGTTCTGCTGCTCCACTGCAATCACGCCTCCCATAGTTGCTCGCCTTTCTCCATCCCACCGTCTCTTACTGCCACAGCTCAGTTTAATCTGTAAGTCGTTCAGCTGATCCACAAACAGTTCAGAATGCCTTCACATACCAAACACCACTGTAATCCACCAGTGTGGAGTGACCTCAGGAGACAACTCAGTGTGGAGTGGGTGAGGACCTGCGTGCATCTAAAGGTTGACCTTTGACCTCCTGTGACCATGTGTCCTATTATGGGGGATTGCATTTGAGCTTTTTTATTGACGACGATAAAAGACGATGCTTAGTCATTATATTCATCTTCAGTTCATTTCAGCGGGGATCAAACATCTAGCTCAGGCTAAATCCCCTCCAGAGCGTTGACATCCTACGAGCTGGAGTCAGCAGCTGGGGATCAAACCACCAGAACCTTCATCCTAAACCCACCCAGATGTGATGAGTGTCGCTGTTAGTGTCAGATTGTTTTGAAACCATCACTGAAACAAACAAATTCAACTAAACAAATCTGCACGAGGAACAGACCGACTGTAAAAATGAGACCGAAGGAGCAGGACAGGTAATCGTTACCAACACAGGTGAGAACAATCAGTGCATCAGGTAAAAGAACACTGACACTTCTCACATGAATGTCGAGGTTTTTAAGATCATTGCAGGCTTGCTGGGAACCTCGTGAGCTCCTGGAGGACTCATAGCACTGGATGAATACCTCTGATGAGCTGTTCAGTCCCAAACACAAGGACAGCATAGAGGTCAGGACTCAGCACTGCCACCACAGCATAATTACCCTCTCCACCTCCGCCTCACTCCTGCGTCTCCACCTGCAGCCCTGACACTAAGCCTTTATGCCCTGTGGATTTTGTGGTTTGAGGCTTTGCCACTCTGTACCTGCGGAGAGTTTTTGGCTGGCCGGGGATCCACAAAGCCTCCCGGCCACCTCGAGCTGTCGGCCCAGGCCGCAGAACAGTAAACCTGGCTGAGGCCAAGACCAGACTGTGGTCAGGTCAGAGCCTCAGGATTCCCCTCAGTGTGCAGGAAGCAAACAGCTAACATGAAACTCTGCAACAGCAGCACACATCAGTGATTTAATCCTGAGACGAGCTGCAGGTTCTTTTCTTAATGAATCATTTGGGCTGAAAAACACCAGAAAACAGGAAGAAAGCCCAGAGTGACACGTCTGCTGCCAGTACAGGATAAATAACCTGACTTCATGTAAGGTCACGCTCCGCAGCTTTACTGCTAAGCAGACTGATGATGGTGCAGATGGCTAATGGATAATACTGTAACAGACTAATACAACAGTATAACACAGTAACAGGCTGTCTTGACTTCAATTCTTGTGCTCTATCGTTTTATCGAATCTGTGATGTCTTTTTGTATTGCTGCCTGGTTTGGTAACCTGACGGTGAAGAATAAGAATCAGTTGGGACTTCTGGTAAAAACTGCTAGCAAAATTTCAGGGCGCTGGCAAGATGAACTTTTGGCCATTTACAATTAGGGATGGGTACCGGTATCCGTTCTGACATAAACGGTAGTAACCAGACCGAAAAGCAGCGCACATTTCGGTGCTTTATTTAGGTGCTTTTTTCCCCTGAGATGTCATACACTTTGAATTCTAGACGATCAGTTTACGTTTCCGAGGATAGTAGGCGGGGCCAGGTACGTAAGTACGTTCTTTTAGAGCAGAGCTACAGATTAAAAATGCCCAAGGCGAAGTGGTCAAAAGTCTGGCTGTACTTCACAGCAAAATATGCAAACTCAGCAGCCTGCAACAAGTGCTTTAAGCTGATACTGTGATACTGTCAAAGGAGGTAACACCTCAAATCCGATGAAACACCCGGCAACGCATAGCGTTTTTTTTTAAAAGCCGAAAAATGCGCCGTATTTGATAGCTTGCTGCGAGACCTCACACCGAGCACATCTACTGTGCGTGGGTTGCCTGTTATGCAACATCCCCCAAAAACCCGAAGAATAGAGTCCTGGCCCCTAGCCCTGCCAGTGTAGCAGAAATGATGACGGATGATGATGCAGCAGCAGCCATTCTTCTCTGCGTGAGTAGCTTAATGTTGTTCGCGTATAATTTACGTTGAGTAGGCTAACCACGTTATTACATTAATGCATGTAAGGTGAACTAGCAAACATCATCATAGCTACATGCGGCTGTCTTCTTGTTTGATGGCAGATACTCCCTTCACCCTGGCCAAAAAGGCTAAAATGACCAAAGAAAAAGTGGAAAACAGTTAAACATGAGAGGTTTTTGGAAAAGTTTGTTTTTTCCATTGTTTAAGCACTGCTTCCAGCCAAGAGTGATGCCATATATGCCCCATAGCTGCAGAAAAGGCTAACATTGTTATCTTTTTACAAAAAAACAGCTGAACATGAGAGGTTTTTGGACGAATTTGGGGTTCTCCATTCTTTAAGCACCGGTTTAAGCACCGTTTAAGCACCGGCACCATTTCAAAAGTACCAGTTTGGCACCGGTATCGGATAAAACCTAAACGATACCCATCCCTATTTACAATAGAAATGTGCTCAGAAAGGCTCATTCTATTATTAATTGTGTGAACCATCCACTTCACAGTGAGTTTGAGTTGTCGTCTTCCGGCCGCCATTTTAGAGTACCTCCGAGGAGGACTAAAAGACTCCAGGTCTCTTTTATCCCTACTGTGTCTTGTCTCCTTAATGGCAAATAATTGTCCTTGAACTTTCTATCATTATTATTGTTATTATTATTTTATAGTATTGTTCTGTTTATTTTTATCCTCCTGCTGCTAAACTAATTTCCCCTTGTGGGACAATAAAGAAATTGAATTGAATCTGTTCATTGTGTGTGTGGTGGGGGCGGGGCTTAAAACAACCTGAAACAGTGAGCAGAGGAGAAAAATCAGAGCGCTTCCTTCCTTCTTAGCTTGTCACTCAAAGCACTTTCTACACTACTCTTTTACCAAATCACACACACATTCCTACATCACTTCCTCTGTGCCCGAGGACGTTGTCCAACATTTATACATGATGGAAGCATCAGGGACAACCTGGGGTCTGCTCAGGGACTTGGGGACCAACCCACTGATATTCCAGTTGGTAGGTGACCAGCTGGATGCCTGGACCACAGCCACTCTCAGACTGCTGAAACACATGAACTTAATGACACTGTGATTTCACAGTGTTTTCACTACCCCTTAATAATGTTTTGAGTTTTAATTGCACTATACATTACAAACAATACATTTTAAAACATTAAAATTATCATTTTAAATTAAAACTCTTATGAAGATTCATTAACCACTCCATTTTCAGAAAAAAGGAATTTTCTGGCAATTATTTAATTGTTCAGACTTTAACAGGCCGACTGTATTTTCACTGTGATTATTGGTTGTTGCCATGTTGTCGTTTCCTCTCCCATATTTAATAAAAAGTGCATTCTGGGTAAACTTTCAAGGCTCACATCGACATTAAAATATTTTAGATTCATGAAAGGTTTGTTTTTCACCTAAATTTGAAAGTAGGATCATTTTTCCAGCACTGATTTCTTCAGGTTCAGAATCGTTTTGTAAAGGCTGACTGTTTTTCCTGCGATGAAGCTGAAAAATGTCTCTGCTGTCATGCTTTCCATGATAACCCAGTCAGAAAATGTAATTTAATTTTAATTAAATCCCACAAGCCTTTGAGTTTACACAGAATGCATGCTTGGGCGTTATATGAATTATGAGAGAGGGGTCAAACATCCACCCAGGCATGTTTCTGCTGCTCTGCGTCACACATGTTTAAACTGGAGCTAATGGTTTCAGTGGAGAGCTAGCTGATGCTAATGCTCGGTGAGTTAAACGTTCGGAAATAAGATCATTAACAGAGGAAAGTTCTGACGTTTGTAGTATTTGGCACCTCTGGGCCACCGTAGCTCGGTCCTGCAGCAGGCTGGTATCAGACGTCCCCTCTCTGCCTACACTTATTTTCTGTGTGAGAGCCATCAGCAGTATTTCAAACATGCAGAGAACAGCCAGCAGCATTTAAGGGCCTCTGAGCTCTTGGCAGCTTGGCGTTCCCAATGAGCTCCTCTGGGAAGCTTTAACTGTGTGCAGTCGGAGCTCGAAGTCCTGAGAATTTAAACCAAACGGCCTTTTAAGCCCAACAATAAAATCCCTGCCATACAGACTAAGCTGCTTTGTGCGGTATTCATTTCTGGAGTTATAACCAGCTTCCTGTCACCAGTGCTGTGCATGGAGCTGCTCAAAAATAACGGAAAACACGCCGCCGTCCTCCTGCTGTCCGCCTCCCTCTGTATAGCTAACAATTTTACGTGTTCATGAAGGTGAAGTTTTCCAGCGCTATCTGAGGTCCTCTCTGCACATGCCCAGTTCACTCCTTTTCTGTAAGTTAGTCCACATTGAGGACGATTACAGCCGAGTCCAAACAACCGAAGTGGACCCACATTCACACTGAGCCACTCTACCAAACACACATTCTCACCCTTCACATTTCTGCAGGTCCCTCAGATTCTCACCAAAGACTGTGAAGAATTTCAATTGAGTAAGTTTCATAGAAATACAGAACCTTTGAAAACAGCATGACGACACAAAGTGTTTAGGAAGTCTCTCCTTTTCATTCCTGTCAGGTTTCAGGGCCTCTCAGCTACGATCCACACTTGATGATCTCGAGTGTGGCCTGATGTCATCAAACTGGAAATTAGATCCAGCACAAAGATCTGGACAGGCGGAGCTCTGAATGTTTAGAGGTTGAGGTCGGCTGAGGAGAAGGTGGCCTTCATCAGCACAAAGGTTAAGCTAATCAATAATCAGTTGAGGTGGCAGCTTTGAAATCGCTGCTCAGCTACACTTCATGTCCTGGACAACACTGCCACCGTGTGGACAGACAGCATAAGAGCAGCAAGTTCACAATTACTCCTAGGGTCAAAGGTCAGAGATCAGGGATTTGTTGGGTCTCATTCCCTGAAGCTGCCCGTCAGCCTCAGCAGTTTCATCACTCTTTAAGGTTCGACCAATAGAAACTGTCAGCTGATTGGTGTTTGATCACATTCATCAAAAACTAAAATGTGACCATCACAAACATCACAGTGATGTCATGTCTGGTGGATTTAGAGAGAAGGTGGATAAAAGCGCTTCAGTTCATCATCTGAGAAAATATCAAACAAGAAGTAGTCCCATTTTCTACATTTGTAAGACACCTCTAAAAGTTTAAAATCAGAATTGGATTCACGGTCCTCTGACACCCAGGCAGACCATCCTTTATTTACAGTAACTTCAGTTTATCTGATGAAAGTTTTAGCTCCAGAATATAAATTTATGTTAAGTTTGAAGCCATGTAAAAATAAAAAATAAAAACACGAGAGGGTGGGTCAAAGTTCAGCTCTTTAAATCAGGGGCGTCATAAGGCCCGGGCTCCAGAACCAGCCCGCCAGACAGCTTTGGAGAATATTTAGCAAATGCATTCCCCCATTCATACCACACTGAATCAATTTATAAAAATAAAAACTTAATTACCCTATAAATATGGGACAGTACGGTCTGTGTACTAACAGGACTTTATTGGTAATTTTGCTGTTCAAACTGTGCTTCATTTTTTATTCTTTAACCCTGTAATCCAATCCAACCCATCAAAGAAATATTATAATTCATATGTTTAATAACCTTTATAACAATTGTTTTGCTATATCATGTTGTTTAAGATATATTTTGTTAGATTTTTTTGCATCACAGTTGATACAGTGGGTGTTTTGGGCAACTTTTTGTTAACAAGAATGTGAAATTTAGACCCCCAAAAAGGTTTTGTCCATAACATTTTGAAATTATGTCAAGTATTGATCATGTTGATGAGCTCTCAGACACTCATGTAGCAAATATGATACAAATGGCATAATACGGTTAATGTGATGTGAGGACTGAGCGCCGGCAGCTCAGCGCTTGATGTTTGTGTGACAGTAAGATGGAGACAGAGACGAGGCGTCGGCTGTTCGGTCGATTCGTTTATTATTTCCCGCACAAAAACAAATACAGCTGTTTTTAGTAGAAGGTGTTTGGTCTCTTGGTGGTGAAGCGGGGTTTGTGCTGGCGGCGCAGGACCCGGTGGGGCAGGGGGAACCTGATCTTGGAGTCCTGCAGGGAAACACAAAAGTCACACGATCAGACGTTAAAGCGCCAAACAAAGGCGCTAACGGTTGTCTGTCGCCAGCTTCATGACCGCCAGGTTTAAAGATGGAGACTCGAAACCTGGAAGAGGAATCTGGCCATTGGTGTGGCGGGTTTTCAAGCTGGAGCTGACAATGGTGGCAGCAGCCCAGAGAGAGTCCCGCCTCCTGATGAGGGAGGGCAGCGAGAGGAAGACTTACGTGGAACTGCTTGATGGCGGGTCTGCGACACTTGTTGGCGGCAATCACCTGCACCTTCATGATCTGGATTGAGTGGGCACGAGCACGATGGCGAGCTCCCATGTCACGATCTGAAAGAGAGGTTAGGAGGCAGAGCTTAACAAACAGGAAGCAGCCGCTCTGTGCAGACATCTGTTGATAAAATCTTCCACGCCCTGCAAAATTAAGGGTTTTTAGGGTTTAGATAAAAATTAAAACCCTAAAAACGCTCAGACGTCACCTGCTGCTCGTCGTTTCTACTAAGGTTCAATTTTTAGATTCAGATGTGAGCGAAATGCTCGCCTTCCTGCTCGTTAGAGATCATTGATCAGACGCTGGAGGAAACGGCATCAGTGATGGAACAATAATAGTTCAGTAATTTTAGATGTTTAAATTAATCCTGTTAAATAATCCAGATGATGACATTAATTCATCATTAAGCCTAAAACCTCCTTAGAGGCAGGAGTTACGTCCACACTCAGGTGTTTGACCACCAGCTGTCAGCTCAGACCAAACACACCACAGCGCTGACACACAGCTGGGTTTAGCAGCTCAAACAAAAACCAGTGAACAGGCGCTTCAGAGCGCTCGTGCGAGCTCAGCTGGACGTTGGAGCCAGGAGGTCCTTAAAACCGTGGAGAAACTGCAGGAGCACGCTCAGATGCCATGAAACTACAAAACGGAAATGATTCTGCAGATTTACTGTCCGAGGTTTCCATCGGCGCATCCTTAGCAGAGAAATCCTCACAATGAAGAACAAGTCAGAAAAATTTAATCTGGCTGCACGCTGACCGTCGTTAATTTTACTGGCGAAAACATTTCCAAGTTTTCATCAGCAAACTTTTTTCCTGACAAAAATCAATATAGATCAATATATCTGCCAGGAAAGCACAAAGCCAGCTCCCCATTTCTAATGAAAACACGACAAAAGGTCAAAATCTGAAATCATCTTTAATATTTTGCTGCTGTGAAAAACAGAATCCCCACTTTTGGGATTAACCGTAAACCAAGCAGATCCAAACCTCATTCTCACCGTGATCCAGGTAAATTCGTCTGATTTCTAAAAACAGTTTCTAACGGCGCCTCGTTGGCCCGCTGTTAGTACTCACAGCACTGAGTGACGGCTCCAGATGTGGTGAGGTCCCTGTACTCTCTGTACATGTTGTGGGTGCCGCTGCGGGAGTCGTAGCGCAGCCAGATGCCGAAGTTCTTCACCTTCAGAGGCGTCTTCTCGTTGACCTGACCGGAAAACACGACGAGCCATTAGACGATGTCAGAGTCGCTAACAAGGAAAAAAGAAACCGTTAAACAGAGACTCACCAGGCCGCAGTAGACGATCTCTCCGGATGCCTTCTTCATCTTCCTCAGCTGAGAGACAAAGTACCAGAAGCGAGACTTGGCTACGATGTGGTTCGGGGCGAAGATCCTCATCCGGTAGAGAGGGGGGGCGGGGTTCTTAGCCGAGGGCAGCAGACGCCCAATGACCTTATACTCCCTAAGCTGTGGGAAGAAAATGAAGATGCGTCACATGTAGGTAAAATGATCAAAACAACAACAGTGAGACAACAATAGGACATGTTGATCCCTGAATTCACTTTCAGAGGCACGACAGCAGCAGAGAAAGGCGACAAGGACCAAGTTCCTGTTCGCACGCCAGACAAAATCACGCCACGAAAACGGCGTGACCTTTGGGTTTGGGTGCGTACGGAGACATCACAAATGACACACAAGCTACAAATAACATTGCTCACTTAAACATCACCAAAAACAAACTAATAATAAAATAACACAGTTTCATTTTCTTACCGCAAACACTCAAACATGATTAAATTATCATTAAACTGATGGATCTGAGGTGTGTGTAGTGGCATTTTGGCTAAAAAACAAAAACAAAACTTTAAAATGACTTCAGTTTTATTGATATCTTAAAGCTTTTTTGAACAATTATATTTTAAACTACAAATAACACAATCCTCTAAAAATGTGTGTTTTTCTATTAAAAACAAGAATCCATAACTGTTTCCTTTTATCTTATACTTCCTCGGGGTTAGGTTGGGGTTTTTTTGTTGTCATCATTAGCCGAAATCTTTCTTAGCATTTCCTATTTCTATCACCACCACAGGTGTGCACACACCTGCCACTGAATTACTGAGTATCTGGAGAAAACCTTAAATTGCGCTTTTTTAAAAAGAGGTTCTGCAGCCGCTCCATTCAGTGCTTTCTATACGGATTAAAGGCAGTTCGTTGAGTCCGTGTTTCAGTTTGTGCTGCCAAGCCTTTGTGTCTGTTTCTGAACACTTTATATCAACTCCAGTTCTGGCCTACAGTGGAGAATAACTGCTGTGAGCTGGAGGAGTTTTTACGGTACTCATTCACTGCCCGCACTCGCTTTGAAAAAGCAGCGACTCTACAAAAAAACAGTTTAAGACTTTAAATAAAAAAAAAGCTCTATAAAGTCCAGATATTTATAAAACAATGATTAAAAACTACAGTTCCTACTAAAAAACCGGCTCACTATGCCTGGTTAAAAAGCACGCCGATAGCTCGGGTCAGAGATGAACTCACATTAGCTGCTAACGTTAGCTTCTACTAGCGCAAATCAAGCTGCGCTGAAATTAAATCAGATTAAATATGATCAGTGCTACTGCTGGACCGCTGTCCACACCTCAAGCCGAGCTCATTTTCTCAGTGAAGGCATGAGAGCTCGCACTCTCTCCGACTGCAGCCCTCAGTATGAGCCCAGTCCACATGGTGCTGACGCCATGTTGTAGACGCGAACGCACCGGGGTGAAAAGACTCAAATTGCCGCTTTAAGTCGCACTTTATGGAAATAGCTCTGCACGAGCCCCTCAAACTAGACGTTATTTTATTAAATGTGCTGTTAGAAGCCGCGAGTGAAGAGTGAAAAAGTGTAAATTTAGGGTTTACGTACTGTGCCGGACGCCTTCATGGTGCCTCTCGCTCACTGCCACAGTAAAAGAGGAAGCAGCAGGGCGGAGCATGCGCACGTCAAATGGAGGGCGGAAGTTCCATAGAGGTGCCGTCCGAGTTGAGTTCCCCCCAGAAACCGAAGAAGATAAGTTATTGACCCATAATCTGTCAAACATCTGTCAAACAATCTGTGTCAGCGATGGTATGACTTCATTCTGAGGCTAAAATCTGTTTTTAATGAATATCTGACCGAGAGAGTCAAATACAACTCAGCAGCCCCGAGAGGAGGGTTAAATAGCAGGAAGCTCTGGACTGATTATAATACAAGTGATTTCTTTATTTGAAATATATCCTCTTTATAATCCTGCAGCGTTTTACCAGAATAATCATGAACACTGGACATCAAACACACAGATGTATGTTTACATATATCTGTCTATATCTTAAATAGAAAGATATAGTGCTTATCCCTATATCCTTATAAGAAAGATCAGGCTTCCTGCTGTTTAATGAACAGCAGGACGAGTCTTCAGTCAGCACATCAAAGCACGGAGGAGAAAACAGGCTCGTGGTTCAATCCCCGTTTAGAAATACTGTTTTAAGACCACAAAAATGTTACAAAATAAAGAGTTTGACCAAGATGGTTTTTCCACTGCAAGCAGGTGGAGCTGAAGAAAGAGGGCTCCACACTGATATGATCAATATGAGAGTCAATCACTCTTGATTATTGATTTATTATGTCACGCTCTGATTGGATGCCTGAGTGTGGGAGAATCAGCTGTCAGCTGTGTCCTGTCATGTGCTGTCTGAGGGAGCACATCTGTTCCACATGCTCCTTCAGATGTTTACCTTCTGTAAAGCTGTGATCTGAACTCTCAAATTCAAAGTAAAGTGTGCACTCTTTCTTCCTGTGGCATGATTATTGTCATCACACGGTTACAGGTGTTCACATACTCATGGAATCTTTAACCTTGTATAATTAAAAGAAGAAGAAGAAGAAAAAAAACAAGAAGAAGAATGTATTATCTTGGTAAATGTATTCTTTAGTGTCTGTTGACTTCATAAGAAACAGATCTAGTAATCATGGTCTATGTGCTTGCCTATAAAAGTTCATCTTTCCCATACTGAACCCATCTCGTGACTTTCATTAAAGAAAACAAACTAGATGTTAAATCTGTGACCTCAGGAACAACACAAAGGGCCTACTGTGTTTTCTGTCCTGTTATTGTCACCTTTTAGCCTTTTGTATGCCTGATTTAAAATAAATAAAGCGGTCTTGATTCAACATCTCCATGTCAATGAATCTACTGATCTAATGACGCAAAGGCTGTGTAAGACAGAGAAAATGACAGTTCCAGCTGAACTTTAACTTTTAACCTCAGAATTAAATCCAGCCAAAATTCAGTCTGAAGCTTCTCTGCAGTCTGACAGCTTCACTGAAAAAATACATAAATAAATAAAATTAAAAAATCAAGAAAAGATTGCACAAACAGAGGAATTAAAATGCTAATGAAATGTTCAAAATTAGAGTTAGGGTTCACTTGTTGGATCACTTGTTTTTCTCAGTCCACTCCTTTTGAATTGATGCGTGGAGCTGGCTACAGCCGAGGGGAATTCAGTTACCACATTTGACGGTAACTGTAATTAAACTTGGGATGCTTGCTGAGAACCCAATTTAGACTTCGTGATTAGGACTGTCTTGTTACTGGGAAACATTTTTATTCACAAATGCAGACAT
>NW_005187458.1:320212-327164 GCF_000239375.1 Pundamilia nyererei
CTTTCTTTCTTTCTTTCTTTCACTTTTCTTTTTCTGTGCTTTTTTATCTTGTAGTAATGCTCAACCGTAACAACAACAGTTTGTTTTTGATAAAGATCATTAAAAAAAATAAATAATTTTAAAAATGTGCACGTTTTGCTGACGCAGTGACGGCGGACCCTCTTCCGGGTCACGCGCGGTGAGCCGGAAGTGATCGTGCGCGGACACGCTTCGTGCAGTGGTACTCCCGGCGGCTCTGTAAGGCGCTGACGGAGAAGAACCACCAGAGGAGGACGGTTTCATTAAGGTAGGATCTCATTCTTCTTCTCCCCTCTGAGCTCTGTCTGTGAACTGCAAACGGGGCTGAGGCTTGCTGAGTTTTTTTGCGTGAGGCTTAAGTTGCTGTGGAGCTCGCGGAGCCGCGGGCAGGTAGCCTCACCGGGCCGTCATAAACCGGGGAACAACCTCCCTCGGCTCCATCCGCTCCCCCGCACCGTCACAGCCGATCTAATTAAACACCTTCGGGTGAAGTCGGCGGGGTTTGGTTGAGTTTCAACCATGCGAGGAGCGCCCTCCGCCCGCCCGCGAGTTCAGCGGCTAGCAGGCTAGCTGGCGTTAGCAGCTAGTTTGTTCCGATGTGAAGGTGTTAGCTCGGAGCTAACTGACGAAGGTGGGCTTCATCCAGGAGCTGCGACATGGAGATATCCGCCTGGGGCTCAGGTGTTCGGTAGAGATGAGACCGTGTGCTGTGGGTGGTGTTTCGGTGTAAACATGGAGGCTGGAGTATTGGCCCCGTGTTGCATCACCCTCGGTCTCCGTCGTCCACAAACGCCACCCGAGCTGTCACTGCGGGCAAGAGCACTGCCAGCTCACCTGGACTGACTATCAGCTGGACACCTATTTACCTGTCATAGTACATAGCCAACGTAATTCAGTCTGTAATTTTGATTAAATCTGTTTTTATAAGAACGCTGGACAAATTCTCTAAATTGGGCCAAAAGTGAATGGAGTCTGGTAGAGAAATGCCCGTTTTCTACAGCAGATTACCCATGTGTTATTACTGTACAGCAGTGTACACCTACTCGACCACGTACTTGGTGAATTAAAAAAAAAAAACGAAGCTAATAAGGTTAAGAAGAGCATCCAAACCTTTCTTTATTGAAATATAATAAAAAGTGAATGGAGTTTGGTAGAGAGGCGCCCTGTTTATCCAGCTGTGTTAATAATCAACTTAATCATCCCACCCTTGCTCACATGTTTCACTGAAACTACAACCTAGATCTGATGTGTTTATCATCACTACAGTGCAGAATCAAATTTCCACTAATCTGATAAAAAGGGAATGGCCTTTGGAAAGAGCCACATCTCTGGAGCCTTTCTTTTTGAGTTATTACTTTTATCTGACAACATCAGTCACATACTTTGAGTCTTTTATTCATTACATTTGTATTTACAAACAGCAACAACAAGTCTTAAGTACACAAAGGAAAGAACAACGGACAAGATTAAGAAAAGGGATAGAAATAAGCAAGAAGAGGCAGAAAAGGGAGAGGAAGAGTTTTTAAAATGGAGGAATCAAGGGGAGAAGGAAGGAAGTAGGATATGAATGAGGGAATATAACTAAAGTAGGATGAAGGAAAGGAAGGACAAATTAAAATAAATAAAACTTTTTTTTAAATGGAGTCCATTCACTTTTTATTTAATGGAGTCTGTATGTTTTCCTGGGATTTCTGATTATTCACTAAAAATAAGTCTCTTGTTCTTCTTTAACTGTAACCTTAATAACTCTAAAGCTGATCGTGTTTCTTTGGCTTCTGCTGAAACAGTTTACCTGAACAAATGACACCTGAAACCTGTAACTGCCCTTAAATCATCTAATTAATCTGCTTCAATCTCACTAACCTGTGCTGTGACAATCGTCTCTTTCCTTGCTGCAGATGAGAGAGTTCTGGCCGGCAGCAGCAGAGAGGAGTGAACTGGCCTTGGAGGAAAGCTAACCCACGAATGGCCTGCCAGTCTGTCGCTGTAGTCATGGACGAGCAGGCCCTGTTGGGGCTCAACCCGAACGCCGATGCCCGCTACAGGCAGAGGGTGAGGCACTACCACACATCCAAAACAGTCACAAAAATCAAGCAGGATGGGTTTACAGATGCATGAGTTGAAAATGGTTCAAAGATGACACGTCAGGAGCTGAAAGTAGTAAATCTTACTCAATGTCACGGGTACTTTAACAGAAGTAACGCAGCAAAAATGAGGTTAATCAGTGGAGTGAAGGAAGAGTCTGGGTACTGAAGCTTCAGGTTGTTCAGAGGATCTGGAGGAATAATCACGAGATCAGGTTTAAATCTCTGCTAGAGAACGAGGATGCTCTGCACCATGAATGCATCCGGCCAGCCTGACAGATTATCTGCCACTTTCACTTCATCCTGCAGGTGTTTACAGGTCTTTTCTCACTGTGTTTGTGTTTGAGCTGGTACAAAACTGCATTCAGTCATACTTAAACACGCTGAAGACACTTCTGTTGCTCCGTTTCAAAGATGAGACACAAACCACACGGTGCAGAGCTTCCAGAAACACGACTTCTTAGTTAAAGACAGCGTTCAGGTGCTGAACTGGCCTGCTAAAAAAAACATCTGGAGCTCCATCAGCGTCCAATAGAAACAAGATAAGCAGAGCACACTCAGATCAAAACCTGACATCAGCACCAGTAAACCCTCTGCGGATGTAAAGGTGCAGGAGAGGAGGAGGTGTGAGAGCTGCTTGAGTAGAGCAATAGCTGGTGATGTCATTGATGTCGCCCTTCTGTGTATTTCCAGGCTATCGCTTACTTCGAGCAGCTGAAGGAGTCTCAGGACGCTTGGGAGGTTTGTGCTGAGGCTCTCGCCAAAGGGATTTACAGGTGAGTGCCCCGCCCACACACCACAGGTGTGTTAGAGTCGTACCTGCAGCTGTTAAATGCATTTCTGTGTTTCAGTGATGACCACGTCAAATTCTTCTGCTTCCAAGTCTTGGAGCATCAGATCAAGTTCAGGTGAGAAAGAAGCTTCTTCACACGTGATCACATGATGAGTATTACCTGCTGGAGCTGCTCTCACGTGTGTGTGTGTGTGTGTGTGTGTGTGTGTGTGTGTGTGTGTGTGTGTGTGTGTGTGTGTGTGTGTGTGTGTGTGTGTGTGTGTGTGTGTGCATTACAGACATTGCAGTTTGAGTGCTGTTCAGCAGCAGCTCATCAGAGAGACTCTAATGAAGTGGCTCCAGTTTCAGGTATGTCACGACTTTGTGCCAGTTTCAACATCACAGTAATTTTCACTGTTTTAGTGGTGCAGATTTGAGCCTCGCTCACATCTCCTCACAGACTCGCTGTCACGTCTTTCGTCTCTTCCTCTTCCCCGCAGCTGATGAACACTCAGCCCGAGAAGGCCTTCATCAGGAACAAGGCAGCACAGGTGTTCGCCCTCACCTTCGTCATGGAGTACATGACTCTGTGGCCCAAGTTCTTCTTCGACATCCTGTCCCTGGTGGGTCTGAACCCCCATGGAGTCGACATCTACCTGAGGACACTGATGGCCATCGACGCCGAGGTGGTGGACAGAGACATCCTGCACACGCCGGAGGTCAGAAAGCGGCTCATGATGGGAAAACTTTTGGTGGTGTTTTATATTTGTTGCTGAGTTAGAGAAGGAGAGCAGGCTGATGTGGGAGGAAGAAGCCTCTGCAGGAAAGGAAACCCGCAGAGCTCTGGCCCACACGTTACTCACAAAAACAGACTGGTTTCTAAGGAAGAGTGGTCACATGACCCAACAGGAAATGTGTCATAGGAAGCGTTTGTAGCTTTGGCGATGATTTCGCTGCATGTATTCCTGCAGGAGACTCGCAGGAACACGCTGATCAAAGACAGCATGAGGGAGCAGAGCATCCCCAGCCTGGTGGAGTCCTGGTTCCAGATCCTGCAGACGTACCAGCAGTCCCACCCCGAGCTCACCTGTCAGTGCTTGGAGGTGGTCGGAGCCTACGTGTCCTGGATCGACCTCAACCTCATCGCCAATGACAGGTCAGAACAAGCACGGGGAGAGGCGTCGTATACATGATTTCTGACCCTTGGCCATCACGTCTCACCTGTTTTTGTGTTTTCAGGTTCGTGAACCTGCTGCTGAGCCAGATGTCCATGGAGGAGCTGAGGGAGGAGGCCTGCGACTGCCTGTTTGAAATCGTCAACAAGGGAATGGATCCAGTGGACAAAACCAAGCTGGTAGAGTCTCTGTGCCAAGTGCTACAGTCAGCAGGCTTCTTCAACGTGGAGCAGGTTAGAGTTACCATGGATACAAGGAACACGCCCATCACAGCCACAGAGGCTCACGAGGGTCCTGAAAATGTCTGACAGTGACTTAAAGCACCGTTCTGCTGTTTTTATAAATATTTCCAGCTGTGACTTAAATGTAAACATGAAACATTTCCATCGTCCATCCATCATCGTTGTTCACAGCCTGTCCAGAGCTAATCAAAAGACACCAAGTGAAGAATAGCTGCTGTAGATCATCGTTTAACACAAGAATATTTTACTTAAAGGAAAAAAGCAGCAACACTGAGGCCTCAGTTCTACAAAAACTCAGTGTTTATGAAAGGAGGATTTGGTGTTTGTGGTCTGACAGCTGGTTCGTTAAACATGTATCAGTTTAAAAATTGATTTTGTTTTCTTAAGTTTGCAGCGCTGAACTGTTCCTGCAGAATGTGTTTCCGTTACAGCTTCATGTTTATGTTTCCTCTTCCTGTCCCCTTTAGGAGGAGGATGTGGACTTCCTGGCCAAGTTCTCACGGCTGGTGAACGGCATGGGTCAGAGTCTGGTGCTGAGCTGGACCAAGCTGGCGAAAACCGGCAACGTGAAGGACGCAGCGGAGACGCTGCAGGCCGTGGAGGCCAAAGTGCCTCTGCTGCTGCAGCTGCTGGTGCACGAGGATGACGACATCTCGGCAAACATCGTGGGCTTCTGCTACGAGTACCTGCACGTCCTCAAACAGGTGAGGCTTCTGAGGCCCGGGCAGCTTTTCTAACTTTTAGGAACAAGTTTAAAAGTGAGAACATGTTAAAAATTAGGGACCTTCGGGTCTCACAGCAGTGGTTTAAAATGTTCTGAGGTTGTTTTCTGTTCATAGCTTCCTCAGCTGACGGACCAGCAGAAAGCGAACATCGAGGTGAGGCTCTGAGCACGCTCAGTGCATTCTCACGTCTTTATCTGAGGGCAAATCATTAAAAAGTTTTCTCGCTGTCACCATAGGCCATCATGCTCGCTGTAATGAAAAAACTCACGTACGATGACGAGTACAACTTTGAGAACGAGGTGAGTTTCTGTTTCTTCCTCTGTGAGGGCGGGGCAGAGCGGCAGGCATTACACCTGCTGTTGTTGTTTCTCAGGGCGAGGACGAGGCGATGTTTGTGGAGTACAGGAAGCAGCTGAAGATGCTTTTGGATCGACTCGCTCAGGTTTCACCGGAGCTGCTGCTGGAAGCTGTCCGCCGCGTCTTCACCAACACGATGCAGTAAGAAATGTTTTGATTTGTTTAGAGAGGTGGGAAAAACGCAGCTGCCATGTTTCAGCTTTAATGTCTCCTCTTAGGAACTGGCAGACAGCACCCTTCATGGAGGTGGAGGTCGCCATCAGGCTGCTCTACATGCTGGGTGAGGCCTTACCGGCGGCGCATGGTGCCCACTTCTCTGGAGACACGGCCAAGACGAGCGCCCTGCAGGACATGATGAGGACGGTGAGTCACATGACTGCTCAGCTGTGGTTCGGCGTCTGTGCGGCAAAATTTTAAACGCGTTTTCTTTTTGAACCCTTAGCTGGTTTCCTGCGGTGTCAGCAGCTACCAGCACACCTCCGTCGCTCTGGAGTTCTTTGAAACGGTTGTGCGATACGACAAGTTCTTTATCGTGGAGCCACAGCACATTCCTGGCGTGCTGATGGCGTTCCTGGACCAGCGAGGCTTGAGACACAACAGCCCGAAGGTCCGCAGCAGGGTGGCCTACCTGTTCTCCAGATTCATCAAAACCCTACAGTGAGTCCAGCTTCACTTGCTGCACAATATCACATGTTTTGCCATTGCCGTTGCCATTGGAAGCCATGTGATGCCGTTGATGCGGCAACAGGCTTCACAAGTGTGCGCTACACCAAGAATAACTCCACCACAACAAAATGTGATGTTTACACAGAAAACAGCAAAACTACAACCTGAGAAAATATTGTTTCATAAACTCTTTGAGCTGTACCAGCTTCTTTTTAACGTAATAAAACAGAAACTACAGCTGTCGTTTCGTTCACAGTAGCCATGGAAACACAAACTGTTAGATCAGATTTGTGAGTTTCTTGTGGTTGCCAGCAGGTAGATTAACGGCAGTGGTGAGTCCACACATCACAAACATTTGGGACGAGTTTTATTGTCGTGTGGACGACAGCGTCCGGAGGGGGACGCACTGAACATGTGCAAACTTTTGTATGTAAAACTACATGTCTAGCCATGTTTTTAAAAGATAATTTGTAATATTTAGTCTTTTGAAATCAGATGATTCTTTTTCTTTCTATATTACCACAAAGACAAAAAAGACATGAAACGTGTGAGCAAGTTGCCCTCTGACGCTGAACCTGTTCATAACTCAGGCTGGAGTCGGTTTCAGTGGTTTATGATGACGGTTTCGATCTGTCGGCTTTATCAGGTTTTGACCTCCAGCTTTCACTGGTGTGGCTCTCAGCTGTTTATTTATTAAGATTTCTAACCTCCGCTGTGGTCATGAGTAGAAAGAATGATGCTAAGGAACTTAGCCTCAATCTGGAAGGCAGAGTGAGGTGGATCTGACCAGGAGGCCCCCTCAGTGAGGCCTTAAGGCCCCGAGGCGTCTGCTCAGGCTGCTCCATGACAGAAATATAGAATGACACTAGGGCTGCCACGATTAGTCGACTAGTCACGATTACGTCGACTATCA
>NW_005187458.1:327997-350615 GCF_000239375.1 Pundamilia nyererei
TGCTGCTGGTGCAATAAGCTGTACGTTTTACGTCCAATGGATGATGATCTGATTAGTCGACTAATCGCAAAAATAATCAGTGACTAGTCGACTATCAAAATAATCGCTTGTGGCAGCCCTAAATGACACTCATTACAGTCGGATGTGAATCTAATGTAGTTAATGAATCCATGAACGAAGAGTCTGATTTAAGAAAGAACATACGAATGATTGAAAATACGCTCAGTTGACTTTAAAACCCAGTGTTCGTTTACCGCTCTCTGTTGGCAGTAAACACATGAATGCCTTCGTCGAGGACATCCTGACGAGGATTCAGGACCTGCTGGAGCTCACTCCACCTGTGAGTATCACAACACCGCCTCTTCTTGCTGTTTCCTCCTCCTATACTAACTCATGCATTTCTCTGTCTAGGAAAACGGTTTCCCGGCACTCCTGACCAGCGACGACCAGCTCTTTATGTTTGAGGCAGCCGGCATCCTCATCGTCAACAGCGAGAGCCCTGTGGAGAGGAAGCAGGCACTGATGAGGAGCCTGCTGACACCGCTGATGGACGCCTTCCGCCTGCTACTCACCAAACTCCCCCAGGAGACTGAGGAGGAGCGTCAGACCGCCCTCGCCGACTGCCTGAGTCACGCCGTCGGCTTCGCCAGGTGAGAATCCATCAACGATCTACTTATTTATTATTCTGTCCATCGCCACGGCGTGCTACTCACCTCGCCACCGTCTGTGGCATTTCAGCCGGACCAGCAAAGCTTTCAGCAACAAGCAGACAGTGAAGCAGTGTGGCTGCACCGAGGTGTACCGGGACTGCCTGCAGGCCTTCCTGCCCGCACTCAGCTGCCCCGTGCAACGGAGCGTGCTGCGCAGCTCCGTCCGCTCGTTCCTGCACCGCATGATCATCTGCATGGAGGAGGAGGTGCTGCCCTTCGTCCCCGCTGCCTCAGAGCACATGCTGAAGGACTGCGAGGCCAAAGATCTACAGGAGTTCATCCCGCTCATCAGCCAGATCACTGCCAAGTTTAAGGTAAGCCGCCGCTGAACCAGCACCAAACCTTCCTGCACACTCTGACTCGCCATCCTTAACAAACTTCTCCTGTTGCCACGGCAGCGGCAGGTGTCTCCCTTCCTGCAGCAGATCTTCATGCCCCTCGTCCTTGCCATCTTCGAGGTTCTGGCACGCCCGGCAGAAGAGAACGACCAGACAGCGGCACTGGAGAAGCAGATGCTGAGGAGGAGTTACTTCAGCTTCATCCAGACCATCGCAGGAAGTGGGATGAACGAGGTGATGGCCAATCAGGGTGAGCGCCACTCAGCATGCCAAGAAACACGTAGACACAGAAGTAGGGTCTGAACCTCACAGGGGAGGGCTCATTCAGGGAAAGGAAGCATAGAAGGAATGAAGGGAAAAGGAAGGAGAGAAAATGGATTAGGAAAGGAAGAAGGGAAGGAATGAAGGGAAAAAAAGAGATGGTAGGAAGAAGGAAATAAATGAGGAAAGGAAACAAGAGGAGAAAACGGTCCAGAATATTTTTTTCTTATTATACTTAAAATGAAAGAACAGGCCAAAGTTAAATGTTTTGTTTCCAGGGGCAGAAAACATGGAGCGCATCGTGTTCACCATCATTCAGGGCGCTGTCGACTTTCCCGACCCCATCGCGCAGAAGACCTGCTTCATCATCCTCACCAAACTGGTGGAGCTGTGGGGTGAGTCTGAAACATGACCTCGACAGGAAGTCGTGTCCTGTGAGCAGGAAGCTCGTTTTCTGTCGCTCCCTGCTGGTCAATACAGGGTGTGAGCTTCACTCTGAGCTCTTCTTCTTCTGCAGGAGGTAAAGACGGCATGGTGGGCTTCCCCGACTTTATCTACAAACACATCGTCCCAGCCTGTTTCCTGGCTCCCCTCAAACCGACCTTTGACCTGTCAGATGCACAGACGGTCCTGGTGAGTTTCTTTAATTCCACCTTTAATTTAAAAAAAATCGCGTTTTGGTGACAAGCCTCAACTGTTTTCTTTTTTTCAGGTTCTGTCGGAGTGCGCTCTCACACTGAAGATGATTCATCTCAAACGGGTAAAAATGTGTTTTTGTGGTTGACCAAGCTTTGTTATGTGTCACCGCGCTGAACACGTGCTGTTTTTGTTTCAGGGACTCGAATTCATCCAGTTCTTGCAGCAGGAGTACCTGCCATCACTCCAGGTGGCCCCGGAAATTTCACAGGTCAGAAAAGCTTAAACCCTGACGTTCAAAAATACCTCGAGACGTGTTCCTTTATTTATGTTCAGTTTTATTCATTTCAAAGTGTTTCTTTATTTAAATATGTTTAATAATTTTGTTCTTGCATTTTTCCCCCCGCCCTTGATAGTTTCTTGTTGGTATGGTAATATATAGTTTGACCCTGCTGACTCTCCGTACTTTGGACGAACTGTGGTTGAACGTTACCTAGTGTTTGACGTTGGACAGGTGGGTGTGTCAGAAAGCCTGCTAACAGTTTGTCTTTTCTTTTATCCATCAGGAGCTCTGCCAGGTTCTCCAGCAGCCTGACGTCAAAGTCCTGAAAAACTACATTAAGGTACGAGTTGTTGTTCTTTCTTGGTTTACGGCCGAGTTCACCTGTTTCATTTCTACTGATGACCTTTTTTTAATGTCAACAGGCGTTCTTCCAGCGAGGAAAACTGTAGGGAAAAAACCTGGAAGTTCACTGGGACTGAAGGACTCTTCACAGGAAGTGGTCATACTGCCACTCAACAATTGAAAAATACAGGACCTTAGCATAGGCGCTGCTCTTGCACTTAGAATTAAATGCATAACAAAGCCCAGCTTGTCTAAGTCGGGGACGCGGAACGAAGCCTGGTGAAACCCCTCCCTCTGAGATCAGCAGATGTGCAGGAGCGCCACGTCTGCTCAGAAACGTGGAGAACTTTGTGGACGCCATGAGGAAAGGGCTTTTTTTTTCTTTTTTTTCCTTTTTCAGGAGAGGATGCCTCTTGTCGGGAAAAGATTGGGTAATTATCCTCAGTGACCTTCTAGGTTAGAAGAATCGATAGCTTTACACTCACATTAGAAACCACATTTCAGAACAGGCTAGACTGAGTTTTATAAGAAGGAAGAATAAAAAGGGCTGACGCATTATTCTTATTTAAAATGTGGCTTTTTGTTTTGTTTTTTTTAAACATACATGCTGAGGAGTGAACGGTTGGTTTTAGGTTTGAAGTGAAACGTTACAGCCCGACTCGATCTGCAGATCAAGTATTATCTTGTTACCTGATCAGACAGAGATCCTCGGCGTGGATTTTAAAACCGAAGACGTGACGGAAATAGACACCACATTTTTGTTTGCTGGATGTGGCTGACATTTTTTTTCTTTAAATTTCAGATGGAAATGAAAATGTAATGGAGGAACAAAGTGTAAATAAGAGAATAAGATGTTAAAAATGTAAATAAAATTCCTAGGTTTAGTTTCTTTTTGTTTTTTAAATATTCATTCCCATCTGGAAAACATGTGCGGAGGCCCATTTATGCCAGGGAAAAAAATGTAATATAAAAGTGAAAGTTTCCGATTTGTGGCATCAAAAGTTTATACAAAAAATTAAATATGCGTTCTTAAAACTTTTTGTTTATAAATTAATGGAGTATTCAATTAAATTCACTTTCAGAATGAACATTTTATTCCAGGTATTTTCTTATAAATGCAACTTGCTGAGTATTAACACAATTTTGTATTTGTTTTTTGAATTTTCTTTTTGGTTACCTTATGGGGACTCAATGCGTAAAAATTTGGTTTCCATAATTTCATAAAAAGTGAATATTTAAACTTACTATAAAGCGTGACTTTAAAGTAAAACTATAAATTTCACCGATGTAACTTTTACACAAAACATTTGACCCACACCATTAGTTTTACTACTTCAATACAAAAATCATGTAAATTGAATTAATCATTACATGGTTATATTTATTATTGCACTGACACATCTTTAAAAAAAACAAAAAACATTTCGTTTGATAAATTTAAAAATGACAATTTGCAAAGGTTGCAAGTTACTCTGTTGTGACTTAAAAGCTTGCTGTGGCTTTTTGTTTGGTTTTTTTTCTCGACCTTAAAGTCACAGTTTTAGGTTGTTTGAAATTAAAATTTTAACAGGTGTGATCTGAAAGTAAACATAAATATGTTTATTATTCCAAAAGTTTATCTGGTTATTAACTGCTTTGATGTATTTAGTCAAACATGAGTGACTTTTTTTTTTTTTTTGATTGAGTAATTAACATTTTTGATGCAGTTTCTCAATATTTTGAGGTTTGCTGTATTCAGTTAAGTTGTGAGTTTCTATGACTTTCATAGATTTTACATTATTCATATCATCAATTTATTAATTAAATATTTTGTTCTAGTCTCTTATAGTTTAACGTTTGGCAATTGAAAAATGTTACTTATTCTGAGTATTTGTACTTTTGATGCCTCAAATCTCAAAATCTAAAACTTGAAAAAAAATCTGAACAATAATAAATGTAATCTAGCATTGAAATTGTTGTGATTTATTCAGTAATGCTGATTTACCAAACTTAAAATTTGAATCTGTTCATCTCTAATTTGGACAACTTTCATTCCTTTTTCTTGGCATATGAGGACCGTAGAAATCGGAACTAAATCATGCGAATCTCCTGTAAAAACAGACCGTTGCTGTTTGCAGAAGCAGCTCGATTATTTTATATTGCAGTGACAATTCAGGACAATTCATTATGCAACACTTTTACTGTGAAGGAGCTGCTAAACAGTTATAACTGTCCTGAAACAGCAACAATCTGTACAGATGCTCTTCACACCTCCAGATTTTGTGACGCCCTGGAAATATTTCCAATGTTTGAATAAGTCGGTGTGTTCATCATAATTTGCTGTAATTTTCCTGAAACTTTGCCTTTGGACAACCTGCTGAGAAAGTGCCTGAAATTGTTGGTTCCAGTTAAAAGGGGACATCTTACACTCTCAAGAAATCCAGCGGGGAAAAAAATCTAATCAACGATAGTAATTTTTTTTTTTCTTTAAAGAAAAGGCTCCGTAATTTACCCAAAAAGCGAATGTTTATTTGAGGAGTAACAGTTGTCAGCTGCGTATTAATACGGATTGAATTGAATGTACAGTTTGCCAATTAATGCTGCAGAACGGATTTGATGACAACAAAAATCTAATGAAATGTCATTAAATCATTGTTTACCTTTTCAGTTAACTGTAATACAGTTGGTTTTTCTCCTCTGTGGTGAATTTAAAGATGCTATCTCTTCAAACAATATCTGATATTAATGCGCATATGAAATAAAAAGAAAAACATTTTCTTTATTAGACAAATACGAATATCACATTCATAGTGAGCCTGAACTAAAATGTGAATATTTTCAGCTTTTTAAAAAAAAAAAAAAAATCGTAAATAGTTTATTTTTGGCAGATGTGGGCTTCCATAGACCTAGCAAAGTGCTAGTGGTCTAAATACATGTTTTAACGCAGGGCAATTGGTTTCTGGCTCTGATATAATCCACCTCAGTTCTCTGGTGATATGAAAGAACTCACTCAATGATGTTAGGTTAATAAAAGCTGCCAAGCTAAGTACGCGAAAACAGTTAGCCTGCTTAGCTACAAATATCTGTGGTTAGAAATTATTTTATTAGCATTTTGAACATTATGTCCCATTTATAAATTGACCAGAGTGTTGTTACCGCAACTTTAGCCCAGCTTAGTATAAATAGCTAAAGAGGCCTGTTACCTAATTAAAGGTAGATTTTAGTTTTATCTGGTTTAGCTAACAAGCTAATGCTAATTGCTGCTAAAACAAAGATCTGTCATTTCTATATTTTTATCCAAAAAAAATCCATTGTTATTGAAATTATTTACAGTAGTTATTAAATGTGTGGGTTTTTTGTCTTTGTTTTTTTTTGTTTTTGTCAGTGTAGGCTAGGCTTGCGGTTCCTCCCATTTCAATTTCCGCGTTATGTTAAGCTAGGCTAAAAGGATCTATAGGGTACAGGGTTTTGTTTTGTTTTTGGTTTTTTTTGGGGGGGGGTACCTGTTTTTAAAAGGCTTCAAATGTTTTATTCCTAATTAATAACAATGAAAATTAAACATAACCATGATGATGTTAGTATATCACAAAGATGGTCAAAGCTAAAAGGATGTAAAAAGCAAACAAACAAAAAAAAAAACCCCAACATTACAGTGGCTGCTTATACCCTTTGTAATGTTAGCTATGTTGACTGGTAGCTGTTTTGATGACACGCTGATTAGAAGTTTCTCTGATTTCGTTTCCCTTGATTTCAGTCTTTGTGCTAAACTAAACTAATTGCAGTTTGGATTTGGATTTTCTCAATTCTATTTGCAGACTGTAAATTTCTTAGCAACATATAAAAGTGGGGGGGGAGTTGTTTTTTTGTTTTGTTTTGGGGGTTTTTTAGGTGACCTTTCTTTTAAAAGAATGTCTGTAGCGAAATTAAAACTTTCCTTCAGGGAGATGCTCAGCTGGATTTTACTCCAAGTCTGAGAGTTTACTGTTTAGCTTAGCTTAGCATAAAGACTGTAAATGACTAGCTTAGCTCTGTCCAAAGTAAAACGACACCTGATGAGCACCTGTTTCTAATGACTGTAAATGAAAGACTGAAATTATTGCTTGTTTAATATCTCCCTTTCTGCAAATGCCGAACGCTTTTAAAAAACACTCAGCTGTTACACTAACACCAGGATCTACACCTTGTAGTCTCTATAGAAAAATGTGCACCTCCACATGTTGTTCATGCCCCATCAGCTTGAAGTGACTTTTTTATACCGTAGAAGTATTCACGCCGACACTAAGGGTCAGCTCTGCAAATCCGTCAACCCACAAAAAAGCAGAATCAGGGTTTTTTTTTGGGTTTTTTTAATTTAAAGGATTTAATGGATGTTTGAATTTTCAGGTTATATTTTCCTGTAAGTGGTCCTGAGCAGAGAGAGGAGAACTGAAAAATTGCCAAATAAATACATTTTATTGATGGTGAAATGTGTTGACTTTTATTTTTGAACCTTCTGTTTGAATGTCCATAAAAAAGTGTTCACTAATCAGCCACCTCATCCTTTTTTTATTTATATATCTGGATAAAGATGCAGTAAAAGTTTAGAAATTGGCTTCATTTTATATGATGTATGGAGGTATATTCGTGCCACAATAGCTAAGCAAAGTTTACAACTAAGATGTATATTAATAATATTATTGACAAAGTGAAGTATTTGTAAATTAATAAATTCAGTCCTACATCCTTGTGAATTATTTGGGGTCTTTAATTTGAAAAGATTTGCATTTCTTTTCATCATCTGCACAAAGGAAATATTGTGACATCAAGGCTCTGTTATTACTAATATTAACAGCTCACATAAAAAAAGTTGATTTCTGTAGTTAAGCAGCTCAGTCCTTGATGATCATAAAGACTTAAATATGTTAGACAAGTTTGTAAACTTCAATTTATGTAAATGTTTGAAGGAAACTGCAAATATCATTCAGTAAAGTCAGTCTCAGGTTCTGTAATAACGTTTTTATTGTAACCCTGTTGAACCACGCGAATTATTTCCTTTAATTTTTTGTTTGCTGTCGTAATGTGAGATTAAATCTGAGCCTACATGTGGGATTAGGACAGTGACTTTGACTTTACCTCCTCTACAGAGATCATGTGACTGCTTTTATTTGGTTAACGTGTCCGGAAACGTTCCCAGAGGTGGATCCTGAGATGTAATGGAATAAAATATGAGAAATTCACCAATTCTTTCAATTTTGCTTCTTGAGAAGAAGCTAAACTCACAGCTCTGACATTTACGTCCTAAAACAGGAGAACATCATTCATCCACAGCACATCTGTTTTCATTTTATAAAATCTTTTTTTCTCACCGTGGACCAAACACTTCACAGGTGTTTGTATTCTCAGCGGCAGTGGAAAACAAAGACTGAACCCGTTCACTGCACACTTGGTTCTTTATTGAAGTCGATCTTTTTTGGAAACTAAACAGAAATTAAACATGTTTACGTTTTCTCAGACAGTCTTCGTTATTACGCACATTTAAGGCATGAATTCGATTTTTATTGCAGTAGTGTGAGCACACTGAAATGAAAGCAGATTTCTGCATTTATCTCAAAGGATTCAGATCCAGCTTTTCTTCTGGGACTCACTTCATGCTGAGCGGAGAAAAATTTCAGCCGCAGTGGCTCGTTCTTTGATCTGCAAGAAGTGCAGCCGCTCATGAAGCAGAAACTGGAAACTACAGCGGCCACTTCAGTCCTGAGAGGTGACCTCTGACCTCCACTGCAGTGCGATCTGGTTTTCTTGGCAACCAAACAAAAACAGAATTTTTTTTTGTTGTTGTTTTTTTTTTTTAATCCTTCTTTAACGTAAATTCTCTCCAAACAGAAAAGTCGTGTTTATCGTCTTTCGCCCATGAGTCATTTCTGTGGTTCAGCTTCATCCTTTGATGACAGCGATCGGCCTCAGTTTGATCGCCTTCTTGCTGATGCCAGCCTCGTGACACGTGTTCACCACGTCTGTCACGTTTTTGTATGATTCAGGAGCCTTAACAAAACAAACAAACAAAAAAAAAAAAGTCAGACGCAAACAGAAAACAGCTTAAAGTGCATAAAAACCCACCCTGACTCCAGCCCCTCACCTCCTCCATCACCAGTTTGGGCGACGCCACCCGGATGGCAATGCCCATGTCGGCCAGTTTGTCCAGGACGTCCTGGAAGTCCAGGTTCCTGCGTGACTTTGCTCGAGAGAGCGCTCGGCCCTGAAACAGACAGGAAGTTGCTTAAAGACATGAAACGAACCAAGATTGACCATGTGACAGCGCGAAGGGCGCTCAGACTCGTACCGCTCCATGACAGGTGGTCCCAAACGTCTCCATCATGCCCTGCTCGGTCCCCGTCAGGACGTAGCTGCAGGTCCCCATCGTCCCACCGATGAGCACCGGCTGACCTGTGAGCTGGAAATGGCAGCGAGTTCAGGCAAGACTCACATCATGATGGCGAGTAAACAGACGAACATGACGCGCTCTTACCTGGTAGTCAACGGGGATGAGGGGGTGGTGAGGGGGGAAGGCTCGCGTGGATCCTTTGCGGTGAACGAGCAGCGTCCTCTGCTTCCCGTCCACAATGTGCTCCTCCACTTTGGCGATGTTGTGAGAGACGTCGTAGATGACGTGCATGTCAAGGTCATCCGGCGTCGTACCGAACACTTTGGAAAAGGCCTGAAAGACACGAAAACTGCTTTTACAGACTCCGCTCACCCAAACCCCCTCCCCATAACGATCATAGCAGAATCGGGACATTGTTAGACTCCACAGCAATCCGATGCCGGAAGTTCAAATTACAGAATATCCTATAAATGAAATGAAAACAAAAGAAATACACAAAAATTATGAATTAAATAAAAGTTAAAAGATTAAAAAAATTAATGTGCATTCGTCGAATCCCCGACTCGGAGTGGAACACAGTGGGTTCATCCTCCTGATCATGGAACTCACTTCTTCATGAGAAGAGCTGCGCTTTAAGCACCATGTGAGGTCACTTCTCTTGTTAGGGCGGGTGCAGCGGTGCGTTTAAGACCCGAGAGCGGCTCAGGTGAGCGTACCTGTCTGGTGAGGAAGGTCATGGAGGAGCGGTTGACCCAGGCGTAGTTTCCTGCGGCTGCCATGCCTTTCAGGTAATCCTGCCCCTCAGGAGAGTTGATTTGAGCGCAGGCCAGCTGTCGATCGTTCACCGTGATTTTGTCACGCTTCATCGCCTTCTCCATGGCAACCAGAGCATCTGTAAATATCACCAGGTGTTTTCGTTGATAATTTAAAAGGCAGAAGTGAAGGTTTGCAATATTCGGCGATCCATTTCAGCGGCACTCGTACCTGTGGCGACCTGATGCCCGAGGCCTCGGCTGCCGCTGTGGATCATCACACACACCTGGCCTTTGTGGTCAATGCCCATCTTCTTGGCGGCATAGTCGTTGTAGATCTCATCCACCACCTGGATCTCAGCATAGTGGTTTCCTGCTCCCAAAGTGCCGAGCTGCAACACACACACACACACACACACACACACACACACACACACACACACACACACACACACACAGCTTTAGACACCAGCAGAGGGTTGCAGGTGTGAACACAGGTGTGAGCTGCAGGGCTACCTGCGGCAGGCCTCTCTTCTTGGCCTTGGAGGACACCTTGTTGGGGTCGGCCTGCAGCATGCGCCCGTACTCTTCGCAGTGCTCCTTATCCTCGGCCCAGGCGTAGCCCTCCCTTAGAGACCAGTCCATGCCCATTTCCAGCGCCTCCTCCAGGTCCCTGGTGACACATGCATTAGTCAGGTGACACACAGGTGAGGAGAGGCAGGTCTGTTCTACTTACTTGGCGCCCATCGGGATGACGCCTTTGGAGCCGACTCCCACAGGGATGTGGTCGAACAGTGACTGAGCGAGCTGCTCCTTCACCGGCTGGACATCGCCCTCGTCCAGGTTTGTCCTCAGCAGGCGGACACCGCAGTTTATGTCGAAGCCCACGCCACCTGGAGGGCACATGGGAAGTACTGTTTTAACAGGGTGGGTCACAGAGTAAGTTTCATGACGGGTGACCACAGCAGGGAAATCCACAGGTTGGAAGATTTTTTTACTTCCTGCACACAGCTTCCCACCAAACTCCATTCATTTTTCATCAGGTTTTAGAGGACCCTGCTTATGTTTTATCATAGTACTTCCTACCTGGAGACACCACGGAATTGGGGTTGTCCATGTCAAAGGCTGCCATGTTCCCGATAGCAAATCCGTACCCAGAGTGGACATCTGGCAGGCCGATGGATTTCTGCCGACCAATCAGAGACACCCTGAGTACGAAGCAAAACATTTACTGTGGACACACACAGAACGGCAACACTCACGTTCACAATCCCCGGCAGCGCCGCCACATTCCCAATCTGTTTCATGGCTGGAAGGAACCCGCCCACACCTGAGGAGGAGGAACAGAGAGAAATGAGGAGGGTGGAGGTCAGGTAGAGGGGGCTCTCAAAGGGGTTCAAAGGTCACCGACCTCCTCCTCGGCAGGCATTACGAAGCTCCTCGAACATAAGCTTCTCCAGAGACTCGTTCACGTAGAAAACTCCTTCCACCTAAAGAGGGAAAGGAGGAGGAGTCAAGAGGTGACAGCAGAGGAAATAAAAGCTTTTAAGGAGCGTCCCTGCTTCGCTTTAATGATTATTCTGAATCTTTCTTCTGTGAAACAATGAAACCAACTGAAAATAAACTAAAATGGAGCAGAGTCACCTCCTCCCAGCGTCCACCCGCGGGTGGAGCAGAACAGATACACTTAAAACTTTCGTAAATCATTTTAAGCGTTTTTAAGTTTGTGCTGCTGTTCAGAATCATTTTTAGCCTCGTGCTTATTCGGCATTTCTCGGAGGTTCCGTCAGCTCCTGTGTTCTACTGTCTCTGATGTTCTCCTCTCATGCCGTGGACACCTGTGTTTAATCAAGTCACCTGCAGCTGTCAGCCCAGCCACGTTACCAGCTAGCTGTGAGCTGTTATCTGTTAGCTCGTACCTGCATGTTGGGGACGAAGCCCTTTTTGATTCTCCAGGAGGTGGAGGAGATTTTATCCAGAAACTGCAGCTCATCATTGTAACTGCGACTCATGACTCCACAAACGACCAAAAACGGCAAATCTCACTCTTTAACGCCGCGTTTCACTGGCTGTCTAATGTAAGATTAGAAAAAAAAGCCGAAGAAAAGAGTCTTCTTCGGCTTCTTTTTCTTCTACGCTCAACAGGCTGCACGCGCATTACTGCCACCTACTGTTCAGTGTTCCACAGTTATTCTCTATGCGGTATTATCCTCAGTAGAACAGCAGTGTGTGGACGTGCTCCAGGATCTCTCTGCGCCTCCTGCTCTGTGGGTTCAATTTCTGTGATGGAAACACTTCCTGCCCTCTGTGAGGAGTTCCTGCCCGTGACAGTGCTCCCACACTCACACGTGTCCTTGCTGTATTGTGAATCATAAACTAAACCCTTCCCTTTCAGTCATTTCCGACAACCTTTGCTGTCGTTCATCGATGATGTATTTATGATTTCTGGGTATTCTGGTGACCCACGCTGCAAATAAGACACGGCCCTGTCCTCCTGAACTGTGTGTTCAGTCTGCTCTTTCCATCAGTCACTAATTTGTTTTTTTCTTTTCTGATTTCTTTTTCTTGTCATGGCAATACTGTTGTGGAATAAAAGTGCTCCACATAGAGTCTTTGGCTGAATTACATCCAGCTTCTTGGCTTTTTAATCACTGAATTTTTGGAGATTCAAAGCGTCATTAAATAAATATTATATAATAAATACTGAGATGGTTACTATGGAGATAAATGACAGAGACAGACACTGCTGAGTGAGATCCACTGACTTATATTAGCAAAGAAAGAGAGAGCAGCACTGATCTGTGAATTCATTAAATGATCTCAAGATATAATAGACAGAAATAAGAAGCGGAAATTTTCAACTTAAACCATCATCTTGTTTTTCTTCTACTTTCAGCAGAAAATACGGTAAGGGTACATCTTTCACTATCTTACAATGCTGTGATTGCAGACATTTCCCAACTCTCTGTGAAAGGTACTCATGGTCAATGAGTACCATTGATCAACGGGCTTTGATCAACGGGCTTCGATCAGTGGTTATTGATCAATGATAATGAGAATTTGCATATTAATGATCAAGGAACTGACCTCACAGCCCACCGTTCATTCAGTGGGCTAGTTTCAGTTATCGTGCAAATGTACTGTTGTGCTGGGGAAATCCGCAGTCAGCTGAGACTGAAGAAGTCACTTGAATGAGTGATGAAACGTTTCTCCCACTGACAACGCTACGTCCAGATGAACATAAAATGCCGTTATTTAAACAGTATATAAAGATGATTAATTTTATCTCCCCTGCAGATTTATTCATACCAATCGAAATGTTCTGGAGAATACTCAGGATTTTATGCAGCCCGGTTGCCGTATTTGTAGTTTTACGAAAGTTTATTTTGGATAATGATTCAGGAAGTTTAGTGACAAGCCTTCAAAACAAAAGCAGAATCTACACAAAGCAACATAATGCATGCGTACATATAAATAAAAAATATAAATACATGCATCTAATTTAATAAAAGTTGTTATTTTGAAAAGTTGGGCCTTTTTACGGCATAATACATTTATTCTAACAGAAGTATTAAGATTTTTTTTTTAAACTTTGGTTTAGAAACTTTTGATTTGAATGCCCTCGACGTGTTGTATTATGAAAATCCATCCCGGAAGCGGTGTGTCCGTGTTTTGGGGCGCTGCAGGTTTGTGTGTTTACAGAAAAGCACATGAAGAGTCGTGGATGTCTTCCCGGTAGTTCACGGTGTGAGTGTTCTTCTGTTTGACTTCCAGCTTTCAGGACTACAAACGCTCCTTAACCCGGTTAGTTAACACTAACCCGCGCTAAGCAGCAGCAGCGTCAGTGAAACGTTAGCTAACGATTAGACTGCGGAAACGAAAACGAAACGTTTGTTTTCACGCAGCTCTTTACATATTTTTCTACCTCACAGAGAACCAACGACGCTCTGAAATCAGCGCAAAATGAACGAAAATCCTCTAAATGTGACGTTTTAGCGGTAAAGCGGAGCTAAAGCTAAGAAACTTCAAAACGTCATTAGTGACTCATCAAAAGTTAAATTTGGCAGATTTGTAATGAGGTTTCGTACTTAATGAGCTAAAGTTTACTGTGAGGTTTGGATTTGAATCAGAGTCACTTTGTGCACAGTAAAAATCACGTGATACTTTTTTAATATGTGCACAGATTAAATTAATGTTAGTTAAAGTTCATTAGATATTACGTCACTGTTCACTGATGATCCGATTTAGCAGCTGGAATCTTTTCACCAGACTCCATTCACTTTTTATCTGTTTTTAGTGAAATTTGACAACATATTTTTATGAGAAACACAAATACAATAAGAAACGAAAAATAAGAACCTGATAACAAAAAATGAAATAGATTAATACATACTAAAGAAATGAATACAATTACATACAAAAATAATAATTATTAGTAAAAATTAGAAATGAAACAATTAAACATTAATAGAAAGATGATTAAAATAAAGAAAAAATATAATAATAATAATAATAATGTCTGTGAAGGTTCTCAGAACTGAAGAAGCTTCTCGGATTAGAGGTGAAACGTCTTCAAGTAACTTAAAGAAGTCCAGACGCTTTTCTTTGCAAGCTCCTTTGAATAATAATAATAATAATAAAGGAATAAAACAAAGTTGCATATAAATAAAATATTAAATACAACATGGAAATAAAATTATATGAAAAATCAGACTGCGTGATATAAAATCCAAACATGTGAATACAGTTCTGTTAAGAGCATCATGGCCCTCTGCAGTCTGTGCATTACTTAGTGTGAGTCCTCTTCCTGTGTCTGTGTGTGTGAGCAGCATCATGAAGCTGCGAGTTCGGATCAACAGGCAGACCAGCCGGGTGGAGTTACTTGGAGAAGATCCCAGTTTGAAAGAGCTCAGAGATCACATCCAGGAGATGCTGTTGTCCTCACATGGACTCAGGTCGGTGCTGCACATGTCTAACTCTGTAATCTGAGTTGTGGTTTATAAAGTTTCAGTTATTTGACTCCCTACTTGCGCTTCAGTTCAGACACAGAGTTTGGTTTGTCTCTGAACGGCTCCAAGCTGCTCACGGACACTGCTCAGACTTTGGCGTCCTGCGGCATCGTGTCCGGAGATTTGATCTGTGTCCATCTGCCTCAGTCTGAAGCCACAGCTGCCGCCGGTTCAACCAGCTCAGCCTCGTCTACAAGCTCCACCTACACGGCAGCCAAGAGCTCTGCAAACCAGAGGCAAAGCCAGCAGACCCCCATCATGGCCTCCACTCAGGTATGATGTTCACCTCCAGCAGGTTGTTCAGGTGGGCTGGATAGGTGTGTGAGACATATCGAGCCTGTTTCCAGTCCATGTGTGGGAGGTCAGTCTACACAGACTGTAGACTGCCTCGGCCAGAGATCAGAAACAGGCCCAGAAAGCATCCACATACTTCTGGCTTCAGTGCACAGTTTCTGTTTTACTTTCTCGTGTTTTTATGAGCTGAATTATAACATAAAATAATTCGCAAATACAGACACACCGCAGAGCACACAGCAAGGGTTAAAGCTGGTTTAAAGGGCCACACCCCCCTCACAGCTTCTCTTCTGTGGATCCACACGAGGACACACTTAATTTCACATCATCCAACACTGATGACACTCTGACTCATCTCAGTTTGCATCAGCAGCATCAGACTGAAAGTGTTTAGGTGAACCAGCTGTGCCTCTGAAACCTGAGATGTTTTGTTTGGAGCTGGACGAATTCACAGGTTCAAAAGCTTTCTCACCTGATACGTACAAGCTTTCAGGGAACTTTGGATTAAAGAACAGTTAAAAGTCATGGGCGTGCCAGCCTTCATCGTGGAAGCACCGGCTCTCTCACAGCAGTAGAAATCTTCACATCTGGAAAGCTGCACGAGTCTAACGGAGCATTTTCAGACACATCCTCAGCTTCATATCACCAGACACATTTTTAAATAGCGAAGTCTCAGTTAGCCTGAGAAGCGTTTATATATTTGGTGCTTGGGGCGCTTTTAAATCCTTACAGATGTGCATCTCATGAACAGCTGGAGAGAAAAACAAAGTTCTGCAAAGGTTTAAAAGGACGAGCTTTACCCATTGCAGGAGATGGTTTCCAGTGTTACTGGTGCCAAAAAATAAAAACAAACTCACTGGAAGAGCATAGTGGGCGTTAAATCTGTGTAATGGTTTGATGGTATTTTAAAATTCCCTATCATTCTGAAAATGAAGACAAACACTGATTTATAATCGTACGGTGTTCCACAAGGTTCCCATCCAGGCCCCTTGCTGTTTGTCTTTTACAGTTGTCACCACAAGTATTTGAAAACTGACAGAGCCTTTGTAGTTTAGCCTCTTGGGTCATCACAGAATATTTCATATCAAACAATAAGACTTTGAGCTTTAACTCGAGAAGACAACAAAGTGTTGCATTGACTGTTCAGGAATTTCAGCCAATTACAGTCCTGCATTTTCAAAGGCTGGTCAGCAGAGGCATCATTGTTCACATACTTATGGATCTGACTGTGTTTTGATGTTTGTGGTCAGCTGTAACATTAAAGGAGATCAGCCTTGACCTGTTTATGGCAGGTTGTTGTTTTTGATGTTGTTCATGTCTGTTTTATATTTTAAGTTATTATAACAAAGAAACAACAGCAGATTATTTTAGCCTGTGCCGCGTCGCTCATCAGACCTGACGATGGGGCGTAGACGTGCCCAAGCTCACAGTTTTGTTGTTGGTAAACAGCCGAGCAGCAGCAGCAGTGTCAGTGGGGCTGCCGGTCCTGCAGTCCTTTCAGAGTCCCAGCCGTCCTGTGAGATGCTGGACTCTGAATCTTCAGCCACCATCTGGGAGCCAATGCTGTGCGGTGAGGCCGAGGAGGGTCAGGCACCACTCTCTCTGGAGCTCCTGTACCACACGGCCCAGCCAACAAGTCCCAATGATGCCATCATGGTGGCCGGACATCTCCTGATGCTCGAGACTGGGTTCATTGCTCAGGTGAGGCGAGGGGGACAGGTTAATATCCTGCTGAGTAAACAGGTGAAGGCAGACGCTTTGAGTAAGTGTGTGCGCCTCCACAGGGCACCGAGCTGAAGCCCGGTGAGATGCCTGCTGGATGGAGGTGTGCAGGTGGAGTCTACAAGCTGCAGTACACTCATCCTCTGTGTGAGAGCAGCCTGGCCTCGGTGGTGGCTGTGTGCATGGGCCCAATGCTCGTCATGAACAGTGAGTCCTCTTTAAATGGGCTGAATTTATTTGTCTTTGACCTTTTAGTGTTCAACTCCCACTGTGTTTCTGACCTGTTTCTTCTTCATGCAGCGACTCTGAAGGTTACAGAAACGGTCGACACTGTCCGCAAACTATGTCTGAATGCATCCAGCTACGTGACCAACGAGTGGCCAGGTAAAGCTGTGATTGGTTGGCATAACGCCACCAGCACGGGAGCGTCTTTGATTAATTTTCTGTGTCTGATGTTGTTCAGGAGGAAGTGCTGCAGCAGCATTTAAAGACCTCAGCAAACTGTCCCGACTCTTCAAAGACCAGCTGGCGTACCCACTGATTGCCACCGCCAGAGAAGGTAACGCCCCCTCTCAGATGAGTCACAACATGTTGGTGCTGACATCATCCAGTTCATCAGCTTTAATCAGAGAAAACCTCAGAGAAGTTAAATTGCTGTGAACATTAGCCATGTTACAGCTTTTAGTGAGTTTAACCCCTTAGCAGTCCAATTAGTCCCCTAAACCATCCAATGTACCGTGGGCGGTACGTCCGACTGCTAACAGGTTAAGAAAGATTTTATTTAAATCGATGTTCAATTTCATTAAAATTAAAATGTAAAATCCCACTCATAAAAAACATACAGGGCAAAGAGAATTATATTAACCAATCAAAATCTTAATGAAAGTTATTTAAATTTATACAAAATTAAAAGATTACTCCTTGAATTTGCAGCTTTATTATAAATTTTAAGACATTTTGACATGTAATTAAAGCGTCTCTTAAACTGTTCACTTGCATTATGTAAGGGGATTACATTATTAAATAACTTCACCATAAATTAGCAGTAAGTGCCTCTAAAAGTCAAATTTATTCTGTATTTTATCACCTAGGGCAGGGGTGTCAAACTCCAGACCTCGGGGGCCGGTGTCCTGCAGGTTTTAGATCTCACCCAGGGTCAACACACCTGAAACAAATGATTAGTTCATTACCAGGCCTCTGGAGAACTTCAAGACATGTTGAGGAGGTCATTTAGTGATTTAAATCAGCTGTGTTGGATCAAGGACACATCTAAAACCATCAGGACATCTGCCCTCGAGGCCTGGAGTTCGACACCTGTGACCTACGGTGTTCCCCAGGGTTCCAGTTTAGGTCCTCTGGTGTTTGACTTCTATGTGCTTCAAACTGAGAAGATTAGCAGCTTTAAAAGTTACATGTAGATGACACTCAATTTTACGTTTCTTATGATCAAAACACATTTTGATCGAAATCCCATTTTATCAACTACATCATCTTATTTAAATACCAAAGAACAAATAACTTTTATTTGTAGTAAAAAAGTGTTGGATAAAGAACTTATATGAGTGTCCATGAAAGGTTTTATCCCAACCTATGAAGCCATGAGTTAAAAAAAAAAAAGGATTACAGATTTATTTTGCCATCTTAAATTCGTTTTTTACTTTCAGACTTGAGTTCATACAGAGTTTCCTTTTCTAGTTTTTCTTTTCACACAAATAAACTATTTCATGTTAATATCCCGAAGAATTCTAGTAAAATCTGTCCCGAAACATTTGGGAAGCTGCTTTAGAGGAACAGCTTGTTTCACTCTTATGAGCTTGAGTCGCGTTTTCATTGATGATGTTTCTCTGTAAGCATATGCTAACGTGCTAACACGCTAATGTCTGGTACTGACAGTCTGTGATGTGTTTCAGCGATGGCCCTCCCCGTGGCGTTCGGTCTGCCTGCTCTTCCTCCGGAGCTGCTCCTCAGAGTCCTCCGCCTGCTCGACGTTCGCTCTGTGGTCAGACTGTCGGCGGTAAGCCGGCACTTCAACGTCGCCACAACTGACTCGTCGCTGTGGAGACACCTGTACCGCCGCGACTTCGCAGGTGGAAAAAGAGTCCCTAAAACTATTTCATTTATTTTTAAAATTATTTCTGCAAATTTCTCTAACTATGGGTCAAATGTTCCACTGACACTGTTTAAATTTTCTTTTTCATGTGCTTTTTAGATGTTCTTGATTTTTTTTCTATTTTTCACCCTTAGAACACCCTTAACTTATTAAAACCTGTTATGTCTTAATTTACTTATTAATTAAATAATTTTCAGTGAAGTTTTAAACAGCTTACTGTACATTAAATATTAGAATCTGAATAAGATAATTTAAATGACAGCATTAAAAAAGAAAATAACATTTAAAAAATGTAAAAACAAATCAGTCATTATTTTCTCCACAAATTAGCAGAAATTGTGGGGGAAACACCTGAATGTTTAAGATAGTTTTTAGAAATAAATAAACTAAAAAGTATCAAAATATTTTCTAAATTTACACAGATTTGAAGTTGTGAAATGAGTCCATTAAATTTATTGATTGATTTATTGTGATTGTCCAGTTTTTCAACAAAATCATTATAATTAAAGTGACTGATTGTGTTTGCCGTTTTTCAGATTCAGGCTCAGGCAGATCCAGAGACACAGACTGGAAAGAGGTGAGAAACGCACTTCATCAAAGTAAATAACTAAAGAACTGTAAACTCTTAAAACCTCCTACTGTGTCGTTTTTAACATGAATATTTTAAGGTAATAATAAATTAGACTAATGTGGGGCAGATTGATGATAGCTCGCAGAATTTAAGCTTTAATGTGATTTGTTGTTGATTTTTTTTTTTTGGCATTTTGTGTGTAAATAATTTAATTTGTTTTTATTTGTTTTCCAGCTCTACAAAAAGTCGTACAAGTTTCGCTCTGAAATTCGAAACACTGCCCCGACCCGCCCCCGCCCCCTCCTGCCTTTCCATCCAGGAGACATTTTCCACCCCATCCCCTACCCTCACTTCCCCCCGGTGCCGGGCATCATCGGTGGGGAATACGATCAGCGACCAAACCTGCCCCACGGCCTACTCCCCCGCCCCCGCTACGACCCCATAGGCCCGCTCGCAGACCCGCACAGACGACCTCGCCACGACTTCCACAGAATCCGACCAACGGGAGGGCGACCTTCAGACATCCGACGAGGATTCATCTGATCACTCCGTCACTGATCACATATCAATGACACAACTTGCTGTTTGACTCCGGGTTGACAAAAATTCATTTTCACAATAAAATCAGAATTTAAAACATTCTGTCTGGGAATCATTTATATCCTCACAACTGAACAAAATCTTTAAATCCTTTTATTCCACAAAGACAAAAAAGTAAACATTTTAATTTAAAGTTATAATTTTATGTGACAGCCATTTATTTATGGGTTAAACATCAAACAGAAGAAGTTTGAAAAATGTCAATTAAAAAATGCAATCTACAGGGTGGGCCATTTATATGGATACACCGTAATAACATGGGAATGGTTGGTGATATTAAAGTCCTGTTTGTGGCACATTAGTATATGTGAGGGGGCAAACTCCTCAAGATGGGTGGTGACCATGGGGGCCATTTAGAAGTCGGCCATCTTGGATACAACTTTTGGTTTTTTTTAATAGGAAGAGGGCCATGTGACACATCAGACTTATTGGTAATGTCACAAGAAAAAAAATGGTGTGCTTGGTTTCAACGTAACTTTATTCTTTCATGAGTTATTTACAAGTTTCTGACCACTTATAAAATGTGTTCAATGTGCTGCCCATTGTGTTGGATTGTCAATGCAACCCTCTTCTCCCACTCTTCACACACTGATAGCAACACCGCAGGAGAAATGCCAGCACAGGCATCCAGTATCTGTAGTTTCAGGTGCTGCACATCTCGTATCTTCACACCATAGACAATTGCCTTCAGATGACCCCAAAGATAAAAGTCTAAGGGGGTCAGATCGGGAGACCTTGGGGGCCATTCAACTGGCCCACGACGACCAATCCACTTTCCAGGAAACTGTTCATCTAGGAATGCTCGGACCTGGCACCCATAATGTGGTGGTGCACCATCTTGCTGGAAAAACTCAGGGAACGTGCCAGCTTCAGTGCATAAAGAGGGAAACACATCATCATGTAGCAATTTCAAATATCCAGTGGCCTTGAGGTTTCCATTGATGAAGAATGGACCCACTATCGTTGTACCCCATATACCACACCAAACCATCACTTTTGTTGTTCCAACAGTCTTGGAGGGATCCATCCAATGTGGGTTAGTGTCAGACCATTAGCAGTGGTTTTGTTTGTTAACTTCACCATTCACATAAAAGTTTGTCTCATCACTGAACAAAATCTTCTGTGTGAACTGAGGGTCCTGTTCCAATTTTTGTTTTGCCCATTCTGCAAATTCTGTGCGCCGATCTGGGTCATCCTCGTTGAGATGCTGCAGTAGCTGGAGTTTGTAAGGGTGCCATTTGTGAGTAGCTAATATCCACCGAAGGGATGTTCGACTAATGCCACCCTCAGTGACATGCGGCGAGTGCTACGCTGTGGGCTCTTGCTGAATGAAGCTAGGACAGCCACTGATGTTTCTTCATTAGTGACAGTTTTCTTGCAAATCCAACACTGAACCAGTTTCACAAAACTTAGCAAGCAGTTTTCTAACTGTAGCATGGGAGATGGGTGGTCTCGTAAGGTGTCTTGCATTGAAATCTGCTGCAATGACCCGGTTACTGCGTTCACCAGATATCAACACAATTTCGATCCGCTCGTCACGTGTTAACCTCTTCGACATGTCAATGGCTGTGAACGAAGAGAAACTTGGAAATAACTCATATATTCTTATAGTAGTATGTAAAATTATTGCTATAGGTTGTAGTATTATTATATCCTTATAGTTACTTTATATCCCTATATTTAAGTAACACAAAATTATCAGTAGAAAACATGAGATTTTACTTTACAATGTTGTTTAAATCTTTATTTTTGTCTAAAAAGTTTATTCATAAACTTTATTATTAATTAAATGATTCATGTCAAAAAATATATAATGATATTAAACGAGTAAGTACAAAAATGAAACATTAATTTCATTAGTTTCCAATATTTTTAACACGCTCATCCCTCTACTGCATAACGTTGCTGAGGCAACAAACCACATTTCCATGCCTCACACTGGGCCTTCAAAAAAACACTTTTTTTTTTGTCAAATAATGCTACCAGGCACATCTCTTTCCAATAAAATGATGAGTTGAAGGTGGTGTGACTTTCATTTTTTTTGGGGGGGGGGCTGCATTACATGAGAGACATCTCCATTAGAAGGTAAAATAAAGTTAACTATTTTACATCATTATAGCAATAATAATAATAATAATAATAATAATAATAATAATGGTTTGCATTTATATAGCGCTTTAGTGAAATAAATGTATATAAAAAACACTTGTATGTGCATGAATATGTTAAGAAGTATATTTGATTGTTTGTTCTACTTTTTAAAATTTATTTATACAGTAAAACTGTTAATTTTCATTCGTTGCCTCAAGGCAACACTGTGCAGTTAGCCTAATTTTTTTCAGGCAAAAAAATGTGTTAGCATATGTGTGTAGAGATGTGTTATAGGATCATAGTCACTGTTTTTTACTTTACAATCTACTGATAATTACAGGACATGGACGTAAAAACCTTTTATGCAAGGAAACCAAGGGAATGTGCAGTTAGGGACATTCCCTCAGAAAGTGAGGACAGTGAGCTTTCAGGGAGTGACAGGGAAGTGGAGGAGTGGATCCCTGAATCAGGTTTGAGGGACACTTAGGAGCTCAGGGGTCAGTTGGTAAAGTAATTTTGTGTGTGTGTGTGTGTGTGTGTGTGTGTGTGTGTGTGTGTG
>NW_005187458.1:350635-367238 GCF_000239375.1 Pundamilia nyererei
TGTGTGTGTGTGTGTGTGTGTGTGTGTGTGTGTGTGTGTGTGTGTGTGTGTGTGTGTGTGGGGTTGGGATCAAATGTCGGATGTATTTTGGTGGTTTATTGTTCTGTGAAATGTTTACATTGTTTATTTGTTGTTTGATTATTGGTTCATTCTTGTTGTACTAATAAAACTTATTATAGAATAACTTGGTTTTGACTACCCTTGTCGCACAATGTTGCCTTGAAGCAAAAACCAATATCTGTTTGGGGGGGGGGAGGGGGGTCAAACTTTGATTGATATATTATTAGGGACGCTAAAGCTCCCCCAAAATACGGTGAAATATTTTTTCCCCCAAAAAATTAGAAAGTCATGCAATAGCCGGTTTTAATAAATCCGTTTAAAAAGTATTTATTATTTATCTACAGTACAAGAAAAAAATGTCACTTTTATTTTCGTTATATATTTTATTTTATTCAAATATTTATTTACGTTCCGCGACTTTATCTCGTAAAACAATGACGTAATCCTTTGTCTTGAACAAAGGGTGTATTTGTTTACGTGCACTGCTTTGTCCGGCGCTGAGGTCTGGTTTCTGTGTGCGGGGTTTGCTGCGGGACGACGCTGATGTTTTGCAGAATTCCGTGACTGTCACAAACTGGGACCTGATCGCTCCTTCAGTGAAATTCAAAGGTTCATTTCTCAGGCTTGAAGCCGTTAGTGAACTGAAGCTGAAATATGACCAGATGATTTAGGACGACTCACAGAGACGCAGATTTTCAGTGTTTTACACTCGAATTGCTCTCCTTTCTCTTTGCCGGCCAGCAGGGCGGGGACTGTCTTCGCATTACAAACAACAGTAACAAGGGTGTGTTTGATTTAATAACTGCTGAGCCCCGGAGGATTGTAGACCAGCGACATCCTGCAGGACCAAAGGGATTGTTTCCCCCTTCTCATTTAATTTAGTTTTGAAGTTTAGATTCAATAAACTTATATAAATGTTTAAATTAAAAGAAAAAAAATGCAGTCTTTATTTAATTATTTCATTTCTCATATATTTCATTTTCAGCTCCCAGTTTAATAAGAAAATTATCTTGAACCGTTTCCTTAATGTCATAACTGGAATTTTCTGTTGCAATTTAAAATTCATCTAATAGTTTTTAGTTCTTATCAAAATTTATACTTTATAAACTTCGTTTTATAATTTTTCAAAAATATATTTTTTAATTTAACTTTGTATCTTAAATATTTCTTGTTTTCTTTATTGAAATAAAATTTTCTTGAATCTGATTTAATATTTTTAAAAGCTTGTGTTTTATATTTTATCTTTTTCTTTTACATTTGTCGGTCATTTGGAACAAATTTAATAACACCTCAATGCACCCTGTCACTTTTGTATACCACGACATATGAATGAATACATCCTTTTGTATTCGTTTATTTTCTATATTTATCTTTATACCTCTATATCTATCTATTTATCTTAATATTTATCCATCAATATCTATTTTTCTACACTAATTTTATTGAAGTGCTTGATGTTTGTTGTATAGTTTCTGCTATGACAGCTCAATTTCCCTCTCGGATTAACAAAGTCTCTGATTCTGATTCATGTTTATTTTTGTTTTACATTTTGTTTTGTTTTAAATTTGTCCACTTTTTCTATTGTTTATTTAAGCTTTTGTTAAACCGTTTGTTTTATTTTATTATTGTTTATTTCGTCTAAAGTTTGGGTATTTTTGTTCAGGCGGACAGGTCCTGCAGGATCACTGAATTCTTCGGTACGTATTTTTCTGTTACACCTCAGCGCTCTCACGCTCGACCTGCGCGTGCCCGCCGTCGCGGTGCCCTGTCCCTTTAAGAGCCTCGTGTTGTTACAGGAAGTGTGAGGGGTGTTTCCAGCTGATCTGAACAACAGGAGGACCGGAGTCTCCCTCAGCAGTCCGACCTGTCTGTGCTTTTTTCGGGCACCTTAGCAAAGCTCGCCGGTCCCGACCTCCGGCGGCTCCTTTGCGCCGCGAAGAGACAGTCGTTCCGGGGTAAATCAGGAGGAGAGCCGGGGGCTTATTCTCGTCCGATAGCCGTGAGCCGGTGCCGTCGGAAGCTGTTAGCTCGGACTGTCATGATCCCAGCTCGGAGATGGCGTCCTTCCCCGGTTTGTGTAAGGCTGTCGGGCCCGCGGAGGAGGAGAACGGGGAGCTGGACGGATCCCTGCAGCAGATGCTGAAGGCCATCGCGGACGAGAGGAGCCGCCTGAACAGCCGACAGGAGATCAGCGGCATCGGTGAGTGTCTGCGGGCTTCTTCGTATCCACACAGGCAGCACCTGAACTCCCGTGAGCAGGGATGAGCCCTCTGACGTGTTTCAGGCTGGCTCTCATTTATCTGTGGGTCTGGTTTACTTTGGAGCAGGGCCGGATCTATCTGCTGAAGGCCCCCGGGGCTGTACTCTGGTGTTGGGACCCCGTGAAGACCCAAACACAGTGCTCTCCTCGCTTTCTAACCCAGCAGATGTTTCCATGTTTAAGCATTGGTGGACATTTCTTTAAACTAAATACAGGTGTGAAACGGTTTTTTAGTTAACCAAAAAAGTCTAAAAATGCACATGCTGTTCAAACAGGGTTCGGGCTTAGAGCCACAGCGCACAGTGGAGTTTTAAAAATACAGTAAATAACTGTCAATGTTAAATAAGAAATTGCAGGTCCTCTAGTGTCCACCAGAGGCTCCAGCAGTGAACAAATGTCCAACTTTACAGCAGAATAAAAGCCCCAAAATATTGGAGTGATTATAAAATAATGATCTGAAGGCAGCTTTGATCAATAAAAATAATAACTGACATAATGTAATGACATTTATGGTTAATTTTCTAAACTCTGAGCTCCACAAAAGTCAGAAATCTGTTTTCTGAGGAGGACCTGAATGTCTCCTGTAATGACATCAGCTGCCGTGGATCCTCCATCTCTATGTTTCTCTTTTTTGCGAGGACTGTGTCGAGTCCTCGTGACTGCCTTGTCGCCCGGTCCTCGTCACGAGCCTCGTTGAAAATAAAAATGAAAGTTGATCTTTGCTCCGGCCTGTGTTTGCCGCCAACATCGTCGGAGCGCCGCTCCGCCTGTTTCTGCTGCTCATTTGTTCTGATGGATAAATCAATGAAGCTCTGTTCACAGCACATGACTTCATCACAGCAGCTTCACTGTCATCACCAGGAGCAGAGCAAATGTCAGACACTGCAGTGCTACCTCTGCTTCGTGTCATCATACAGTCTCGAGCCAGGCCTCATTTCTTTCTTTCTTTTCCACTGTATTAAACTAAATAGAAATCAGAGTTTGTACAAATCTGATGAGCTTGAAAGCTGATCTGTGGTCTGACCACATTATTTCCTCCTGTCATTACAGAGATGAGCCTGGTCTTGGGTCTTTTCAGATTCTGATCATCAGCTGTAGATGGTTTTTAGGCCTCACTCTTCTTCTTTTGTCCTTCACTTGTCCACTTTTCCTTCTTTTAAAATAAATAAAATTATTTTTCTATTTTTTAGGACACACCACGCTGAGATAATCTAGGTCTTCAGCTCTTTGAAAATCACCTTGTTAGTACAAAAATCGTATCGATGTTAACCTGTTTTATCTTTGGCACATTCTCATTTCTTTAACAGAACTAAAGAAATGAAGTGTTTCAGGGATCATCTGGTAATAAAAGACATGATTAAATGATTTGTTGCTCAGGTGGCCATCATGTGCAGTTGCAGCACTGGTTCATCCTTGAATTTGGAGCCTTTTCATGTTTGAATGATTCACAGGTCAGAGTTCAGAGGATTAACAAACACGATCCTATGGAAATGCTCTGGTACGAGGACTGGACTGAAAAGAAGTGAAAAAGCAGCCAGTGTCCAAAGAAGAACTTGTACTGCTGTTTAAGAGCACTTTAAAAATTCACAGAAACTCTTGACTCCTTAAAAGCAAAATATAATGAGTTTTGGCTCAAGACTTCTGCACAGTATGACAAACTAAACATTGGGTCTTCGAGTGTTGATCACATGAAACATCCTCAACTTAAATAATAATGAAACCAGTTGATGCAGTTTGACTCTACGTGTTCCTTAAGGCTGTGGCTTCAACTTCATTATTCATGGTTTTATAATACAGTGGACCGTTTATTAGCTGAACTCAAGGAGAGAAAGTCAGTCTGTGTTAGTTTTATATTTAAGGCCACAAACACAATTATTTAAACTGAGCTAATTTCTAATAGACTCTGGATTAGTTTACAGTGACACAGATCTATTTTTTCTGAATAAGAGCAGGTTTCCAGACTAATCGATCGATAACTTAAATATCGTCTGTGGATACGTCACAGCGTGTGTGTGACACCTGCGGTATCACACACATGCACCCCTGTGGTGTCACACAGGGCAATATTTAACGGTAAAGACTGTACAGCGGGGCTGGAGGTGCTCCTGTTTCTTCATGCAGACTCTGTCGTGTCCTTGGATGCTCCTCTGCAGGCGGCTGGTGGTGACTCAGGTCTGATCCGACAGTGACTCAGGTCTTTGCTCTGATCACAGAATAACTCGGATCAGTCTCTCAGACGCAAAAACCTGGTGATGTCGCTAAAAGCATGGTGAGTATATAAGCTCACACACAGCTGACAATCACGACAGCTGACTCAATAAGGAAACTGAGGTTTTTCACATTAAAAGCCTAAGGGATGTGCTTACAGTTCTGTTTTTGCTCGTTTACACAGTAAGAATTTATTTTATTTTAGCTTTTATGATAAACCATGAGCTGAACATGCTTCAGATATTTCACTTACCAAGCTCTTCACAGGAAATGATAACCAGCTGCCTCCCTCCTCCATGTTGGGGAAATGTCCTCCAGCTCTACTGAGCCATCACTATCAGACCGTGGGCGGAGAGGCTCTCTGGAGAGTCAGCTGAATGAAAACACGGGAGAGGAAGGGGAAAGGCGAGCTGAGTATAGCGGCTGAACTTTCAAAATAAGAGCGTAAATCCATTGCAGCTAGCATAGCTCTTGGGGCAAAGCTCCACCTGGGCAGTCCACACAGGTGAGGTCTGTGTGTGGTGACAAGTGGCATGATGTCAGCTCCGGCAGCACCTCTGCTAGGTTAATGAGCAGCTCAGAACTCTGGGTGTGACTATGATTCTGCATCCACACCTGAATAAACACAGCTGCTGAAAGTTTAATAGAAAATAGAAAAACATGGAGGGCGATTAGACCGCCTCGGTGCTTGTTATCGGTTGGTGGCGGCTCGTATAATTTGAATAGGAGCTCTTATTTGAGAATTCACGGTCTGAACTATAAATACTCGCTGAGGCAGTGAAGCGGCAGCCAGGCGAGGCAGAGAGATGAACATGAATGATTTAGCTTTAATTACCTCCTGCTGTAAATACTCTGACATCAGCGCAGCTTTCACGCTGACGCTAACGGAGAGAGCGTCCATCGATCGTCTGAGATCTGCTCTTCAGGAACTGTGGTGCAGAGTTACCGCCGATCTGACCGTGACTCGCTCTCTGCTGACAAATTATTACAAATCCTGCTAAATATTTAATGAGGCCACAGTCCGAGTCCGGGCAGAGGTGGTTGAAGTGCTCCAGTTTGTGTCTACGTGCACATATGGTCAGGACGTCACAGCAGCTCCAAGCTGTGCACAGTCTGTCTGTGGAGTGGACTGTTGGAGCCAGACTGTAAAGGTTTAATGTACAGGACCAGTTGTTACCGTCTATTTCCTTTAATAAGCGAATGCAAACATCTCAGTGCTGCGTTTATTTAGCCGATTGGTTTTTAGCTTTAATTTATGTAAGGCTGTAAACTTTGAACTTCTAGACAAAGGTTTTTGTAATTTGTTTAACAAAAAGTAAAATCAGACCTGTTTGGATCATTTTCAGAGTAGCTTTGCATGATTCACAGTTTAAAATAATCCTGTATTTATTCCCGAGCCTTGCTTTAAAACTGTATTTCCCAGATCGTTGGTGAGTGGTTGCTTGAGGTCACTGGCTGGTTTCAGCGAGGGTGACAGCAAAACAAACCTCCCTGTGGCTGCTTTGGTCAGTAGAAGATTGCTGCGGTCTCGTGTAGCTGGAGTTTCACTCAGTGTGTCTGCAAACACAAGTGTGACACTGGAAATGTTCCTTACCACTGTGACTTTAGTGACCCTCAGTGCGCTCAGAAAGAACATGTTGATTATATTTAAAGCACAGTCTGTGTAACCTTTTAATTTAATATTCCAAATATTTCCTCCCAGCTTTGGGTTTGCCTCCAATGTTGGAGAGGAAGCTAAGCTTAGCTGTGTTGGCTTCATCACGTCAAAGTCAGCTTTGTGGTCGTCATACTGATGCTCAGCTGGATGGTACGCCAACGCTCTCTCAGCTGCCGTACAACATCTGTGACATGCAGATTGTATCAGAGCAGAATGAGCGCTGGCCAGTCAAAGGTTGTAGGTGTGAGTATTTGCATTTTTCTTTAAGTACATTGGAGCTTAATTACGAAGCACTTTCAGACGTTTGGCCTCAGTGGCTCAGACGTTGCAGAGAGTCTCGCTGGTTCATTCGGCGCTGGTGCGTGCACTTTGTTCATCCTTTCATCCAGGTCACTGGAGCTTCGAAAGCACATCACACAGGATTATATAACTGTCATGAAAAATGCAGCAGGCCTACCACGGCTCATGATATTTCTACCCACTGCTGCAGAGAGATTTGGGGTGATTCAGCTCACTTTCCTCAGATGATGAGTGATAGTGCGCCGGGCTTCATAACACAGTTGATGTATTTTTAAAATGGCATATGCAGCTATAAATAGAGCTGGACTTTTATCAACGTCCCAGAGGCTCCTGCAGAACTGTACTCTGCTTCAGTCAGCTGTGAGCCTTTAACACCTTTAAACAACACTCTGAAGCCCAGGTGACATTATAACAAGATACAACAAGATACCTGGGTGAGTTTAAACTAAATGACACTGTTCAGCACATCAAGGCTGACTCATCCTCGACTCAAATCAGAATACATTTCCTTGAATTCATACATTACAGTGAGCCTTCACGGGATGATTTTGTTTTTTACTGTTCTCTGGTTCATGACGTCATCATCTTCACCTTCGTTGCAGTGTGAAGCTGTGATTTCAGGGATCTGCAAGTGGGGTTATGTCACACTCAGACATGGTCACAGTTTCTGTCATAAAATCTTTTCATGAAAGACTCGATCTAATCGATTATGCGGAGTGCTTAGTATGACATGCGTGGTAGCTAGTGATTTTCATGATCATGTCAGCAGAAGTGGTTCATATGGGACTCAGCAGGGTCATCGGCATATGTCATGAGAAGTTGTTGAAGACCCCAAAAAGTTTGAACATGCTGGTTTTCAGTCAGGATGATGTAAGGCAGCGCTGGTTTTCTTTCATTCATGTATATATATTTTTTTAATTTAATCTTGATTTATACAGGTATTCCCATTGAGACACAATATCTCATTTACAGGAGAAACCTTTTTTGGACAAACAATTATCACACCAAGGGGAAAAATCAACTTTTTAGTGGGATTTAAAGAGAGCTGGGGGCTCTCTGGGTAAGTTTGGCCATTCTTTGGGTGGTTGGAGTGGTAATAGAGGTCCTTAACATCCATTAGGTCGTTTACGTTGTCATCAGGAGAAACTGAAACATGCTAGTCTTTTAGTGGCATGTTATGTGGTGTCGCAGCATTGGTCTTCTAAAACATTTAGTGGTCATTATCATTCCTGATCTGAACCATTGGTTCAGTCTTCTGCATCTGACCATAACTAGGCTGATCTCGTATATCCTGAACCTGCCGTGGTTAGTTCCTTTAGGAGGTTTTAGTAAGATTTCAAGACAATTGTAGTCAAACTTTTGTTGGTTCCAGCGGCAAGAAAGAAGGTTTGAGTTGCCATTAGGGAGGTTTGAAGAATCCTTTGGCTCTAATTATAAATGCGATTCAATAGGTAGTTTTAGGAGTTCTAGAGAAAATGTAGGTGCTTCCTTTAGGTCTATATGTGGTTCAAGTTCTCTTGTAGGAGGCCTTTGGTATAGTTTAGGTCAGGGGTGTCGAACTCCAGGCCTCGAGGGCTGGTGTCCCGCAGGTTTTAGATATCACCCCGTTTCAACACACCTGAATCAAATTATTAGTTCATTACCAGGCTTCTGGAGAACTTCAAGACATGTTGAGGTGATAATTTAGCCATTTAAATCAGCTGTGTTGGATCAAGGACACGTCTAAAACATGCAGGACACCGGCCCTCGAGGCCTGGAGTTTGACACCTGTGGTTTAGGTATTGTTGGAGTCAGTACGAGGTTGTATGGAGCCTTTATTGGTCTCTGTTCAGGTTTTCAGTGGTTCAGGGTTTGCTCTCTCAGATGATTTTTTTTTTTTTTTTTTTTTTTGTTTTAGGAACCTTTCGGATTTCTAGAGTTATCCCAAACACAGTCGTCTGGGCTCCAGAGTTTCACAGCGAATACTCTGAGGATATTTAAGGATATTGGTAAACAGCTACACCTCTGGCATGATAGGTGGATCTTAAATGCAAAATCTGGGCTGTTTGGTGTTCACATGTGATTAAAACAACAGCCAACAACACAAGGTGTGGCAACAGTTGACGCTGTACCATCATCAAAACCCTGGAAGAATGTGGTTTGTCCTTCCTGCAGAGCTGCCGTTTTAAAGTACCAGAAATTAAAGGACTGATGATCAAGTATGAGATGCTGAGGTTTAATAAACTATGCTGGCTGTGAGGCGTGGTTTAAAGTTACTGAGTCATTATTCTGACTGTATAGTTACCTGATATTGGAGCCTGAGTTAAGGATTTCTTTTGGCTGGTTCAGTGCTTCCTGTTGCTCTTTGGAGCTTCTTCTGCTTGGGTTGCCAGCAGGTCGTGTTCACTGACTCACCCCCCGTCTGGGGAAAACATCCCTCATGCCAAGTGTGACTGGATGAAGGCCAGAGGTCACTCCCTTTCTACAGCCAGCGGCTCTGCCTGGCTGCTGCCTTAGCTCGGAGGTGTTGACTTGTGTGAAATGTGAACAGCTTTAAGCAGCAGCCTAAACATTAATTCACACACTTGAGTTTCAGCTGTAAACTCTGAATAATGACTGCTGACATCGGGTACTAACACCACAGAGGAAGTCTTAGTCCTTTTATAGGAGCGCAGAGTTAAACATGAGTAATTCGGAGAGGCTAGACAACAAGACCACAAACACCCATCTTGGGGTGCTTGTCATCAGAGAAGCTTAATTACTTCTGCAGTAATGGCCTGTATTTATATAGCGCTTTACTAGTCCCTAAGCACCCCACATATCCAGTCATCCACCCATTCACACACACATTCATACACTGGTGATGGCAGCTACATTGTAGTCACAGCCACCCTGGGGCGCACTGACAGAGGCGAGGCTGCCGGACACTGGCGCCACCGGGCCCTCTGACCACCACCAGTAGGCAACAGGTGAAGTGTCTTGCCCAAGGACACAACGACCGAGACTCTCCAAGTCGGGGCTCGAACCGGCAACCTTCCGATAACAAGGCAAACTCCCAACTCTTGAGCCACGATCGCCGTAATGTCAGTTCTTTATGAGATGTTTATTTATGAGAAGTACCATTTTTTTTTTAAAAAAAATAAAAAAAATTGTATTTACCTACCAGAACCAGTGATAAGTATTCATTTATTTCCATTATTTGCAGGTTCATTCAGACTCGTCCTCTCAGTCACTCTAAATTAAACCCATAAGAAGTGTTTGTACAATTACTCTGGTTTCATCTTCATCTCAAATTAAATTAAAGCCTGAACAAATCAAAGCAAACGAAGTTTATCCTCCTGGACTGACATAGAGTTAAACTAATTCATTTAATATCTGTGAAATTTAATGAAATGCCAATACACCATCATGGAAGGGCTTTATACCCACATCATGTGGTTTGGTTACTCCTCGTCATGCTGTGTCTCCTTTAACTTTGTACTGATCTTAGAATATTTAGAATTCGATTTTAATTTTAATTGGATATACAGCAAAAGAAAATAAAAGGCTACTTATAAAATCTAGAAACAGAATAAAATCTTAAAGTCTGATCTGATCTTTAGAGAGGGGGACTTTTTAAACAGATGGGAGGTAAAATAGACAATATAGATATATTTATAGCAGAAGGTAATTAAACATTAAACAGGCTAAAAAAATAACTGTGGACAGCCGTGTTAAAACTTTTACAGCAGAAATAAAGATGTAAACATCTTTATTTCTGATGCACAAACTGTTTTGGTTTCTAGAGAGAAGTTCCAGCTTCACAACAACTTTTGCCAAGGAATAAAGAGGAAGTAAAAGAGAGGAATAGTAAGAAAACTGTCACTATTTGCAGATGACAGTGTTATTTATTAGAAAAGAGGAAGATTGTAACTGTTTATCTGAGACTGTAATATCAGGAGTCAGAGACAAATATAACTTGTATTAGGGCTTAAAGTTTGCATGATTAGGGGCGTGGCCTCTTTAACTGACTGGGTGGATGGTGACACCGATGGCTGGAGCTGCTAGCTGTCTGCTAGGCTCCACCTCAGCTAATTGGAGTCACTGAACTGGCCCTCTGGATCATGTTTGTGCTGTTGGAGCCTCAAGGATCTCAAAACTGGATTATAGATGGCAGACAGTTGGTGTCATAACCCACCGCCTCTGTTCAAAGATTGTCGTTCACAATGTACATAGATGGCTTCTTTCACTCATCTTTCAAACCATCTGTACTCTGTCCAAGATGTGAACATTGGCATCCTCGAAAGAGTGACCTTTGTCGTTTAGATGCAGATGGACAGCCATGTCTTGTCTCGTCGAGTTGGCTCTTCTATGTTGTGTCATGTATTTGTGAAGTGGCTGTTTGGTCTCTCCAATGTAGAGGTCTGGGCATTCCTTGCTACACTGTACAGCATGCTCTACGTTGCTAAGTTTGTGTTTAGGAGTTTTGTCTTTGGGATGAGTCAGTTTTTGTCTGAGTGTGTAGCTGGGTCTGAAGTACACTGGGATGTGATGCTTGAAGAAGACTCTTGAGTTTTTCTGATAAACCGGCAACATAGGGGATAACAATGTTGTTGAGTTTGTCTTTCTGATCCTCCCTAGATGGCGTCTCATCTTCTTTTCTGCGCTTCTGGTGTCAGAAATAACTTCTGACACCAAAACACAAAACGTTAGCAGCTAAAATGCAAACGCCGAGGCTTCTAAATGTGGCGTGGTGTCACAGTGGCTTTGTGGTCCACAAAGAGTCCAACTCAACAAGAGCCAATCACAGACAGGAACACACACACACAGCTCAGCATCGATGTGTTTAATTTAAAACATGTTAAACTGTGTGAGGAATCAAAGTTCACCAGTTTTCTTTAATTAAATCAAAATTAGCAAAAACTCTAATGAGCGTGAATCTTAATTGGCTCCGGTTCAGCCGTCTGACCCGCTGACCTTCTCCTGCTGCTCTCCAGGTTTATCTGCAAGAGAAGCTCTCGCAGGAAGTTTAATTCAATGCAGAGTCATTCTCTGGCAACTGCCTGACAACTGTTGCTAAGCAACAAGGCAGGTGCCTCCGGCCTGTAAAAAGGTAGCAAAGAACCCGGGGTGACGGAGGACAGGGGGTCGATACCGAGTGAAACACAGAGCGTCAGTATGAAATCGATTGGTGTCTGTATCCTCTCACACTCGGCCCTGTTTGATCCTTCAAAATAAAAGCGTGTGTAGTAATCCAGCAGCCTGTGAATAATGCATGAGCTGATTTTATTGGTCATAAGGAAGAAATAACTGTGGATCTGAACAAAAGCTGGAGCTGAATAATGGAATAATAGATTTTAGAGACAGAGTGTGAACAAAGCACACTTCCTCTGAGCTGCTTTCAGACATTAAACACTCACTGACACCATATTCACAGGGAAAGGCCTTTGAAACGTTTAAGTCCAGGTTTAGTGTCAGTGCTCGGGTTTTTGAAGCCCGTCTGAATGAAAAAGGTTATTTTAATATTTAATTTTTGTGGAACAGTTTCAGATTTCGTGATGTCACAGTTGTAGTTAAAGCTTTTATTGAAGTGCAGACCTTGAACCTGGATGTTTGGTTAATTAATCAGCTGATTGCTTCCCGTGGCTGCAGGTTGGTTTAAACCTCTGAGGAGCACTGCTGTCCTAAATACCACTTGTGTGCTGCTTGACATCAGCAGCTGCTGGATTCTGTCCATAGATCAGTAAGATCAGTGCTGATGTTGGATTAAAAATGACTGAACTGTCACGGCTGTCTGTTATGTTCCTCGATATGAGTAAATAAATGCTCATGCATGTATTTTTGCTGAAGGAACTCTTGTTGCCGAATAGTTTCTTCCCTTTTTCTGTTTTTGTTCCTCTGAAAGGCCAAAATTTATAAAGAAGCTTGAACTGAGGCCAGATTTCGTTAGCAGTTGAAGAACAAATATTTTTTCCTCGAGCAGCCGATCACTCTGTAAGTGTAAGGTAGGAATCACTGGACGTGTTTCAGGCTTCTCTAGTCTCGCCTTTCCTTCGTTTTAAACGCTGTGATGTCACACAGCACCAAAATGTATTCATTTATTTAGTTATTCAACGTTTGAAACATCTGTCATGTCACAGTTGGTGACAGCTGTTAGCCAATTAGATAATGCTATGCAAATATCATGAGAGAGCAATATGTGCATGAAATAAACTGTCGGCTTTTTTCTAACTGCCGGACTCGGACCGTAAGTGGAGAAAAATGGTGTATGTACAGTACTTGACTACACACTGCAGCTCTTAACAGTCAGGAACACCCACAACAGTAAGGAACGTGAATCCTGTCAAAGTGGTTTTTGTTGGGCAGTCACACATATGTCAAGTACTTTTACTGTGAAAGGAAAGAACAGGAAGATGCCCATTCCATACATGTGTACAACAAAGCAACAAGAAAAGTAAAGGATGGACGTAGCTTCTAGGTCTTAAATCTGCATTCTGCACCAGGGGCAACGATTGCCTAAAGGCGTCTGGTCCCATAAACGTTGATGGGAAAACACGTAAACACCCTCCTCATGAGTCGCGATAGTTTCAGTAACATTGAATAAAACATGGAGTTAATTGAGTAAAACTTGGTCATTAATGGCGTCGGGACGATTATGTGGTGTGCGCCAGCGAGCATGCTCGGACAGTCATGTCTAATCCATCCCAGTCATTTACTCAGAAATCGTTCCACAGACTGTTTAAAAATCTGCATGAAGCTGCTTTAAACTGAATTCTCGTGCTGACTTGTTGTTTTGACCTCGTGTTTCTTGTCTCTACAGGCTGTTTTAAAGATGACCGCATCGTTTTCTGGACCTGGATGTTTTCCACGTACTTTATGGAGAAGTGGGCGCCGCGACAGGACGACATGCTGTTCTACGTCCGCCGGAAGCTCTCCTACGTCAGCGCCGACAACAGCGAGGGCAAGAAGGTGACATGACACTTGATGTAAAGAGTCATCATCGCTCATGTTTCAGACATTTGCAGAGCACCAGCAGAGCCTGACGGCCAGGATTTCAAAATAAAAGGTTTCAGAGAAACGTGAATGAGGCGGTGAGACATGATGGATGTGAGGCTGCATTTGTGTCTCTGTTGGTGAATAATAGATGGCTTGCTGGTCTGGATGTGGAGCAGCATTAAAATAAACCATGTTCAGGCTCCCTGTGAGCTGCAGTGGTTGTGTAACGTTGGTGTTCATGTGAGGATCATTCAGAGGGAGGCTTTGACCCACCATCGCTCCCTTGCCCTGAGCTTTCCTACTACTTTTATTGTGAAAATGCAGAGTTTTTCAGACCCTTTCCTGCGTCTCCTTTATTTATTTGTAGTTTTTTGTATTTTTACCTTCGGTGAACCTGACCTGTGAGTTTTTGGCCCATTAAATGACATATTGCAAATTTTGGATGTGGTTTTGATAGTTTGTCCACCACAGGAGCAGAATATGTGACAGAAAAAAGGAAAATCAGAGAACTAAACTTTAACCACTGAGACGTTGGCTCGGTTATCCAAAGCACCGACCCAGAGTGGTTGCATCTTTCCCACAATCAACCCTGAAAAGACCCTAGAGGACTTCCTGCTCTCTGAGGTGCTCACACTTTCCTCCGTGGCTCTGGCCAGATCTGATGATTAGATTTATCTGAGTCTGCAGCAGAGCGGCTTCGCCCGCAGGTGGACAGTGTGGTTCATTTTTACTGCAGCGTCCGTGGCTGTCAGTCAGACTAACAGCAGATCAGACGATACAGACAGCAGACGCCATAACAGCCGGCGAGATGATCGGCAGCGACAGCAGCCATCAGCTTCCCATCACTCTGTCCTCTGAAGAATGCAGCTTCAGTCACAGGAACAGAACCTGAAACAGAGCAGATCAGAAAAACGATGGAACCAGCTGATGAGACAGAAGCATTAGTCTCAGTAACTGAAATTAATCTGAGGTTAACTTATTATCATTTTAGTTTTTGTCTTTGTGATCAAACGTTTAAACCTGCAGATTTCTCATCATGCCCTAAATCTCAGCCTCGTCCTGCTCTTCATCTCTGGTCGTCATAATTATATTTTATAAGCTCAGGCTCTGTTCGTCCTTCATCCCCCTGCTGTGTCCAGGTCTCTGCTTCCTGTCCCAGAGCAGAAACAGCTCTGGGAACCTTTCTCCTTCACATTTGTAATGTTTCCAGGGAAAACTTATTTAAGCTCAGGAACTTTTTTCCAGCATTTGTAAGTTTAACCAGCTGTGAGCATCAATGCGAGTGTGAACAACCTGCAGCAGACACCAGCTCCTCTGCTTCTGATCATTCAAAAAGTGCATTCCAGATGATCTTTCAGCTGGCATCAGTGTGTGTGACGTGTGATTTGACCTTTGGAGGATTTGCGGGTTTTGGTTCTTCTTCATTGGTTTCATGTTCTCTGATGGACGCCTGGAGCTTCAATCGCTTTAACCCTTGGAGTTTGCGTGATGTCAGACTGAACATCTGGACCAGAAATGGTTCATGACATCAAACTGAAGAAGCTGCACCTGGTTTAAGATGTGAAATCAAAATGGCAGCTGCCGTAAAGCGGGTCATGCTGCTGTGACGTGTTTGCTTCATCGTTCAGGTCAGAAAATGTTCATGAAGTTTGCATTGCTGTGAAATCAGGATCATAATCTCCTGCAACACACACACACACACACACACACACACACACACACACACAATGGAAAACTAGAGTCATTTGACCTGAAATGAGCTTCGTGTTTTTGCTGAATCAGCGTCACTTTTTCAGTTTCAGTTCTTCAAAGCAGGAGGATCTGAGGCCACATAAAAACCACACACACACACACAAGCGCTTCACAGGGAAACCATGACGACCGCTCCTACGCTCTAAATGGTTTCTGAGTGATATGAAGGCTGGCTTGTGGAAAACTTGTATTTCCCTCAAGACCAGACAAATTCACCAAGTGGGCAAGGAAACGGTGGAGGAAGGAAGGAAGTATGTGTATAGGCGGGATGGATGGGGAAAAAGAGGAAGTAGGAGAGGGAATCTGGGAGGAAGTAAGGTTGAAGGAGTTGAGTGATGGTAAGTGTGTTCAGACGTGGTGCTGATGGAGGCTTTGTGCTGTGTTTCAGGTGGAGGTGGAGGTCTACAGGAGAGACTCCAAGAAGCTTCCGGGTCTTGGTGACCCCGACATCGACTGGGAGGAGAGCGTCTACCTGAACCTCATCCTTCAGAAGGTGCAGAGCAGTAAAGTTTAAAAAAAGAATCTTTTAAACTGTTTTTTGTTGTCCTCACTAACCTGAATCCTGCACCCTCTTCCAGCTGGACTATGTGGTGACGTGCGCCGTCTGCACGCGCTCAGACGCAGGAGATATCCACATCCACAAGAAGAAATGTCAGGTAGGCGCTCTGCAACAGCTCGAGCTGATGAAGCCACCAACCTTCTCTCATCCCACCCGTGATTTGTCTCATTTTATTTCCCCTCCTGTGCTCACAGGAAGTGTTCGCATCTCCGAGTAAACATGCCATGGACAGCAAAGGGGAGGAGTCCAAGATGAGCTACCCCAACATCTTCTTCATGATCGACAACTTTGAGGAGGTAAAAGGATGTTTTGAGCTCGTGCAGAGCTTCTGTGGTGAAACGTCTCTGAGCTCACAGTGCTATCACACTGAGGAGGGGAGGTGGGGGAGGAGTGAGGGCGGTGACTGCGCAGATTAGTTGATGAAGCGTGACTAAAAGCTCTCGGCCCATTTAAAAACGAGCTTGTGCACAAGCGCAGCGTTTTTACCGCCACAAGCAGCAGAGTTCGCGCTGGGACAGAAACCGATGATCCTCCAAGGCAAGGGAAACGCTGCTGACCACAGTCACGAGTCGATGTTTCTGCTGCTGCACAGAAAGACACGGGACATTTGCAGGTGAAGTCATGTGACCTTCTGTTTGTGCAGGTGTTCAGTGACATGACGGTGGGTGAGGGCGAGATGGTGTGCGTGGAGCTGGTGGCGAGCGACAAGAGCAACACCTTCCAGGGCGTCATCTTCCAGGGCTCGATCCGCTACGAGGCGCTCAAGAAGGTCTACGACAACCGGGTTAGAGACCAGAGCGTACACCTGCACACATGAACACCTGCACACATGAACACCTGCACACATGAACAC
>NW_005187458.1:367767-462967 GCF_000239375.1 Pundamilia nyererei
AACACCTGCACTACACTAGCAGAAACATGCTACAGGAGTGTGAATGTGTTCTCATTTAGCATGCTCACATTTATGAAGTCTTGACACTTGGGCTAAGAACACCTGCAGACTCTGAAGCTCTCAGGTGTGATGGGTCAATCAACTGTCAGCAGTTTGACGTCCGTGTCGTGTTTCAGGTGAGCGTTGCTGCTAAGATGGCCCAGCGGATGTCTTTCGGCTTCTACAAGTACAACAACATGGAGTTTGTGAGGATGAAGGGGCCGCAGGGCAAAGGTCACGCCGAGATGGCCGTCAGCAGGGTGCCGACTGGCAACACCTCCCCCTGCGGCACCGAGGAGGACCAGGTGTCACCCATGCACGAGAGGGTGAGGGAGAAGATGCAGTTTAAATATTCGGTCTTGAGATTTTTCATTTTTCTCCTCTGAATGTCTCCACAACAGATTTGAAGGTTTTGTTTTTGAACAGCTGTGTTCATGACCTCAAATGTGATTGAACGTAAGCACTTTACTGTAATACTCTGTGGAGAGGACTGCTTTATGTCTCAAGCCGAGTTTTTCTTCAGAGGATGAGACCAGCTGTGATTAGGTTGAAATCCGAGTTACCACAGAGAGGCTCGTGTGACCATCCACCACAGAACAACACTGCAGGTGGAGTTACAGTTAAATAGGTTTTTGAGCTGCTGAAGTCTGATCTCACTTTCATCCCCGAGGCCGATAAACAGTTTGAACCTTGTACTGAAGCCTGTGCTTGCTCTATAAAACCTCTTTACAGTAGAGCTGGATATGGTACGCTTAGCTTTATGTTGTGATAAAAGGATCATTCTGCATAAAATCAATCCATCCTCTTTTATAACAGTCTGTTTTACTGCTATCAGAGTTCCTTGGACACTTTTGTAATCATGTGCAGGCCTTTGTTCCTGCTTACATTAAAAAGAAAAGTGAATGAACAGTCCACATATCTCCACATCTGTGCATTAAAAGGGTTTTGATTGAATTGTCCAGTTACAACAGAGGACTGTAATCCCTCAGCAGCTAATTGAATGTTTCAGTTTAACCTCTTAAATGAAATCTGAAGGTCTTCACCTGAAGCTCATCTCCATCACAGAGCTAGAGCTGTGATGAAAACCTGCTCGGCTCGGGCAACCACTGGTGTGGTTTCACTTCTGTGTCCGAGGTCTTTGAGAAGTAGAACAGAAAACCCCAAAACTCAGGAAGTGAGTCGAGCGAACGGCACAAAGCTCTGCTCAGACGAAATCAGGTCGAGATCAATAATACATGCAGCTGGACTGACTGTGCATCATTTAACAGCCGGATGTGTCTCTCACAGAGACGTCTGCTGGAAGGAGAGCTCAGCATGAATCCACTCTTTGATTATTGATCTGAACAATAAAAAAAAAAAAAAAAAACTTCACATGAACCAAAAAACCAAAGGATGTGACGGTGTTTACTGAAACAAGGACAGGAGCGATGGGAGAGCTGAAGGAATAAATTTACTCGGCTTAATTGGAGCAGCTCTTCCCCACAAATAAACTTCAAACTGCCCGACGTTCCAACAGGAAGCTCTCTGAACATCAGGACATCACACAGAGATGTAGAAGAAAACGTTTCAGCTGATTTCCAGCTAAACTTTCTCCTCATTACCAAAGAATCTGGTGCTGGTCAGGTGTGAATTTTAGGATATTTACACAGTTAATTGCTAATTAATTTTAGCTCATTTTAGCTCAGGTTGGCTTGTGTCTCTGTAATACAAGCTGCATATCATCCCACCATCACCAGCAGGACAATGATGCACAATCAGCAGATTAAACCACTGATCACCTGTGGACCACAGACAGAAAAGCCTAGACTCCTGTGATGTTTTATTAAATATATAATCCACAATGTTGTTCCTGAAAAGGCCAAATTTCTCTGCTGTTCCAGAGTAAGATGTCCCTCAGGGTTCGACATTAGGCCTTCTGATATATATATATATATATTTTTACTTGAATAAGACTTTACAGCTGAACACAAAGTATACTTTTTTGCTGATGATGCCATCCTTTATGAAACCTTCTTTGAGCCCCTCCTCTTGGGTTTATTTGTGCCCCTGTTTTTAAAAACAAACAAAAAACCAAACATTTGCTCCTTTGGGGCTTTTAAATGTCTCGATTGATGATTCCGATCTCTGTATGTGACTCACTTTATTAATGTGAAACTTCCCAACAAGACAAACAGTTTGGGTTTTAGAGAATTTCGTGTCCCTGCTCTGGTCACCAGCCGTACATTTACAGTACATCGGGAATTTAAGGTTGGATTGCAAACGAATAAAATGAAACTGAGGATTTCGGCCAGTGAAACATCTCTTCTGCCTCCCCGTCTCACTTCTGTATAACGAGGTCTCGGTGACATGTGATTAAATCTTACTTCCTGTGTGGACTCTAACCGGCTGTCCTTCCTCAGGTGACATCGTTCAGCACGCCTCCGACCCCGGAGAAGAACCGCCCCTCCTTCTTCTCGCCGTCTCTGAGGCGCAAGATGCCTCGAAACCGGATCGCTGAGATGAAGAAGTCTCACTCTGCCAACGACAGCGAGGAGTTCTTCAGGGAGGAGGAAGATGAAGGTAAAGTTTTCCTGAATTAATTCAGTTTATTAATCAGGTTAGCTGTGAGTCTCTTTGTGATAACACAACATTAATAAAAGATCATTAAACAGTCGTTTCTAATATACAGCAGTTCTCAGCAGCAGGTTTAAAATCTCCTTTTCCCCCTGAAGTAATCAAAGATCCAGAAACATGAATGTGTCACAAACTAGCTACCTAGAGTTCTCAAAACAGATCAGTAAAGTTAATTAAATGTAACCTGTGCGGTTGTCGCTCAGTAAACTAAACTCGTCCTGGAATTCAGACTTTGGGTTCCTGGATGTTGCTTGGTCAGTTATGGGGAAAAAAACGCTACCCGATCAAATGTTGGCACGGTTTATGGTCAGAGCCACTATGATATCTGATCATCTTTGAACCTCCAGTAAGCAAACTTCCTGCTCCTCTGTAAGAAACCCAGCTGGAGAATTTAATGACAGTAAGTGTAAAATGGCGCCATGACATGTTCTGGTTTTACTTAAAGCTGAATTTTAACCCTCAGTGGGCAAAAATCTTTAATTTACTCTGTAAAACATTTAAGAGCATTACCAAAATTGGTTTATTAATAACATTTTTTTCAATTTTATTTTTTTTTTGTGTTCAGATCTTCACACCACCACAAACCTCCGCTCGCGCTCGCTGTCGGGCACCGGGCGCTCATTGGTCGGCTCGTGGCTCAAACTGAACCGGGCAGAGGATTATTTCCTGCTGTACTCACACCTGACCTACGTCACCCTGCCACTGCACCGCATCACCACAGGTCAGAGGTCTCACACAGCACCACAGTGCCCTACTACCCTCTGCAGGGACACTGCGGGAACTGCAGGAAGTAAAGAATGACATTTTAAATTTATTTTAGGTCTCATTAATTCATAATATTGATTCTATTGAGGGTTACATAAAGGATAAAACCTGCCTTTGGATAATCTGCAGGATCATGTTTGTCTTTCATTGCCCAGCAGGAGATCATTAACATTGTTTTGTGTTGTCAGTGACAGCAGATGTGTGCTGATGATCACTGATGGATTGTGCGCGCTCTGTTATTTATTGTGTCTGTGTGTTTCAGACATCCTGGAGGTGAGGCAGAAGCCGATCCTGATGACATAGCATAGCTGGACTCAAAGCATCACTACGAAGTGCCTCCTGCATCAGGCCACCGAGACAACAGCAGCGCCCCCGGTGTTCTGACCGAGACCCGCAACCAAACAGCCGCTTCAACCGGAGACGCAGAAACGGCGTCAGAGGGACGACGAACAAACCAGCCATCCGAGAAGTGCCTCCGACTCTTTCGGTTCCTGCGGCCATCTCCACGGAAATGGGCCCGGAGTCAGGATCACATGACCTCTGCGTGAACTGACCGGAAATGAGAGCGAAGAATGTTTTTGTCTGTAAATACCTGCTGCTTTTCTCACAGACGCCTTGACTAAAGGTCGAGCTTTTAGAGACCGCCTCCTACTTCCTGTTCGGCTCGCTGTGGACTTCTTGTTTAAACTCCACCACGGGTGAAATTCTGGGTCACAGTGATTGTGTGAGAGGAAACGGCGGGGTCAAATCCACCTGACTTATACAGGAAGTGGTCGCTTCACTCCAGAATAAAACACCAACCTGTACAATTGCAGCTTCACTATCAGAATATTTTCACTTCTGAGTTCACAGTTTAAACCAAACGACATGTGATATGTGTCACATGACACAGTCAGTTAAGGATTCTGTCATAATCATTTTACAGGATTATAACTAAAGACAAAAATTTTAAAAATAATTCTAAGAATGATCATTTTTTCAACAAAGACATGACCCACATTTTCACAACACTTATTCAAGTTTTCCCCTGTTTTTGTAGAGAAAACATGAAATATTTCATATTTATTTATATTTGTTGTTGAATTTTATTATCAGACATCAAAGATTTTACAGGAAAACGTATTATAAAAATAATCATTTTTGTTCATTATGTTGAAAGTTTTCCCTTCTGAAAGAAAATGCATCTAAAGAATAGTTACATTTTCAGCTTAAGATTTCTCTCAGAATGACTCAGACCTCAGTCATTCACTAAGATCAGCAAACAGTAAAACGAGTCCTTCAGACACTAAAACTCTTTATTTAAACACTACTCGCTTCATGTTGGATTTTCTGAGTAAATGTGTTCTAATGAACCAAAAATACAGAAAATAAATACAGTTCTGATGCTGAAGACCCAACTTCATCTTGTGCGTTCTTAATTTCGTTGTATATAATGAATTTTATAAGTTTAAGATGTGAAACTATAAATGTAAGTTATTATATCTGCGTTTTTCACAAATTTGTACTTCTGTCTTACCTTCCAGTGTGAAACACTTGGAGGCGACTTTTGTTGTGATTATATGAATAAAACTGAATTTACAGAAAATTTCCAACTAACAAAACGAGAATCTATTAAAGTCATTTTGAGAGAAATCTTGAATTATTTTAACTGGTGCAACATCATAAACGCTAACGTTGAGTAATCCTGATGAAGAAATTCTCATATTTTATTCCAACACTCCAGAGTATTCACTAAATAGTTTGAACTTTTATCTGTATGTACGTATGATTGAAAGCAACCCGTCTATGACATTTAATGGTAACTTTATGACAAGTGTTTTTAATACTAGCATTTATCGTCAGCGCTGAAGGAAATTTTTTAAAAAGAACTTTAGAACTTAAGATTTTTCACAAGTTTGTGCCATGAGTTTTCTTTGTGTTGCATTATCTCATTAAGCTCATTAAAAATATTCAGTTTTAAAAAATAAAACCTATTGTAAAATTGCAGTTCATGAATTGTTACACAAAATTATTTCAGTATTTAAATACTTGACTAAAATTAAAATTTTAAGTCCAAAATCTTTGAGTCTACTTTAAAGTTCAAATTAAAACGAGTTTGAATACAGATACAGCTTTAATTCTGATGACATGTTCAGTTTGGGATCATTTCAGTAGGACTTGTTGAACCATGATTCAGTATTTGACCCCGTCCTCGTGTCCTCGTCTTTATACGAAATCACTTTTTCGACTTTTCACGTCGACTCACTAAAGCGAAAAAAGGTAAAAGAAAAAAAGCAGCTTATAAAAACCAGCTTTTACTTTTTACAGATTTATTTTCAAACCTGCGGCTGAAACTGGACGAGACTTGAAAAACTGCTGAAGTTCCAGACGAAACTTTAAGGGAACAAAAGAAACTGAAGCAGCCGGCTGTTGATGTTAAAGTGACTCCCGGTTTTTGTCCCTCTGAGCTCCCGAAGCCTTAAACACACTGACTGTGTAACATCTCCTCTTTTCACTTCCTGTTTCTTTAAACTCACCTGTGAGACGTTTTAGACACACCAACCAGCCCAGGCTTCGAAGCGTCACCTGCTCCTCACCTGCATCATCAGAACACCAGAATCAGAATCACTCTGTGTGACTCACAGCGACTCCTTTTTCTACGTTTCCTGTGAAAACTTAATCTTTTTGGATGTTGGAAAAAGTTACAGCTGAGAAATGTTTTAAGAAAACTGGAACAAATTCAACACTGTAAGGAGGGGAGGGGGGTAAAATTGAACTGAGTCTAGGTAAGTAAAAATTTTAGTTTTAAGGGCATTTATTTAAAGAAAACTGCTTTTACCTCCTGAATGGAGAAAATCTCAGTAACCTCCTAAAAGTGAAATCAATTTTACTCTAAAATTTCAAAGGAAAATGAATCTGTTTTTAAAGTAAGTCGTACCTTGAGAAAAAACTCCAACTCTGATCCAAAGTTTGTGATAAAATGATGTAATGTTATCATCTTACATTATTAACATTAGTTTTAGATATTGGAAAAAATTTTTTTCGAGAATACACTTTGAGGTTTTAATGATTTGCATGTACGCTGTACTACAAACACCTGGTGTTTTCAGGTTTGAGGGTGGAGTCAGATCAGCTGTTGGTGTTATTGATCAGATGTCATCAGTATTGGTTTGTTCTCAGATGAAGCCATCGACGCTCAGAGTGTTTTCCTCCGTGTCGTATTGCACCTTTTTCTTTGTGTCAGTGTTTTTGATGTAGTTTATAGATCTCCAGCTGAATGTATCCACGCTGATTAACAAGCGCTTTAAGTGAGAGACGTTTGACGGACTGTGACGGTTTGCACTGTAAAACGCTTTTACAGCCTTTTTGGAAGCAGTTTGTTAAACTTTCTGTTGACGTGTTCATGCTTCCATCACAGCTTTTGTACACAGACACACTTAATGTGCATGTTTCTGTCTCTTCCTTTGTTTCCAGACTCTCTGTACATTCTCCTGCATTTATTTACTGAAATACACATTAGCAGAAAAACACCTCAATGTCAAGTCGTCTGAATTCAGCCCCACAGTCACAGGTCATTAAGGTGGACTTACTACAGTTACACTGAGCTGTGGTGAAGCCCTTCAGTGTAAACATGCTGTGTTAGGTCCTCCCCCTTTAAATACACCCTCTGCAAAAGCTGTTTTTTCTGGTTGACCAGCTTTTGGAAGCCTGCCGAGGACCAGGTGTGGCTGTAGTAATGAGGGCACCAAAATAAAAAAAAAAACACTTTCCTTCCAAAAGTAGAAAAAAAACTGTCTCAGAAGCCTTGGATCACAGGGATTACTGTACACACACCAACCTCAACTGGCCATGTTAACATCCACCACTGGAACTGTAGTGTGCAGAAGTCTTGAACCACTGCCTGTTTCTTTACATTTGTCTTCCTGAAGGTCTTTGAAAGTTCTTTGGACACTGGCGGCTTTTCCAGGTCTTATACTCGACAGTGTTCACAGGAGTGTGTTTGTGTTAAAACACAACGCTGACCTTTCACTCACGTGTCTACACGAAATAGACGACTCATTTGTTTAGATCACTGTTTGCCAAATAAAATGCAGTGGAAGATTATCTGGTTCCACCTGATTTTTAAGTGACCGGTGTAATGGGCAGAACAACTACATTCTCTTCCACTAGAGGGCAGTATAACTACCTGCTCTAATTAAATGGGTTGCAAACTGCCAGTAAAACAGGCGACAAAGAAATTACATAGTGAGGGCGTAATAGCAATAGATAAATATTTTTTGGGGAAAAAAAAGGTCCTGGAGAAAATTCCAACCCAGATAAGCCCATAGCATGAGTAGTGGTCACAAGAAAGCAAAATTGGTATAGTGGGGAGAAATCGATCCGATTCTGCTGCAGCGCTGGGAAAAATTATCAATATGCGTTTTGTGACATTTGTTTGGTGGTGTGCCGTGTGATTATTATTTTTTTTGTTAATGTGAAATATGTGCCGTGGTTCCTATATGTTGGGAAACACTGGTTTAGATTAAAATATCAAACAACACTTTGACATAATATTTCTGCACCAGCAAACTGAAAACAATACATGATGTGCACTGTCCTTAGAAGCTGAGTAAACTGGACAAATGGAGGACAAAAACAAACAAAAGACAAAGTGTCAGGGAAAGGCAGACTTATGAAAATGACACAACTGGACTGAAAATCAGAGGAAAACTTCTGATGGAGAGATGGATCGAAATCATTTTCAGTATGTACAGGTCATCAGGTGATCTTTATTAAAACTGATGAATTATGAACATACACACATCTGATCAGCAGCAACATCACAATGATCCCAAACACACTGCCAGTGCAGTAAAAACACACCTGATAGTTCTGTGTTTCTATGTAAAACAGAATTATCCAAAGAAGAGCTGTGAAGCCTGGAGATCATATCCTGCAGACACAGAGATGACAAAGTTCAGACTGAAGAATAAAGGTACTTACATCAAAACTGTTTTTGCCTTATATTCTGTATTTTACATTTTTGTTTCTACACTTCAATAAATCACTGCACTGAAATGAGGCGAGTGCAAGAGTTTTCTAAAACTAAGAATGAGCATGAAAGTGTTACCTCATGTTCACGTGTTAAAGGCAGAGTTTGGGTTGCTTGTCGGGCGAGAAGATGCTTCATGCAGTTTTACCTCCTGATGTTGGCAGCATTTCTGGTTTAAAGACTGACACGGCGCTCAGCTTGATTTCTCTCGGGACTATTAAACTGGAATTATTCTCAGCACTCAGCCCGTCAGGAGGGCGGTGCTAGATGTTTGTGGAGGTGAAGCAGAAATAAAGACAACAGAGGAGCCGCTTGTTTCGTTTCCTTTTATTCTCCAATAAATGTCTTTACAAATGTTCTCAGATGATGACGGCATCTGGAAGGCCGAGCTGAAGGCCACACAAAGGACACTTGGAAAACGACAGTCTGTGTTTACAGAGAATAAACGCCGCGCTCTTCGGGGGAACATTCACTCCAAGTAGAAACTCTGCCGACACAATAAATAGTTTCCAGAGCAATAACACAAAAACACTCAGCAGACACACTCTAAGAGGAAATGTTACTGCAGGTATTTAATTTGTAAAACCAAATCGACTGGCCCGTTACATAGAGCGCTCCCCAAAAACTGCTCAGGAAGTCACTCGTTCAGTCACTCGACAGATTCAAACCGTAAAACTGAAGCACTACGAGTCTAACAGCAGCGGCGGCGATGAACCGGAGGGAATGTAGGCGACGACCTGCTTCGATTGTTACGATTCAAAGAAATGATTCACAGTTTGACGACCAATTCGTTGTGATCAGACGAGGAAACGACGGGGGTGTGTGCATGTGTGTGTGGATAAACCGGCGCGATGAAGAGGTCAGTGATTCCACGTGGGAGGGGGCGGAGTCTGAGGATGACCACTGCTAAAACCACTGCGGAGTCTGCTAAAACCCTGGGGGAGGTGGGGCGGGGTCAGCTCAGGCTTTCTTCTCTTCAAGGATCTTGTGGAGCTCGTCGGCGTCCTCGGAGGTTTTGACCCGAATCAGCAGGGGGACGGGGGTGGTGGGGTTCTTGTCGTCAACGGGCGGATTTGGCACGCACACCACCATCACGTTATTCTTCCCCACCCGAGTGCATGGCATGGATGGCTGCACGATGATGTTCAGCAGGATGTTTCCTGGAGGAGGAGAGAACGTTATACAAGCAGAAGACCCGGCTTTAAAATTAATATTTATATTTGGTGCCTTGAAGATTTCTAATTTTGTGTTTTGTGTTTATGTTTTGCTAACACAGCTGTTTCGCTAGCAATCATGTAGCACATCATTATTTACCAGCTGGTCCAACAAACAAAAGTGAGCCTTATAGTGCAGAAAATACAGTACAAAGAAATATTTTATTAGTGTCCTTCAGCGATTCCTGTTGGTTAATCTGCAGATTATTTCTGAATCTGTGGATTTGATGTTTGATAAAAATGGAGGTTAAGCTGTACCAGTTCCAGATCTTCCAGCTGTTTGTGGAAGAAGTTTCACTTGCTCTCAATTTAAAGCTTCATCTTTGATATCGTTGATTAGCTGCAGTAATCCTGATCGAGTCTTTTCATGTCATCAAGGATTTGATCCGTTTTCATTGTTGAAGCAGCAGTGCTTGTATCTGACCAGCAGGTGGAGCAGTCTGATCACAGTTCAGACCTCATGAAGAGGAAGCTGCTGAATGTGGATTATTTTTATGCTTTTAGGTGTTTTGGATGTTTCTGGGCCTGAAACCTGAAGCTCGACATATTAAATGTTTCACTGCTGTAGGTTTGATGCGGCTTATTACAATTATAAGTGAGCAGTTATTGGTTACACCACTTTAAATGGTCTGTGTTATTTCAGATTACACTTTAAAGTCTATTTTTGTCCCCTTTGTTTTTGTTAGGACTAATCTGACACAGTGACCATCCTGACAAACATCACGCACGTTTGATTCTTTAAACCTGATCATCTCTGACATTAATGTGTTTGTTTGATTTAAAGAAAAAAAATCTCAAGTTGGATTGAATATTGTGATGACATCAGATGTTTTATATAAAATCAATCTGTCGACGCGATGCTCTCACCCAGGTTGGTATCGGCTCGGATGATCATCTGAGTTTTCCCCTCGGGTGTCTTTTTCAGGTGCAGCGTTCCCACTCCTTTATCTTTGAACTCTGACTCTTTCTTATAGAACATTTTACACCTGGAAGCAGAGCAGACAAGAAATTAATTACAAATCACTTATAATTAAATAAACAGGATTATTTTTAAAAAACAAAGTTCAGAGTCGATGGGACACTTTCAGGGTTTTTAGTGATGAAGATTTAAAGTCTGCTCTCTAAATCTTACTAAGATGGAGGACGCTTACAGCAGGTTGGAGATTCCTCCATCAGCTGCAGGTCAAGTTCATTTCTCATTGTGTTCTTTTAAAACTTGCTGGAAGTTTGTATTTCATGACTACAATAGGATAACATAATGATCTGTCTGCTCCTCTCTGAGAGGAGGTGAACTCCGTGAGTGCAGGGAAAGGACAAACAGCCAGGGAGATGAGAAGTTGAACCAACAGCTGGAAGCTACAGAGCTACAGTTTCTCACTTTTTTCTAAGCCCTCTCCTTTTCCTCCATCTTTGTCTAAAAATGTGATCCAATCAGCTCCAGCTGGCTTCAAAAGCATTACTAAGCTCCTCCTCCTGATAACCTTCAAGATGCAGTGTGAAGTTAATTTTTATTAAATATTTGACTGAAATTCATTTATTCTAACTTCACTTGCATTCACGCGGTGCACCACAGCTCTGAGTTCTGTGCACAACGCTGCTCCTGTTTCCTCCTTTTCAGATTGATTTCTATGTGAAGCTGAAGCTCGACCTGCAGCTTCAGGGTGAAACATTTCAGAAACTTACTTCTTGGAGTAGAAAGCATCGTCCTCTTTCACCTCTTTGACCTCCGGCTTGGGCGGGTCTTCCGACTCCTCGTCACCGTTTTCGTCTACAAAAAAAATATCAATAAAATTAAATAAAATATAAAAATTATATATAAATATAAATCACATCATGTTTTTTCCTTTCATGTTGAATCTTTGTCTTTCAAACTGCTGATAAAATGAGCACTGATTAAGTTTTAACTGATTTATTTAAACTATTTAAAATCATTTTCAAATAATTTCCAAACTCATCCTATTTGATCTTCACAGTAAAAAATATGAGACAGAATCTCAGCTTTAAAACTTAGATATAACTTCATGTATTTGAGTGTTTTGCTGACCTGTGGGTTGAGCGTCCTCGGCTTTCGCCCCACTAAAGGACAGCGGAGCGGCTGATCCTGGAGCTCCGAACACTGAGGTCTGACTGGAGGAGGAGGAGGACGAGAAGGAGAAGCTGGGGGGATTCGATTTGTTCCCTAAGGAACCCAGAACTGAGCTGTCCACCTTCTTGCCAAAGTTGAACGTGACTCCAGCAGGGATTGGAGCGGCGGCGGAGCTTTTCTCCCGGGTTGATTCGTCCGTTGTGTTTTTGGTGAAGGAGAACAAGGCAGCAGGAGTGGAGGTCGCTGAGCTGCTGCTGGAGGAAGATGGAGGAGGAAGAACTGCGGCCGTGGCTGGCAGCGTCCCTCCATGCTTCTTCTTCTCTTCGGAGCCTCCGTCAGCTGATCCGCTGCCATACTGGCGCTCAATGCTGGCCAGGTGGCGCTCGTAGTCCCTGAAGATGGGGTTAAGGTCGCACAGCGGGTTGTCGTTCACGTGTTTGGTGATCCAGTCCCGCACTGAGCAGTTGAGCGCCGTGAGCTGCCGGCTGTACTCTTTATTGCTGCTGCTGGAGCTCTGACTCGCACTGGTGGCGGAGCCATTGGTCTGCTTGGTGGCAATATCAGTGGCGGGTTTAGCCGAGGATGGCCCGTTAAACGTCAGACCTTCGAGGAAGGAGAAAGTGTTAGTGATGGCATAGAAAGCTCAGCTTAGGAAGAAGGAAGCAGAATAAGAGAGTTACACGGGGCGATCGTGGCTCAAAGAGTTGGCAGTTCGTCTTGTAACCGGAAGGTTGCCGGTTCGAGCCCTGGCTCGGACGGTTGTGTCCTTGGGCAAGACACTTCACCTGCCGCCTACTGGTGTTGGCCAGAGGGGCCGATGGCGCGATATGGCAGCCTCGCTTCTGTCAGTCTGCAGCTGTGGCTACAACTGTAGCTGCCTCCACCAGTGTGTGAATGAATAGTGGAATTGTAAAGCGCTATATAAATCCATCATTATTATTATTATTAAAACAAAGAGCCGGAAAATTTGGTTTTTTTAAATCGATCATAAAGATGAACTGCTGTGAGCATCCTGAACACATTTTACACCCACAAGAGATCAATAAACTCATCATGTCCATGTCTTAGCATTTTTAAAGCTTCTAAAAACTAATGAAGACATTTTAACACAAAAAGAAAGCTCATTTATGGATCACATTCAAAGGACGAACGGGAATCTGAGCTGAAACTATGGAAAGGCACATAAAGAGGAAATAGTTTCCGATCAATAACTGATCGAGCTGATCAATGTTTTGCTCACCAGGTGCAGACGAGGACGCTGCAGGCGAGGCGAAACCTCCGAAGGAGGGCGTGCCGCTGTTCCCATTCGTCAGGCCGCCGAGGCCTTTGAAGCCTCCGCCATTCCCAAACCCGGAGAACGGAGTTGGAGTTGGAGCTGAGCTGCTGCTTGCCGCCGCGGTCAAGGAGAAGCCTTTAAAGCCTTTAAATGCTCCACTGCCCTCGTTCTGAAACAGGGAAACACTCAGATTACTTCATGATTATAATCAGACGCAACAGGTAAACAATGGTTTTCTCCTCGTACCTCGGTTCCAGTGTTTCTGCGTTTGGCCTTCTTGATTGCTCGATTCTTAAGCACATCTTCACTCGCCACTGAAAACGTCCCGGCCTGAAGGAGGACAAGAAAGTCAGACTCACATAATTCCAACTTCCTGAAGCCAGACTTACAGTTTCAGCATGGCCTCTTACCTCCTCGCCCTCCTCCTCCTGATCCCAGTTCCTGTCCGTGAGCTCCTTATCAGCGATCCTCTTCGCCATCCCACTGGCTCTGTAACAAAACATAAGAATTCAGTTTGTGTTCTCTTTCATTGTTTTTCCAGGGTTTAGTGCATCTTAACCAGCATTTTACAGAATTGAACTGAATAAGAAGTAGAAAAGATTCAGAACACAAAAACAAAACAGGATTATTATTGATAACTATTGATTAACCAGCTGGTGTAAATCAGATAACAGAGCTCAGTTTGTCCATTAGCACAATTACTCAATTTTATGGACAGTTTGTTACAATTACTATTTAATCTGAACTATTTTAGTTGACTTTTCTTGTTAATATCACTACTGTTAACATGTTTCTGCTCATCTTCTAGATCTGGCTCAATGCTCCAGAACAGAAATCTGTGGAAGAATCCACAGATGTCCAAAGCTGCCCACAGACTGAACCTTAACTTACTGAACCTGAGCTTTTATCTCACCTACTTTCAGTATTACTTCACTTGAACACACCACTCTGCTTTTTCTCCAATAAAACACCTGATATTCAAGTGAACAGGCAACAGGTAACAACAGGTGTAAATCTGAGCTTTGGATGGCTATTCTGAACATTTAAAGGTTTCACCTCAAAATGTGAAACAATAAATTGAGCATTTTGCTAAAAGAAAGTAGTGCGTCAAATGATAAAAAGCTCCAAATTCTTTACAGCTTTTCGCCAAAAACCCGGCTTCATTTGGTGTTTAGTTATTAACGGAGGCCGATAATCACCGATTAATCGACTATAAACAGCTGTGGTGGAGCTGCTGTTCGAATATTCTGGATGGTGTAAAGGTTGAAACATACCTGTGAATTCCTAGTGCGGTCCAAGGAAAGCTGATGTTTAACTAAATCAAATGCACAGGGTTAAGCACTCCTGTCAGGCAGCCTTTATCCGGGTTAACCATCAACTAGCCTGATTCGGTTAGCGCTTCTTTCCGGGTATAATCAATCACCTGTGTACCTGAGCCGAGAGATTTTCTAACAAATGTTTTACTCAGATTTCCGATTACTGAAAAACTGGCTCCTGATAAAGTGGCCTACCATTACCGGAGCACACACCGAGGCCACCTGGCCTGTCCACTCCGGTGTCTAACATCATGTTCTGGCTGTTAGCCGCGGAACTAAACAAGCAAGCTAACCGGGCCGCTCACAAGCAGCTAATGTTAGCCAGCAGGCTAATGGCACGAGCTCCTCTCGTTTCCGGCGTTTAATGATTTTTTGTTAACAGGTAAATGTGACGCACCTTGTCTGTAACGTAAAGTCCGGTCTCTGCCTCCGCGCGGCTCTGACAGCTCCAGGTAACGTCTGGCTGAACACCTTAACAGGTAACACCGCTCTGTGTTTTTGAACAAACCTCCTTACGCCGCCATTTTACAGAGCGGTATATTCGCATGGGTTTGCGCGGCCCACTTTTCACGCATGCGCACCACAAAGCGGCCTTTAGTCTGGGAATTGTAGTCCATATGTTTTTTAAAACGATAATAAAAGGTTAAAAAACGCAAAGGTAAATGCATACTACGCACATAAATTATATTAAATATTAATTATGTCACCGGTGATTATTTAACTTTATATGCAGGGTGAAGGGTCTTGCTTAATGGTCACAAGCCCTAGTGACTTTCAATCTGTGGTCCAGTGGCCAAGCTCTGCACCACCACTGCTCCGAAGGGGCAGCTCTGCACAGGTAAAACATGCAGGGTTAGTTCAAAAAAGCTCCCCTCCGACAGCCAAACCCATCTGTTCTCTGATTCGATTGTTACATTTGTGCTTGACATGACATTGACCAATCAGATGAAAGGAAGAAAAATAGGGTCAGAATTCGTATTTGCAACTTGCAGAGATTCACATGTTTTTTTTGGCTAAGTCCACACACAAATCTTTTTTACGCACACACAAATTCTTTTCACAAATACAAATCCTGATTTACAAGTACAAAATATTTATGACCACATTTTGAGCCCATACACATGCTCAGCATCATATCCAGAGGTTGTCTTCTGAAAATGGATGTACGAGTGCTGCCAGCATTATTACAGAGGTTGGAGGCATGGAGAGTCAGCCTGTCAGTGCTCAGACCAAATGCCGCACACTGCATCACATGGCTGTCGTCCCAGAAGGAAGCCTACAAACAGTTTGCTGAAGACAAGCAGACTACGGACATGGATTACCTGTGGTCTGATGAGACCAAGATAAACTTACTTGGTTCAGATGGTGTCAAGGGTGTGTGGTGGAAACCAGTACAAAGAGAGTGTGTCTTGTCTACTGTCAAGCATGGTGGTGTGATGTCATTGTTTGGGGCTGCATGAGTGCTGCTGGCACTGAGGAGCTACAGTTAATTGAGGGAACCATGAATGTCAACATGTACGGTGACATACTGAAGCAGAGCATGATCCCCTCCCTTCAGAAACTGGGCCACAGGACAGTATTCCAACATGATGATAACCCCAAACACAGCTCCAAAAAGACCAGTGCCTTGCTAAATAAACTGAGGGTAAAGGTACTTGACTGGCCAAGCATGTCTCCAGACTTAAACCCTATTGAGCATCTGTGGGGCATGTTCAAATGGAAGGTGGAAGAGCGCAAGGTCTCTAACATCCACCAGCTCCATGATGTCATCATGGAGGAGTGGAAGAGGACTCCAGTGGCAGCCTCTGAAGATGTAGTGAACTCCAGTGGTTGCCACACAAAATATTGACACTTTGGCCACAGTTTGGACATTTTCACTTAAGGGTGTACTCACTTTTGTTGGCAGCAGTTTTGATATTTATGGCTGTATGTTGAGTTGTTTTGAGGTGACAGCAAATTTACACTGATATACAAGCTGTACACTGACTACTTTACATTGTATCAAAGTGTCATATCTTCAATGTTGTCCCATGAAAAGATAGAATAACACATTTACAAAAATGTGAGGGGTGTACTCCTTTTTGTGAGATACTGTATATGTCAGCTGCTGACTCCATATGTTCCTTCAGTGTTGCTCCTGGCAGTCCCAAAAACCTGGCTGAAACACAAGGACAATTAAGCTTTTTCAGTTATCACCCCCAATTTAACCTCCATGCTGCCTTTAAAAAATAAAATAAATAATAACAATTGAAATATTGTTGTTTCATTGATTTGTTACTGATAGTTTTGTGAGCTACATCTCAGTTCACTGTAGGTTTCTTAAACATTAGAAACGCCTGTCAGTGTTTCTGATGTTTGATTCAGTGTTTGTTATAATCGGGCTTCAGCAACAGCAGCAGCTGTAACATTCATTTAAATTTGAATGAATAAAAAAGCAAACAAAACAATGTGGCGTGTACGTTTTTTTTCTTCATGTTTTTCATGTTTATGTGGAAGTTGCAGAGAACTGACAGCCTGCTGTGCAGTGAATCCACCTGCTGGACAAAAGTCAAACTGCAGTGAAAACATTAGAGGACTGTTCAAAGGGTCATTTGGTAGATCTTACAGCAACACTTTATGCCAGGAAGGACATTTAGGGTAAAAACTCTCCCCAGTCATGGATGTTGGTCTGTTAAAAAGAGGGTAGACAAAAGAAGCTCAGATCAGCTGATTATTTCATGCAGGCAGAGGTCAGTCATGCTCTGTGGTTGCAGAAAACTGAAGACCTGGTTTGAGATGTTGAGGCACAACTGTAACCCGTGGAGAGCTGTTTGTTCAGCCACTGGAGTGCATCGGTCACACAGCGACATCTCTGCACATGTTATTCGACTCTAACTGAACAAAGTGATCAAATATCAGAGTTAATGTAAAACAAATCGTCTCCATCAGTCTCACAGCTCTCTCCTCCCTGTTTCAGTCTTTACTGTTGGACAGCTGCTGATTCTGCTCTCTGACTTTGATGGCGTCTCTCTGCTTCACCGATCCTCTGAAGTTTGAATTATTTTCATGGAGTAAAAGTCACAGTTATAGATATCTAACCACTCAGATATGCCTCATTACAAACTACACGAGCATGACCCTGAAATCTGCATCACAGCTGACCTGAGTGATGTGCAGCAGGACACAAACAGTATTTACTGTCACATCTGTTAAAGTCACAGTAACTGTGTCAATCATCATTAATCCATCCTCCATCTTTCTGTCTGAAATATGTCACAAAACTCGACTTTTAGAGTTGTTGTTTCAGCCTTAAAGATAATCTCTGTGACTCTTTCCAGTCACAAACTTATTTTTATGATTCTTCTGATGGTACAAAAATACAGAAAGACACTGATTTTGTTTTCTTCCTGCTGCTCTGTGACTGTAAGACTAAGTCTGAACTCACAGAGTATTTTCAGCAGAGCAGCTTAAGTGAGAAGAAAACTGAAAGTATTATTAGAACATAGTCATACAACCGGCATTCACAGTAGGTTGTATGACTACATTCCATAACTGGTTAAACTGCACCTTGAAATCCATGTCTGTCCACTTATAACATTTATGGCAAAAACTGTTACTTCATCAGTGAGTGAACCTTTGCGTTGGATTTATATCATGGTGTCTAAAGCTGAAAGTATACAGTGCTTTCTCATTGAGGATTTTCTCATTAATAGTTATTGGCGACCGTCAAGCCTTTGAGTCGCCGAGTAGCTGAATAGGGGGATAATGTTGACGCGTTACTCAAAGTTCCAATTTAAAAACTCCTTTATTTGTTATCCAAATCCTTAAAATCCATAGAAAAAACAGTGATCAAAACATTCCATTCTCTTTGATTGGGCAGGTTCTGGAAGCCTGCTGAGGAGCACCCAATGTTTATGAGCTGGATGTGCTGAAGCAGAGGAAACCTGTGAGGAGTCAACATCAGCCAAGCTGTGTGCTCAATGATTCATCTTAGACGTGCATTCTGGGTAAATTTTGAAGGCTCACATTGTTGAATTAATGGCTGCTCAGAACAGTACAGAGAATATTAAACGTCTTCTTTAAGCTGCGCTTAAATTCTAGGACCATCTTCTTTCGGGGTCAGCTGGTTGTGGAAGGTCAGTGATTTTCTGTGGAACGACTCACATATGACAGAAAATAAGGAGAAGCAGGAAATGTCCACTGAGCGTTAAACATGTTTATAAAACAATCCTGTGATTTGACTTCAGACTAACTTTCAGCCTCAGAGATGGAAGACGAGCGTGGCTCCATCTACATGAGGTAAATGAGCTCTGCTGTCGTGATTTCAGCATTGTACTTGCAGCTTCTTGCTTCAGCTAAACACTGATTTATGCTTCAGCTTCGTCTCAGCAGTGCTGTGAAAAAGGCGGCGAGAAAACCTCATGGCTGCGTGCAGAGACACGAGGGATCGGGGGTAAAACGGTAGAGTTGGGCAGCAGATGGCTCATCTCCAAGCTTCCAGCATCCCGCCCGGCCTGCCAAATAGGAACAGGTGCTGGAGAAAGAAGGAAGTGAGCTGTGGGCCTGGCGGGCAGCGGGAGACCCCTGACCAGCTGGCGAGGAGAAAATGGAAAAAGCTGGCAGCAGAAAAAAGAGAAAACCTGTTTAATGCGGAAGGCGCCAGCATGCAGGCCCACAGAGGTTCTTTAAGCCTTTTAAATAAAACACACAGAGCTGACACTTCACACCGACCGAGAGCAGATTTTAAATCCTGCTTCTATTTACCAACATCTCATCGGCTCACTCTTTACGAATGAAAAAACAACTAATGATCCAGACTGACAGGATCTTCATAAAAATCATTTTTAAAAACATTTGGAGAAAGTCAGCTGCAGCAAGAAGACTGTTCAGAATAAGAATAAGAAGCAGTTTCAGTTTTCATGTGTCTGTATAATAACTGAGTGCAGGCTGGAAACAGTCAGTGCGACATTCAGCACCTGTATGTTTAAATAATAATGAGCTTGGGAGTCTCACAGTCCAGTTTAAGGTCAAAGTGCAGTGGACGTATGCCACTATGTAAAACAGGTCTGATGTTCCTGCTGTAGTCTGTTCTGTTTTAATGTGTCTCTACTAAACAACAAGATAAAACATGATTTATCTATAATTGTACGTTGAAATCAGGCTCATTTTCTCGCAGAGGTCAATACGATCAGATCGAACAGATTTTACAACCTGAGACGTCCTGAGTCGCCCTCTGCTGGACATTAGAAAGAATGCAGGTTAAACAAACTCATGTTTAGACTGCGTCCATCTTTTATATAAATTCACTGCATGTGAGGCATCGACTCAGCTAAAATTACTTTGGGCTGCAACTGTAATTAAAAACAAGAAACATATGACGTCATAGTCATGTGACAGAGAGCAGCAGGTGTTTGCAAGGGTAAAAGGAAATGTAAATATCACATCCAGTATTTTATTTTCAAGATCATTTCCCACTGATGTGACGTTTCAGGCATTTTGTGCAAATTAAAGAAAAGAAAAAGAGCAGAACTGAACCTCTGAAACATTTATTATAAACACCATAAAAGTCTAAAACTACAGAAACATGAATGAATTCTGCTTCTCTCCGTTTCATGTCAGTAAAACATGTGACTGCTGAGCGGGTCTGCACACTTGGCTGCTGTAACACGAGCTGCTGCCTCCTGCTGTGCGCGGTGGGTCACTGCGAGTCGGGCCGGGCCCTCGCCACTCAGCGGGGTCCTGTTTTTGGGGATTCATTCAGTCAAGCGGCGAATCAAAGGCGTCGCCTCCTCCCAGAAAGCTGATGCGCTGCTGATCAGCAGAGATGCGGAACATCAGAGAGCTCGGGAGGGCTGAAATAAATAACCAACAAAAGTCCAGCAACAACGTGGATTTAACTTCATTCACTCATTTGCTCATGTGTTCATTACACTCAGTTATTGTCATGCAGTCACACCACCGTAAAGTCATTTGTTAAATTTATTGTATATAGTTAATATATATAGTTATATATAGTTAATATCACTACATATCCTATATTTCTTCACTAGCTCATTTATTCCACAGATGTAATCACACATGTTCGTTAATTTCACAGGTTATTCATATTTATTTTTCATTTGTTGTTTTTTCTGCTGATAAAGAGTTCCTGATAAATCCATCCTTTTGCTGACTTAAGTATTTCAGTGATTCATTCACACTTTCATGTGTTCACTGAGTTGTTCTGAGTAATCAGTATATTTAGTGTCTCATGTGCCCTTATGTTTACTTCTTTAAGAGGAGAATATCAGAACTGAAATGTGTGGAGCTAAAATTGAGTGTTTTCTGAATGGACTCTGGTGCAGCTGTCAGGTTGATGCTTTGACTCCGTTTCTTTAATAATCTCATCGCAGCAGACCTGCCCTCACATTCCCGCCTCGAATTAATTTCATTTGATTAAATCGTTAAGATCTCACAGTCATTTTGTTCAGTGCTCACAGTTTTTCATGCGTCTACGCTCTAATCGCCAGTTCAGCAAACAGATCTACGTGTCAATTAGGCTTTTGCAAATGGATCTCTAATTAGGTTGAATTAATTGCCCTGCAACGTGGACAGCAATTAGTACAGTGACAAATTAAAGGGAAGCAGCATGTTTCTTAATGATCCCGATGCTGTCTCCATTAAATAAAATAATTTAAGTTATCAGAGCTTCTACTGTTTCCTCTCAGAGTTTCTTTTCAACTGGACTTGTGTATGGAGCTCAACATCCAACCAAATTATTGCTTGGCTTCCAGACCTTGAAAAGAACAAAATCATCGGCCGCCCTGCATATCATCGTCTATACCCAGAGAATGCCATACCCTGTATTTACAGACTTCCTAAGATCCACAAAGAAGGGGTCCCACTCAGACCCACTGTTAGCAGCATAAACTCAGCCAATTTTTCAACATTTCTAAACACCTTGCTGGCATCCTAACAGCCCTGGTGGGGAAGACCCCACATCACATCAAAAAATGGAAAAAATTGAAGAATGGAAACCTAAACATTGAAGTTTACCAGAAGCCCACAAAAGGACCAGTACATCCTCTTTGACTCCCAACAGAACTCTACAACACCGGGCAGAAAAATGTTCCCTCTAAGCCTGAAGGGAAAAAGAGGGAACACACACATGTAAAGGAAGCACTTAAAACATGTGGTTATCCTAATTGGGCTTTTGTCAAATCAGCAAAGATGCACAGAAAAAAAGTCAGACACCATCTAGGGAGGATCAGAAAGACAAATGCAACAACACTGTTATCTCCTATGTAGCCGGTGTTTCAGAAAAACTCAGGAGAGTTTTCTCCAAGCATGACATCCCAGTGTACTTCAGACCCAGCAACACACTCAGACAAAAACTGGTTCATCCCAAAGACAAAACTCCTAAACACAGACTTAACAATGTGGTGTATGCTGTACAGTGTAGCGAGGAATGCCCAGACCTCTACATTGGAGAGACCAAACAGCCACTACATAAAGGCATGACACAACATAGAAGAGCCACCTCCACAGGACAAGACTCAGCAGTCCATCTGCATCTAAAGGACAAAGGTCACTCTTTCGAGGATGCCTATGTTCACATTTTGGACAGAGAAGACAGATGGTTTGAAAGATGAGTGAAAGAAGCCATCTATGTCCACTGTGAGCGACCATCTTTGAACAGAGGCGGGGGTTTACGACCCCTTCCCAGTCGTCTTAACGCCCACTCACATCCTGGGCCGTTTGACCTCAGTAAATCAAATGATAGGGTGGGGCTAGGTTTCACAGTGGGTTCACCCAAAGCCTTGGCTGATTGTGACCCACACCCGTTTTCACACCTTGGCTCATGTGATTAGGTAGAGGATCAATAGGAGGTTCACGACCTTCTTGGGGGACACTCCCATAGGGCTTAAATCTGGGACTCTCCACCATTTGACCTTAGAACTGAAGAAGCTTCTCGGATGAGAGGTGAAACGTCTTCAAGCAACTTAAAGAAGTCCAGACGCTTTTCTTTCCAAGCTCCTTAGACTATGATAACCTGGATGACTGAGAACCTTCACAGACATATCAAAAAGGAAAATAGATTTAATTTTCTCAGATCCGTATATGGATGCGGATATTTACTTTTGCTGAGAGGAAAACTCAACATTTACATTTTTCAACAAGTTGCAGAACTTTCAGAGAGAAACAACAAAACCTTTTTGCTACAGCTGCGACTAACAGCATGAAATCATTTCTGCAACAAATAAAACTAGAGCAACTTCTGGCCGGACAGGGACAAATAATCGGCCCTGGCTTTTTCGGTCAATGCAGCTCATCATGATCAAAAATAAATCTCTCCCTTCCTAATTATGTCCATCCATCTGTCTTCTTACCACGTTAATTTCAGCGTGGTAGCTGGTTGTTACTGGTACTGTCCACTGTGCAGGAGATTCGATAGCTAACATGTCGGTTAATTTGACAATTTTGCTAAATTTACTTTTAGTTTCTTTTTCTGTCTTACATTTTCAGCTCTGCCTTTAAGTCATTTCTTCTGCACTAAACTACTGCTCTCAGTGCATGTAGGACCAGTGCAGCCCCTCAACTGACCCATCCGCCCAAAAGTGGCTTGGTTCACCGGGACCATGCTAGATTACCAGTCCGGCCCTGCTTCTGCAAGCAAACACTGCAACCCGGACCAATAAACTAGGTCATCCTTAGTTTAAGCAGTTTTTGCCGCAGGACTTGCTGTATACAGTTATAGGTGTTGTTATAATATTATTGTTTTTAGTTGCAATTGTTGCTGCAGGTAAGTTGTTGTGTTGAGCTGCAGGTGTTTAATCACAGCAGTTGGATTGGCTGCTGTGTTGTTGCTGCTGAGTTTCACAAGTTTTTTTGTTTGTTTGTTTGTTTCAGGTCTTGCTGCAGTTGTGCTCAGTTGCAGAATTTGCTGTGTTTAATTGCACAACACTGCTGGACCGTGTCATCTAAACCGTCTGCTGCTTCGTCTTCGGCTCTTCGTCTCTGGTTGCTCCTCCCCGCTGTTGCCGCTGTGGATCAGAGCTCATAACCGACTGTGGGCTGATGTTGCACCTGGGGAAATATCTGTGTGATGAATGAATCTGCCCGTTGGCCTCTTCAGAACGGCTGATTAGAAACTGTCTTTCGGCCTTAATATTAAGTGGCTCAGCAAACACTGGAGGGACTTTAGAACAATCAGACTAAGATGATTGAATTATGCTGATTAATAATTCATTCCTATTAAACCCTCAAATTTAGAACAAGCTGCTGCCAAAGAGCTGCACAGTGTGGCTTGGAGGTTCCAGGGTAATGTGTTAGTTTGATTCTGCTCCGACCAAGCAACAAAAGTATAAAGCAGCAGCTACACAAAGCTTAATAAACCCTCCGAGACCTCAGATTACTTACTGTTTGAAAAGTAGTTTGAAATGAACTCATCACTTAAACCTGCACTCCCTCTCATTACCAGCAGGGGGCTATTCCTCGGAAGTCTGATTGATAAGAAATCTATGAAGAAATGAACCTGCTGGTCCTCGAACTCTGGAAACTCTTCCCTGATGAGTTTATGGTGTTGAACATGAGTGAAAAACACCATAGTGGTGCTTATGTCACCATCGACCTGTCAGGCATAGAGGTCACACCCCAAATACTGCAAATTTATTCAAATATTCTCCTCTATACAGTTGTTATATTTGTCTCTGACTCCTGAAATGAACCCCAGATAACTGTTAGTTATCTTCTTCTCCACTGTAGCTGCACTCTCTTCTGGTTCCTCGCTTTAACTTTGTCCGATCTTTTGTCTGTAACCAAAGTTAACGCCGTTGTTATGAAGGGGAAAATTATCCACAGAGGCCAAAATACCCACCATTAATTTGCATCTTATTACAACATTTCTTGAACTTTGGTTCAAATCTACATTTAGACAAAAACATTTTAACATGTGGTGTATATTAAAAAACCAATGATTAGTCTAACAGTACCATTAGAAACACTCTTTCTGGTGTTGTTCCTGATGTTAAACATGAGCCTGTGGAGCCCCTCTGAGTCGCTAACGAGCTGCCTTTTCCTTGATGCTCATTTACATTTCTCTCTGAGAATGTTTTTTTTTTTTTTTTTTTTTTTAAAAAGCTCCAAAACAATAAAAGCAGAAACAGGAGACATCAGTTTCTGAAAACACTGCACAGAAACACACTGACTCATCATCATGTCACCACATTATCCCTGCATGACAACTTCCAGTTCAACAAAACCCCGTCTTCTTGTTGCAGCTGAGTTATTCCTGTTTAAATGTGTTGAATGGTGTTTGAGCGTCTCGGCTGGTAATGAAACACCTCGCGGGGAGCTCGTGTTTGTTTATCTCTGCTGAAGTAAAAGGAAGGCTTTGAGTGAAAGAAGTGGGTCAGAGCCTGAGCACAGCGGCGTGAAATTCAGAGACGTTTGGAGCGACTTCACCTCTGCACCGAGAGCCGAGCGGCAGGACGTACTCAGACTGCTTTCCTTTCACAATAAACCTCCTGTTAACTTACCACAGCATGCTGATGCAGAGAACACTCATGCTGCACTTCAGAGAGAGCTGCTGCTTTTCAGATGCAGTCAAGTCAATTTATTTATGAGCACGTATAAAACAGCAATCATTGCCGCATATGGCTGACATGCACAGAGGTCAGCAACTGTGTTAGTTCAGGGAGATCACAATCCTCATGCCTCATATGAGCACAGAATATGGAGACACTTTCCCTCTCCTTGTATCTTAGGGATGATTTTGGCCACACTAACTGGGTAACCTATGTGGTGCCTGTGATGGTGCCATTTTAAATGAGGTGGTAAGTGGATGCTTCGCATCACTCAATATTATTTGCTTTGCTCCACATGGTCCCTATAAATGCTTTCTAAGCTTAATAGCAACTTACTATTACTGCCATTGTTCACTATTCACATGGATCTTTTAAACACCAAGCTGTGGAAGTGAGCTTGAGGTTTTGCAACAGGAACTTTCAAACCAGTGGTTGACATCGCCACAGCTTTGTTTTATGCGATGTTGGGTCTCAGAGGCCTGTCCGAGGTGTACAACCAAGTGTGATAACCTGTTAAATTGAAATTTTAGCCCACCTCTCAGTATTCTTATTAATATATAATTTTTCATATTCGTACACCTGCCACAATGAGCCAGTTTTTCAACAGTGCTCGTGGCATTTATCTCTGTCCTCTGAGAGAAGGCACTGTGGCGCCAATAAACACAGAAACAGATCTGATTTTGATGACAGTCACCGGGCTGATGTTGACCTCTCACTGCTCTGTTTTCAGCCACTAATCATCTTTGTTTTTATCTTTCTTTCCGTTCCATTGCTTATTCTCATGTTGCTTATGTTTTCTTCAGGTTTTACGGTCTTCCTGTTTTTTGGGCCTCGCCTCATTTGGTCATGGTTCGGCCATCAGAAACACGAAGTGGACCCAAGAGCAGATTCAGAACAGAGACTTGATTGTGTGAACTGAGTGCTTTATTTACAAAGTGACCCTGTGAAAGGCAACGTGAAAGCATGAACTAAAGCTCTGAGCAGGACTATGAATACTTAACATGAGCTATGAACTAGACTTTGAACCAGGCTTTGGGTAGTTAACATGAACTATGATATTCTAGACCGAGATTAACTAAATACAATATACATGGACAGGGAGGCTCCAGCCTAGGCCGACTGGATACAGGTGCTCGAGCATGTCAAACAAACTGTGGTTCAAGAGCTTGTGGTCTATGGCACTGAAACCAAGGGAGAGGAGAAACAGGGTGGTTCTGAGGATTGAATGAATACACATCCAGTAAAAAGTCTTAACGTCTTACTTTGTATGCAGGTGAAGTGATGCAGGATGGGGAGGACGTGAGGTAGAGGCCTGGGTGAGTCCAATCGAGAATTTTCCCAGGTTTTCAAAACAGAGGAGCAGGGAGGCAGGCAGGTGAGGCAGGAGAGCAGGCAAAGAAATGTTACTGGCTGTGAGTGAGCAGAGGAGACCAGCAACCAGGCGTGAGAGGTTATTGCAGGGTTGGGTGTGTATTATTCGTGATCCGACTGAGACGACAAGAGGAAAAGGGTAAGTACAAGCACTATGGAAAAACACAAGGTTAGCAGACAATCTGGCAAAGGCTGGTCTTAAACACAACCGGTCTGATTAGCTCCAGGTGTGACTCCTGGGAGGGGCGATGAAGGCTCCACTCAGAGGAGGAGAGCAGGGACTGTGGAAAAATTACTGTGGCTCACCCAGACCATGACACATTATGCATGACACATCCTTCAGAGGCCGCATTTGAAGGTGGATTGCGTCACAGCCAGGTGATGAAGGCTGTCCCAATTCGAAGGCTCCTCCAAATGCAGCCCACAATTGCGTTCATTTCCCCGAATTTGAAGGATGGATCGGGTGGATCCTTCCCATGGCCCAACCTATCCCAGAATTCATAGCACGGCGAGCCAATTCCAGTTTCCAACAATGGCAACAGCTACTTAGTTTTAATATTACTCTTATTACTCCTTCTGGGTCACAAAACAAACTTTTAACATATTTTCAGGCCAGAATGCAGGTGTGTAAACTTCAAATATCTGCTCAGTTTATCAAGAGATCACATATTTGCTAAAGTGCTCTGACGTTTTCAGAGATGTCTGTTACCCACCAGCTTCATAGGTAGCCGGGGGGTCAAGGCTCACTAGAGCTGGCGAGAACACCGGACCCCCTTTATATATTTAGAAACCCCCCACAGTTTTTAGCTGCTCAGGTTAAACATGATCTATAAGTCACTTGGATAACTTAAAAATGTTATTGTTTGGCTTTTTTCAGATTGGGCATTCAGTTCCTCTCTTCCTGTCACAAAAGCCTTTAGATCACATGACTTCCTCTTGCCTGTGTTGACATGTGATCAGTGGCTGTAGTGAAGTGACTTAAAGCTCCTGCAGGGCTGAACGCGGTGTTTTCCTGCTCTGATCTCTGCTGCACTTGGCTGACATTTACAACGACCTCTCTAAGCCCAAAGAGTCGGTCCTTACAAATGTCACTGTGTCTCCGAGTCAGCAGAGAAGGACACGTTCTTGGCTTCCACGGCGTCTGCATGGAGCCACGCCGTTTGCCAACCATCCTTTTGGAAGAGCAAGTAAAAATGTCAGAGCAGCATCTCTGCTCACATTAGGCCAAGTGTGAGTGCCAACTGCCACTTTAAAGCTGCAAACAGGGAAACGATGATAAGGTTAATGGCTGTGAGTCTGTCAGCTGATGGGCTTTTCCTTTCAGTATTCTGCAGCGAAGAGCAGAAGATATCAGGACAAACATGAAAAACTCGAGACATTTATCTCTCACCGAGCGCTGCTCATCAATGAAGATTCCTGATTTTAAATCTTAAACTAATTTTAATAGATGCTAAACTGATAAATTAAACAAATCAGAGTTCCACCTAACCACTCACAAGCATTTCAATGCGCAATGACTTTAATACATCTTCCAGCTGTGACTCCTAATTTTCTAATATGTTGTCTTTTTATATTAGAAATGTTATGAGATTCAATTTACCCTAGAACTTAAAACCACAATGATGCTGTGCATGTCGGCAACATGTAGGAAGGTTTTCTTAAGTTTGACCTTTTGTTGGTGATGTGAGCAACATGCCCGGGCTCGATAATCATGATATCAGGCATGATGGTCTTTTGGTTTTTTGGTTGTCGTAAACACGTGAAGCTTCACTGGCGCCAACCCAAAAAACCTGGATCTGAATACCTGTGTCCTCAGACAGCTCATACCTGCCAGCACTCCAGCTGAACTCAGACACTGACAGACTCAGGTGTTTATTCCCGTTTTGATTTCACTGTCATTCTTTCATCCAGTTTCATATTCATTTGAGTTTTCTTCAGTTTTTTTTTTTGGTTCCTGCCTAGTTTTCAATTCTTTTAGCAAAGAGTTTCCGTTTCTGTCTCAGTCTTGAGTTTCATATTCACATTTCTCTTTCAGTGTTTAGTGTGGTTATTTTGTTGTTTCCTGTTTTATTTTGAAAGTGTCTCCAGTATCTTGTTTTCAGTTTTATGCCTCATTCGTGACTTTATTACGTTCAGCTGTTTCTCGTCCCCTTCCTCAGTGTGTGTGTTTTTTGAGTGTATTTTTGTGTGATTTTCTATTCAAACTAACTGATTCTAGTTGTGACATTCAGAAGTTTATTTTATAAAACCCTTTTAGCCTGACTAATATGTGTTCCTTTATATTTCTATAAAACCCCCAAATGCCAGGCCAGCTCAACTATAAGCATTAACAAACATAAATGGGACAAATGTTAATATAACATAGCAGATGTGATCAACTTTACAGCTGTACTATCCTGTCATCTCAGTTTTAGTCTGATTTTGGTCCTCTCATCTTTTACTCTTAGTTTTATGAAGTAAAGAGGTCTCCTTTCACCACGTTCAGAACATGATCTCTCCTAACAAAGCTGACAGAAGCTATCAGTACCCATGAGTTTGCCTCTGAGCTGTCATTGTCGCATGACTGTGTTAGAGAGCAGAGAGCAGATTTTGTGGACTATAAAAATCCTCCTGCTTCTGGTTTTTGCTGCAATAATGGCTAAGTCTGATTATTATCACACACTGATGTTCAAATCTAGACCAAATAAAAGTTTTGATATTGTGTTTCTGGCTTGTTGCAGGTTGTTTGATTCCAAGTGTTCCCCATTAAACACTTCCTGTCAGCCATGAGCCTGGCTGGGTTCAGGACCGGCCAGGCTTCACTGGGTTTGCAGTGCTGACAGATGGCCGGTCCCAGCCTGGCCTGAGGTGGACTGTAAGATAAACACAACATGCAGCTGAGTTCAGATCTGTTTGAGCTTCTGCATGTTTAAAGACTGAAAGGCTATCAGAGAAGCTATCCACCTCTGACTATGAGTTTTAACATAAAGTTTTAAGTAATGTTTTAACTTTTAGTCACAATCTTCATTTTACTGGTTTAAAAGACTAAAAATAATTATTTTTATAAAGATTCACTGTCTGCAAATATTGTGCCAGTTAGTTTGCTGTAAACTAAAACTGAAGCGCCAACATATAGTACCTTTTATGTCCAGCAGAGGCTCTAGATCACAGGTGTCGAAGTCCAGGCCTCCAGGGCCGGTGTCCTGCAGGTAGATGTGTCCTTGATCCAACACAGGTGATTAAAATGTCTAAATTACCTCCTCAACATGTCTTGAAGTTCTCCAGAGGCCTGGTAATGAACTAATCATTTGATTCAGGTGTATAGACCCAGGGTGAGATCTAAAACCTGCAGGACACCAGCCCTCGAGGCCTGGAGTTCGACACCTGTGCTCTAGATGGTGATGGAGGCACAGCTGTAGCTGCTAGCTGTCTGCTAGGCTTCACCTCAGCTAATCGGAGTCCCTGAACCCGAGTTGGTTCCCAGTCCTCATTAAAAAAAAAATTGTGTGGCTTTTTGAGACTTTTCTGGGGAACATGAAAGTTTACAAACTGAATTTGTAAACTCTTAAGTCACTGCTAATCCTCATTTATTGTCCAGCAGGGAGGGACTCCTCTGAAGTCAGACTTAACAGAAGTCTGAGTTTATGGTCTCAGGTGCCGCTTTCAGGTCTGCCTGAATAAAACAAGTTACTTTTTTAAATTTAGGTCCCATCACAGTTGGAGAGGAGCAGGAAACTGACGCCACACTTGTCACGCCCAGTTTCAAAACTCCAAGGTGGCGCTCAGCTCCAGGCTTCATGATTGGTGACGTCACACGGCTATGTCCATCTTTTATATACAGTGTATGGTTCAAATCTCTTGTTATGTTTTGCGTTTTTATATATCTCTGTGCTCATGTGCTGGTGTTTCTCAGAGGTTGTTCTTAGTGGTTTGTTTCAGTCTTGGTCTGACTGTAGTTTTTTTGTTTGTTTTTAATGCCACTTTGCATAAACAATTGAAAAACAAGTGCAATTACAGCTTTGCAGTTCTGGATTTCTTTGTGGTATTTTTCTTTGCAATGATTGAATTTTTTTCTGTCTGTTTCCTCCCATTTGGGTCTGTTACTTGTACTTTGTGGTAAATGTATTTGTAGTTTTCATTTCTTTTGCAGCCATGCCTCTCTTAGTTGTCTTTGTGGATCCATCTTACCTCTTTTGTGACAATGTATTTCTTCTGTTGTCTCTTTGTGTCGCGTCTGTTTGTTGGTGTAATAACTTTTTAGGACTTTTTATGGTTTTTGTGGGGGTTTTTTATCCTTTATGCTCTTTATGCAGAGCTTTGTGTTTCTGAGTCTTTATGTTCATTTGACTGACACCCGAAGAACAATTGTTGTTCAAGCTAAAGCTCTAGCCTTACGAAGTGAACATTAAACTGACAATGTAAAACATACTGGTGTGAGGGGAATGCTGCTGGGGCTGAGCTGGACCTCGACATTTTTCCCATGCTGGCTGTGGTCCTGCAGACTGATAATAAAATCTCAGCACCAGCAGCCGGCATGTATCTCAGGTCTGAGTCCATTCAGAGTGAGTGGAGCTTAAAAAACTTGCAGCAGCCTGGAATAGTAAAGCAAGCACAGAGAAGACTTCAAGAGTCTTGCCGCTGAGCCGTGAAATGAAAAGTAGCAGCTGATGTAGCAGACCTGGCCGGGGTGGGGGAGGGTATCAGCAGGCAGCCGAGTGTCGAGGGACGGACGAAGGGAGTGAGCTGCCTGTGAACTACAACCAGGAGTGCAGAAAGCTGCAATTCAGCCGGGGGCACAGCAGGTGGTGCTCTGAAACAGTCGAAGATAAACAGGAGCGAATGGAGCTAAAATGATTCTTTCCACCAGACAAAAAAAAACAAACCAATATTTATTTAATTTCACTTTCAATGTTTAAAAATCTAGCATTGATAATGTGTCTGACGTAAACTGTAGTACGACATTCAAGGTTTAGTTTCTCTCACAGTGAAGCTAATTTTCCCCATAGATCACTACTCATGCTCATGCTGATTGGACAGTTAGACTGGCAAAAACTCCAACAGATGTCAGGAGTGTAGTTAAAGCCCAGCAGAAACTTTCATGTGTGTAGAAGAAGCAGCTGGTTTTGCTGGCTGAAGTTGATGTAGGTAAAAGTCACAAAAAAGCAATATCATTTTGTCAGGGCAAGCAAGGTGTTCTGTACTTGCCCAGTGAAGTCTAAATGTTTGCACAATTTAATACCTAAAAAAGTGTCATCTATTAACATCTACTATAATGTCTGTGGAAGGAAGCTGAACTCGGTTTGACGTGGAACAACTGGAATCGAAAGTTTCTGCTGAGTTTGTGTTCTGTTAAAAAAAAAACAGTCTAGAGCTTGTCACCCTGAAAGATCAGCAGCATTTTCTGGTTATTGTGGATAAACCTGTGGACTTTGATGGGAAACTGACAGGGCATTAGCGAGCTATACAAGCAGCTGCTAGCTTTTACATTTCGAATCTACTTATGCTTTAAAAAATATCCTGAACCGTCAGGTAAACTGGAACAGGCCCACAACAAATCCAACATCTACATCATTATGACGTCTTGCTTTTAGCAGCGCAAAAACTTTGCGTTAAAGCACAGAGCAAACTTCAGACTGCTTCCTTTTCTTAACTGCCACCACATTCTCCTTTAAAGGCTTGCAGACAGAAACACGTGAACCCACACCAAGTCTAATCTACCTCATCCAGGAGAAAAAATACTGCCCAAACTCTTTTTGCCTCTTAATAACGTCAGAAAGTGATGATGACTGTAAGGGCCCATGACTGACAGGGGCCCTACAAAACATAAACTAGCCTTTTTTAAATGAAAATTTTTAACCTATCGCCATAAAATAATGTTTGCTTGTTTTATAAACACGTGTGTTTCCCAGCATTAGTTTTCCTTTGTTTTTGGCAGCAAAAAATAAAAAACAACTCAGCCCCTTACCCCGCCTCCTCCCTCCTCATTTGGTTTGGTCCAGGTGCGCTCTTAGGTGATGCTGAGTGGTAAAACGGTAGGATGGCTCTATTAAAAGGTGAGATCAGGTTTTAAAAAAGAGAAAAGAGTATTTACTGGTATCCTAGCATTAGTTAGCTTACTTCATTTCTAACAGAAAATAATGTGTTTGTGTTAATTAGCCAACATTCACATATGTGAACTCACCTGCTGACCTGCTGCCAGGCCACACAGATGACACCTCTGGGTCACACCCACTCACAACTCCCCACACCCACACTGCTGACACTGAACCAGCCCACTGATACCTGAGGTAGCAGGTGGGCTTAGTAAATGTGTCTGAGGGAGGCGCCTTGCGAATTATATTATTTTTTCTAAACACTATTTCTTTTGTAAGAATATCATCATCATTATAACCAACAAAAACAGAGTATTTTTGGAGAAGTGTGTGATGCTCTGCATATATTTTGCATGCTGCCTGTGACTGTTACAGGTGGAGAGCTTTCAGTAAATCCGATTAAAACTTGTCTGAGCTCCACCTGGTCTCAGGACAGATATTTTTGTTGGCTTTACTTTGTGTGAAAACTCATACCAAAACTATTATTTAAGTTTTATTTGCCAATACTTAATATTATAAATAAAAACGTTTAAGCGGTAAAAAATGCACCATTTTATAGATCAGAATTTATACTTACCTTCTTCCAAAAATTAACATATATTTTATTTGTATTTGTTGTAAAGTGCCAGTCAATGTGGAAAAAAAATAACGTTGTAATTGAAAATATTCAAATGTAAAAAATGACACACACACACACATGCCACCAATCTTTCAATCTTTTGTAGTATTAAATTTGTGGGTCTAAAAGTGATTATTATTTATTTATTTTAACTTGTTTATTTTTAGAGGCAGCTAATAAAATCTAACAGAAAGTTTAACCTTTACAGTTACACACTTCAAGTGCATGCTAACGGCGATAGCGACGATAGCCAAAGAACAGGTTCCAGTTAGAGGACCAGACTCCCCCCCCCCCACCGCTGAGCTCGGCACAAGGGTGTGGTGCTTCTACTCTGTTTACTTCATGGACCATCAGACACTACATACACCTGCTTTTTAATTATTGTCAAAACATCTCCTGTCCTGTTTTAGTTCTTGCTGGTGTATTTCAGTGATGACTGCTGTGTTTTGCTCTGGTTCAGTTTGTTAAACACTGGAGGAAGATTTATTTTCTTTCTTTCTTTGTTTCTCCTTTCCCCTCTGTAAACATCAGCATGTGTCACTGTGAACAACTCATTTACGTCTTTGTGTTCATGGAAACTAATCATCACGAGTCAGCATGATTTTGTTCTTCAGTAGGAAGTATGATTTTGTGACAAGTATGCACACTCTCCCACCAAAAAGAAATAAAATGAAATGAAATAAAATGAGGTCAGCTGCAATACCTGCATATACTGATGAGCAGGCCTCTCCATCAGTAAGTGACAGGACTCCGAGTGCTGCAGGGGGCGTGACATCACTTTCACACAGGGAATCTTTGTGATGGACTGACTTCAGTGATCTGACGTGCCCACCTTAAGTGCTCTAAAACTAATCCAGCTCTGGATGGAAATGCTGCCATACCCTCATCAAAGCTATAAAAAAATCAGAGTCACTTTCTTATGGCCTTTTGTCCAGATAAACCAGACAAACTTTTCAAAGACAACTGTTTTATCCCCAAATATGAACTTTATCTAAAGCTCACACAGCAGTTTAATTTAGAGTGCATTTTGAATGAATAATGTATTAATAAGTAATACAAGCTAATTGTAAACAACTGTCATGTGTAGGACTTAGACTTTGACCTGTGGTCTCTGCTATGAAAAAGTTGAAAATAATGGGGGAAAACAAATCAAACTGGAGACGGTGCTTATAATTACAGAAAATTATTTTAGTTCGGTAGAAAATCTGAATATGTGTCTGTTGTTTCTGCCACCTTTGGTCATAAACCCAGTTGACTGTTGACCCCTAAGAGCGCCTCTTGTGGAGACCGGAAGTGCAGACAGAGGCAGATCTGTGTTACAGTTCCGTGCTGCGGCTTCTCTGCGGCCTGTGTGAGGACCAGTGAGCGGACTGAGCGGAACCTCCTCACACTTAGAGCACATGAAGAAGTAGTCCCTCCCACGCGGCTGCCTCTGTCCGTGGTGCTAGGGTCGGCTCCTCCGCGGTGCTGCGCCTCAGAGACGCGTCACAGCGTCGGTCTGAGACAAGCTGAAGTCCGCGTGCAGCTCAGGGTCCGGAGTTCTCGGTGGATTCAGACGTTACCGGCTGCCATCCCCGCTCTTTCATCTCCCATCACGCTTACTGCCGGGGCGGCCCCGCCACCTCCGCTACCTCCTTCACGCTCATTGGTTCTCCTTCTTGTCGCTTTTCCTTTGCAACTCCTGATTGGCTTTCCTCCATCAACCATGCTCCCGTTTTTATTTGCAAGCAGTCTGGACCAATCGCAGCTTGGCTTGCGGCCAGAGGGCGGGAGGAGGAAGATGGGGCGGGGCCAGAGTCAGACTGACAGAAATGGGGGAGAAGGGGCAGATTTGGAGGAGAAACTAACCCAGCAGAGCTCTTTGTGCTCATGTGACGAGGTAGAAAGTGTACAGGGGCAGGTGTGGGTGGATGTTCGTCCTGCTGAGGGGCATTTCTGCTACCCCCCCCCCCGCGTCTCTGTCTCAGGAAGTTGAGAGTGGAGTGAATGCTGCTGCTGCCATGTTTAAACCTGCAGAGCATCCATGTTAAAGGAGTAAACAACACAAAGACTGTTCTGCCCGAGTCAGCTCCACTGCGACGCTGGGCAGGAGTTTAAACAAGCATTATTTCACATGTATGACAGGAATAACATGTGTTCACGAAAAAAAGCCACACTGGGTTTATTTTTGATAAATATCCACACTCAAAGTCATCTTTATTTAAAAAAAAATAGTTTTAATTTGTATAGTTGAGGTCACATGTAACAAAAATCAGTCTTTTATGAATGCTTCAAATCCAACCTATTTACATCACTACTTACTGTTTAATGCCTTTAAATACCCATCCTTTCTTTTCCTTCCACTCAACCACTTTAAGTGAACATATTTTGGTGTGTTTGTTTGTTGTGTTAAAAATATCAGTGCAGATGTGCCTAACTGTGAAAATGACAAAACCTTTACATCACAAAAACATACACAATGTGAGTTTGGTGTAGTTTATTTTTTATTAAATCAACAGGTTTTCATTTCTGACTTTTACTCATATTGTGTATCCTGATGCAGCTTAATTAACAAAATAACTGTGCATGTGGCACCTAACATCAAAACATTATGACTCAAAGAAGCAGCTGACACAGCCTACATATTATTTATCATGCACATTAAGTATTAATGAGGGTTAGGATATTATTAGTAGAGAAATCTAAAGTTGCTGTGAGTTTCCAAACAGGTGAGGGTCATGTGATGCAGGTTGGCTTGTGTGAACTGGGTGTAGCTGTCATATTAAAGCCCTGTTATGACTTTTAAAGCTTTATTATGTTTATTTTCTGTAAAGCTGCTCACAGTTTTTGTGTGTTATTTTTAATCTCATTTAATGGTATAAAAATACAGTATCTAAGCTTAAAGTGATTATTATATGTGGGCATCCTGTGGATAAAAGACCATTTTCGGATGTTAGGTAAGCCTTTAGTTTGTTAGTGTTGCAGCTGAAGAAACTTTTTATAACTTATATCCTAAATCTATGTGGATTTTCTATACATGTGTTATATATGTGTTATATTTATAATTGAAGTCTGTAGAATAACTAGAGATTTTGTAATGACTGTAATGAAACAATTTTATTTACAATCCAGCACTTTAGGTTTGAATGTGAAAAGCTCAGTGTAATTCACACACTGACCAGCTTTTATTTATCTTTTCTTTTAACTAGACCTCTCTGAACCATCAGAGTGTGACTAGGTGCCGTTTTATTGCGACCAAAGGGGTAAAAACACGACTTTTAATCATAAAACCTGACTGTAACTGCCCCCGCTCACTGCGCATGCGCAGTGAAGCAGGGAGGAGGGGGTCTGCTCTCGCTGCTCCATCCGGGAACTTCAGAATTACCATTGACAGCCGAAGCGCAACTTTTCCCCAGGCAAAGTGAAATCAAGCCGCGGACTCGGACAAAATATAGTCCCCGTTTTTCAACTTAAAATTAGCGAAAGAAAAGCGACCCGGCTGCCCGGTCAGACCCGTCGACGCTCGGTGGTCTTCTGGAGAGGAGCCGTGCGAAGCCCGAGCTCTTCCCGCCGGGTTTGGAGCACTTTTGAAGACGGGCGGAAAGTGGGTGATGAGTCCTGGGCTGTAAAAAGAAGCGAGAACTTGCTTTGCAGCCCGAGTAGTTCTTCTTTCAATTGTTATTGTCGCTTAAAAAAATCTTTAAAATCACTCAAACTTGGTCTCGGCCGCGTCGAAAGTGGGAGAAAAGTGCTTTCCTGGTCGGAACATGGAACTACAAGGCCTGCAAGAGGCGCTGAAAGTAGAGATCCAATGTCATCAGGTAAACGAAACATCGTGTTGTTCTCGCCTTCAGTGGCGTTCCGAGCAGCGGGCTCAGAGCTGCTCACTCCCGGGGAGCAACTCTGCGACATCTCGCTGCTTAAAATGTCCGCCGGCGGCCGTTTCCCGGTCCCGCTGACCGAGGGCACTTTGGGCAGCACTTTGTCTGATTGCCGTGGCTGTTTTTCTGCGAGCAACAAGAATGTGGAGCGGTGATAATGCGGTGCTGCTGCTGGTGCTGTGTGGCGATCAGGACGCGACCTGAATATTTATGAAGAGGTGCAAAGAGTGCGGCTTTGTTAACTTGAGGCACTTTTTCCTGCATGTAGTGGCGCAGATGAAGCGGCAGCCGCAGGTAATTATGGCCGGACTGTGTGAGAAACTTTATCGGCTTAAACCCGCTCTGCGTGAAGTTTCCCCGCTGGGTGGGGGTCTCTGAGGGGCATACCGGGGCCGCTTCTCTGCCCCGCTCTGCGGGCTGGAAGTGGCTCCTGCTCGGCCTCTCAAAGTTGTGTAATGTTGGGGGAATTTTAGCGTCCATTTTGAGTTGGTCGACATGTTTCTGGAGAGCGGGGATGAGAGCGGAGCGGCTCGGCGGACAGATGGAGGAGCTGTGCCGGACTTTGAGTACCTCACACAGCTCTCAGAACCATCATGGAGTAGTTTAATTTCAGCGTATTTGACACGGTTTACTCTGCTGCTGTTAGTCCCTCTTGGTCACATGACCTCAGAGGGTGCCTTTGATTCGCTTTCACTTTTCTTTAATACTCGGTCTTTATGTGGAGGTGGCGGATGTTTGGTTAACTTTGAGGCGGATGCTGCGGAGCGTGGAGCCGGGCTGGATGGTGTTCAGCACCGCGGACAGCTCCTCGGAGCTCCTCCGCGGCGCTGCACCGCCCCGCCGGCCGGTCCCAGCCCGGCAGCAGCGCACCCAACTTCCCCCTCATTTATCAGAGGAAGAAGAAGGAGCTGCTCTCCATCCGTGCACTCTTTCTCTTCTGTTTGTGTCTCACTTTATTTCCTACACAGTGCAGCTTCCTCAGCTCCTGATTGGCTGCTGGTAAACTTTAACTAATCCATCTTCTTCTTCTTTAGTTTGGTAGTGGAAGCTTCCATTTTGAGAGGAAAAAAAGGGGGGGGGGGGTTACTACCTCCTGCCCCCCTCCTACTCCTCCTTTTCCTCTTCCTCCCCCTCCTCTAGCTGAAGAGGAAAAAAAGTCTGCAGAGTTTCAGGCAGGAGGAGGAGGTGGTGGAGTAAAGGGGGGATGGGCCCCATTCATGCCTAACATTACCATTTTGATTGCTTTGATGCTGTTTTTGGTGTGGAGGAGCAGGGGGAGGGGAGGCAGCGACAGAAAGCTCAGTCAGCACGGCACACCGATGTTTTTAATTACCACGCTCCTCTTTCTCTCTTTTTAGTGACCTTTATGTTTCCTCCTTAAAACACAGCGGCCTTCAGTCCTCCATGCACACGTTTAAACACATTTATCTACATTTACAGAAATAACATGAACTCACAGCCGAGCAGGAGGGTGGGGGTTAGAGAGGTAAAAGGAAAAGCCCTGGAGGTCATTTCAGGGTCGTGGTTTGAGGCCTAAAGGTGGATGTTTGTGAGGATGTCGGAGGAAAGGCTTCGATATCCACAAATATTTGAAGCAAAAATTTGAGAGAACTTTCTCCACGGCGCCCCAGAACCAGCTTTAATGTGTTTGATGAAGGCATATCACAGTTTACCTTCAAAGTGCAAACATTCAGAGCTCTTTATTTATTATTACAGCATTTTTGAGCCCTCATAACTTCATATCTACACCAAAAACAAAACAAAACACATTTTTAAGATCAGTTTTATCCCACTGTGAGAGTTTCCATCTGAAGAACTGTGACCTTCAGTGAGGATCCATCACAGTCTGAATAAACTGCAGTTTGATCTGTGACATGGAGGAGCAGAAACCAACACTGGTGTTTGATCTGTTTCCTTCACAAAGTGCATTCTGGGTAAGTTTTGAAGGCTGGTATCAGCATGTAGGACGGTGGAGGTGTCTGTGAGGCACCTGAATGCTCTACTTTCACCTACATGTGATGCCAGGATCATCTTCAAGTTGTGATTTATTTGCTATACTTAATGTTTAACACTCACGATTAAAGTTTAGGGCTGTAACATGATGTGGTAGTAAATTGTGCATATGATGTTGATTAAACAGCTTCAGGTCCTGAAAAAGTTCTTTAAAAGCCTTGAAGGGGGGACTGGAAGGGCCTGGATCACAGACTGAGCAGGTGCAGCTGATGTTTGAAGAAGGATGAGGTGTGATGGAGCCGAGAGCTGTTTTTGTGTTTGGAAGTGTTGTTTCTGGTATTTCAGGCAGATATCGTTTACACAATCCCTCAGAGGCCTTTAGCACAGCGGTCTCCAACCTTTCTTGCGCCACGGACCGGTTTATGCCCGACAATATTTTCACGGACCGGCCTTTAAGGTGTTGCGGATAAATACAATAAATAAAACTAATACCGGTACCGAAAAAAAGAGAATTTATTCATAACACACGTGAAAAGACCCAGGAAAACCAAGTTAACGATAAAAACGATAACAAAATAACGCTGAAAACCGATAAAACCCCTGAAAACTATACATTTCACATCTGAGCTTCAACTCTTGCGGCCCGGTACCAAACGACTCACGGACCGGTACCAGTCCGAGGCCCGGGGGTTGGGGACCGCTGCTTTAGCACATCCTGTCATCTGGTCCCCTATAAAGGCAGCTTTAGCTCGCTTCACATTCATCTATTCATTTAGTTTATTCAGCTGATTTAGAATTAAAGTTCAAGGAAATCTGATTAGTTTCTTCTTTTTCTTTTAAAGTTTGGAGAAGTCTCAGTTTTCCAAAGTCTGATCTCAGTCTTGGCCAAAGTAACTGTGGTTATGATCATGCAAGTTAGTACAAAAGCACCTCTATAGTCAACAGGAAGTTAAGAGTAGAGAGCATTAAAAGAAAATGCATCTGTAATTATAGTTTCATATGAAATCATTTTTTAAATCATCATTAAATCTTTTTTTATCATTTATTCTCAGTAATAAAAAAAGGATCCATGTTGAACCTCCAGTGGTTTCGTGCCCCATCAGTGGGGCCCAGGCCCACAGTTTTAGACCCGCTCAGTGATTTTATTTGTATGAAACGTTTCTTCTTTAAGTTCATTTCGAAATTGGGATGATGATGCAAACGCTCAGGTCTCTGCTGTTTTGAATTTTCTTAAAGGTCGGGCTGGTTTCAGGCGTGTTCCTCACCTTGCGTAGAAGCAGGTGGAGCTCGCTCAGGTGTCTGAAGGTAAATCTGTGTGTCTGTGGATGTGGAGCTCAGGTGAGCACAGACTGATGACAATAGACGTGGCGTGATCTGCGACAGCAGGGCTGGATGTCTGTAGAACCTCTTTAAATCAGTCCAGCTGAATGCTTTCACACACATTAAAGATCCAGCTCCAGATGATGCTCGACAGGTATGATTCCATGTACCCAATCCTCATCATGTTTATCACACACAGTGGGTTACTTCTCACATTCACATCTTGAAAGTTTAATACTGAACATTAAGTGTATCTCTAGTGTTTAGTTGTGGTGCATTGACATAGGCTGATGATGGCCTTACATTAGTGTGTGCTGATGGCGAGTGAGAAAAGAACAAAAAAATAAAACCAAACAATAAAACCGTAAAGTCAGGGAGGCGCACTGACTGCAGGATCTTTGATTTGATTGGTCGCTAGGCAATGTGTATACCTGTTGATCTCTTATCTGGAGCAGGTTAAGTCTGCAGCTTAATGTTGCCATGGCGATGTACCTTGCAAGGAAGTGAATCACCTGCTTAGTTTTTGATTTATTTATTTTTTTCATAAATAAATTGAAGCAGAAAAGGTGAAAGTGGTGCTGTGAGTGTGAGCGTCTCTCCTCGGCTGACGTGCCCACCTTTCACCTGGCTGGTGCTGGAAAGAAAATGACTTCACTGATTCGTTGCCGCTCTGCTTGCTCCCTGTTGCGTCATGGCGGTCTCGTCAGGCGGAGCCCATCAGACGTGTGTTTTTAATGTTTGTCCCATTTCTGTGCTGGAAGTGAAACAAAGACCACACCAAAGCCATCATCTGTAACCATGGTTACATCTCACTTTAACCGCGTGCGAGCGTCATTAAGGCTTTTTTAAAAGTTTCACATGGCTGCAGCTGCACAGATATATGTATGTGATGAAGAGGGGGGCGAGGAAGGCTGCTTTCATCGAAATGTGTTTGTGTGAATGCAGCCCTCTGATTGGCTACTGCTGGATGGTGTGCTTTTTAAAGGTGATGGGTGACGCTGGAATGACCTCATGTTGATCAGTGAGGTTAGAGGACATCAGTGAAGCATCAACTGTTCCTCTGACGTTCAGCAGAGGCAGCAGTGAGTCAGTCCCACAGATGCCCAGGGTTAAAACCTTACAGCGGAAATGAACATCTTTACAACCTGACAAGCTGTCAGCTGTTTCTACTGGGTGAACTCTGTGAGGTCTCAGCCATCATCAAAAATAAGCATCCCTGACCCTCAGCCATAAGAAAATTGCATTTTGGGCCTTTGAAAATTGTTCCCCTTGAGCCTCATCAGGCTTCCAAACAGTCACAGTTTGTTTCTAAACAACACTGGACTGATTTCCCAGACATGGTTTAAGTCTGTGACGTAAACTTTTATTTTTAAAGTGGAAATCTTCCACGCGAACCTCTCCTTTAAGTGTTCAATATAGAGTTTACTAAGTTTACCTGTCGTCCTGATAGGTATTGGCTCCAATGAACCAACGCAGCAGTGGCTGAATCTTTAACATTCAAAGGCCATCCATGTTTGCAGCCTTTAGTGTAAACGTGCTTCAGAGAAATGCTGCTGAGCTGATGTTTGCATTTATAGCTGAGATAATGACGTCACAGCATGTTGTCCTGGCTTGAGGTTATCTCGGCCTACACTGGATGGATAAGACTTCTGTAGCCTCCGAGCTCGTACAACTCACTCTCAGCATCTGCAATACTCATCACCAACTTGAAGCTGCTTTTACTTATGTAGCACCAAATCACGACTACAGTCTCCTCATGGTCTCCTCATATTGTAAAGACGACACAGTATTAGAAAAAACCCTCCAATAATCGAGCAGCACTTGGTGACTGTGGGGAGGAAGAACTACTTTTTAGCAGGAAGAGACCTCCAGTAGGAGAAGGTTCATGTCTGTAGTTCCAGTGACAATGATGTAAGCAGTATCTGTTTGTGCTGACATCATTGTCATGCGACCAGTAATGTGTTTGTGTTTGTTTTCACTAAAATGCTTCCAGAGTCGAGGTCAGCGTGGAAACAGGAAACGTCATGCAGCCTCAGGCGTGTGTCATAAGGTTTCGAGTGAGATTTGACGACTCTAAATGAAGCAGGCGGGCAGATGAGGTGCTTAAACTTCACAGAATAAAAAATGATCATTTATTTAACTTTGTACACTGTGATCGCTGCTGAGCCTCCAGGATTCTGATAACTCTAAAACAGGACAGTGTTATTTAGCAGGAGTGATCACCTCCTGCTCCATAACCACGAGAAGAGCTGAAATCTAAAGGTCGCCAGCTTTTTGTTTTGTTTTGTGCTTTTTGGTGTATCCTGGTTCATGTTTGTGATGCATGCTGAAGTCATTTCTGCTGCTTTTTAAAGTAGATTTCAGCAGAAAATCAACCCTGACCGACTGCTTGTGTGAGCTGCTGCTGCACACTCTCTGCTCTCTCCTCCAGCTGTGAGCAGCTGCTCTGTTTGCTTTGTGTGCCGCTCTGTGGGACGGCAGTCACTGTGTTTACTCGCTCATACGAAACCAGGTTACTCAGAAATCGGTCATCATGCGCTGTAGTAACCTGGTTTGTGAAGAGCAGGTGTGTGCATGCAGGAGCGTCTCAGTAATCCGGAGTGTGTTAGTGCTACGCTCAGATTAAACTTGTGGATACAAACGTGCAGCTTTCATGTCAGCTGAGTTTTGTCTCTCAAGGACTCTTTGGGGCTTTGAATCTCAGTTCTGTAATAAACAGTCAGGTTATATATATACAACTTTTTTTTCATCACTTCCACTAAAAATGTTTAAAAACAAAAGAAAAGAGAAGGGTTTTTGACATTAAGCAGCTCCCAGTGTATGTAAAGATCAAGTTTTTACTGTCCATACTGGTACTAGTAAGACTACTAAAGTGTGTCAAGTATATTTACCCAAGTATTGCATTTAAGTCCTCAGATCAGCAGCTGTTCATACAAGTTACTAATTAAAAGTAAGATTTTACAAGCAAAGCAAATGAGGAGGTATTAAAAAACCAACAACAGGCAGTCAGCCGAGAAGAATTTATTTACCAAGTACTCAGAACAACAGGAGGACTCATCGCCTTCAGTGTAGTTCTGTCACCCACCCAAAGGCCTTTATGATCCAGTCTAAACTCTGGTTTACTGTCTAATTACAAGATTACACTGATTAATCTGTAAATAAGCAACATATGGACATAAAATGGAAATAATAAGAGCATAAAGGCAGATTTGGCCCCGGGGGGGTGTCTAAGATCAGATAAGAAATCAGGCCCACCTGCTGTGGAGTCTGTTCTTTGCTCATTTTTCATTGAAATCAGTGAAAATCAGCTGAGACTTTTGGAGCTGGTTAGTGTGGCAGCGGTGGGGTGATTAAAGCCATGAGACGTGGCTGAAGGTGGGGAAATAGTGATGGGGTAAATACAGAGAGGCAGGTGTTAAAAACTGCCTGCTTACCTCAGAAACTGTTTACAGCCGTTTAAAGACTCTGCCTCCTTGGTATTCACTTATTTCAGTTTTGCACATAGATTAGTCAGTGAGGGTCAGAGGTCAGCCTGGTATACTGAGTCAGACTTCAGCTCTGCTCATTAGCTGGACATTGGAGAGCGTGGGCCAGAGGCGGGCCATGACGTCCGTCCATCCATCCGGATTTCAGGGAGCGGTACCCTCCATTTTTCCTCATCGTGGTTGTACCAGCGAGCAGGAGATCTTTCCCAGCATCTGAAAACAAACTCGGGGGTCTAATCCCTCAGCGGCTCATTACCAGCTTCTGCAGGGCTGATTAAGCCGTGTAAAGGTTTAGGGATTTCTGCTGGACTAACCGTGGTTTAACAAAGCAGACTGGTGTAAAGGACCAGCTTTTCTCTGTTGAGGCCAATCTATAGTTTTTTTTTGTTTTGTTTTTTTAATAACTTTGCCCTCTTTTCTTTCTGCTTGTGCGTCTTAGGAAACCTTGATTGGATAATTACCTTCACGGCCTCGATGTGCAGCGGTACAAAAAAGCAGCACATTCTTAAAATGTAAAAGTACTTTACTTGAAATGTTCCCTTCTTTATTATACAGAAGTAAATATAATAGTTTTTGGTGCGTTGCATTGATCTGCCAGCAGGTGATGATCTTAAAAATACAAACAAAGGATTATGAGGGATTAAACGCTTACTCGATTCCCCTAAAATATCAGCCAGGTCCTCCGTTTAAAGCCCAACTCAGCCCAAAGCTCACGTCTCAGTTACCCCCTCACTTTTCCTCCTGATGTGTCCTCTCCACACTGACACCTTTAGGCCCTCCTTCTTCTGCTTCTTCTGCTCAAACACTCTAAACCCGGTGATGTATTTCAGACTGAGCACCTCAGCAGGAAGTGCTTCAGTCTGATGTTCCAATGCAGGATGCTAACTTATCCGTCAGTATGATCGGGAGCGTCCGGGCTGGAGACCTGTCCAGGGTACCTTGGTGCATGCTGGGACACACCTGGGTCCCATCACCTTGAACAGGTTAGAGAAAACTAAGGAGCCGATTTCACAGGCATGGCTACCACAGAGAGCATCTCACTTTCAGAGAGAGGGACAGGAAGTGACTGACAGCTCTGTTTTTCAATCAGACAGCTGCAGCCAATCACGATAATCACAATGATGACTATTTTGGCTGTCACAGGTTTCCAGAATCCAGACCTCAGATCTTCAGTTTGTTATTGCAGCAGATGAAGTAAAACCACTGCTCTGTTTTTCATCTTATGCTTAAAACTCCCACTGTGTTCTGTTTCTTCTCGGAACGTCATTAGCTTTTCATTGGACTGTAAACTTAGGGACGCATCACGAGTTCCCATTTTCAACCTTGTGATTTTAGATCTGATTTTGTGCCACAAACAATCCAAAACTCGTCTTTCAAAAAAACCAAAAAAACAGTAGCAATTCTGTTTGCTGTGGACGCCATCTAGACTGAATTTGCACATTTCATGGTTAAGCCTACAGATTGAATTATTTGTCCTGAAGCTGAAAAAATGGACCGCTTACTCTCTCTGTCTATAGTTAAAGCTGAGCGTTCAAGAAATCCTTTGAGAATTCATAAAGGTTTGACCATCCACAACTCCATGAAGAGTTGATGATACATCCTTGGAAATCTTTTAATTATCCACAGCTGTCACCTTTGACTCTGGGAACATGTGATGGAGATTTTTGATGAGGTGTGAATAAGAGGTGTATTTATACAAAGTTCAAAGGTTCTTGAGGAGCCTGGGCTGCTGAAAGGTCCATAAAACCTTTAAAAAAAATTTTTTTTTCATCCATTGAGCGAACAAACTGAACATCTGTCAGTTTCAAACTAACGGTCAGACAAAATAAGATACTTAGAGTCAGGTCTTGTGAAGGTCATTTTGATTAGATTGAACAGTGAACTTCAAAAATCCAGTCCTAATGGAAACCATAGTAGACCAGATCTCCACCTTCCTTATTTGAATTTCTGAAACTTATGACAATTGAGGAGGACTCGGTACTTCATGTTTTTCATGAAGTTTTCAAACACCCAGGACTTTTTGTCCCTGTTAGCTTTAATAGCAGGTAAAATGTGTCTCGGAAGCACCCGACAAATTACTTTGTGATGCAGCAAATATTGGTGCTTCTCATGCTCTTATTTTGAAGTTTTAAAAGGCATCATTGATTATGTGGACACTTCCTTTAGCTAAGCTCTTTCTGTTTGATCTGTGCTCATATAATTTGTGGTTTTGCAGCTTTAAATCCTCATAGTTGACTTTGAGGTGTGTGTGTGTGTGTGTGTGTGTGTGTGTGTGTGTGTGTATTCAGGCTGATAGGATAACAACCAAAGGGCATCCACATATCAGCCTCACGAAGCAGCAGATCCCTGTTGAGTCTCAGAGGAGCGTAAATCTGCTCTCGTTTGTCCCCGTGCTGTCGCAGCGGCAAATCGTCCCCTTTTTTGTTTGCAGACTCGTTTTAATCATTCCTGGAAGGCACGCTCGGCTTTAATTAAGAGCAACATGGCAGGAAAGCCTGTGATGACTCCTCCAGAGGGAGGGCAGGGCTGTTCTTTACCCGGGTGTATCACATACCTTCAGACGGGACCGGGGCCGCCAGCTTTGTTTTGATTAATTCTGCTTCAGAAAGTGGAGATCGGCCGGTTTGTGCGGCGTCTTTTCGGCCGCATTACCTTCATTAAGTCCTGAAAAGAAGACAAGATGGAATTCAGGAAATTGGGGCGGCCTTTCAAGGAGCCGGCTTACAGTTTAGGGAAAGATGGAAATCAGTTTTTCTTTCATTCAAATCACTACAAAGCTCTCCACTTCCTGCACACGCTGTCCATTTTAGACAGGTTTACTTCATGCTTATTAAAACATCATCTCATAGGACCTTACAGGCTGCTTGCTATTCAACACATACTGTGATCTGATCCAAAGTCTGTAATTATTCATGGAATTACAAACATGTCAAATAGAAATACTGTAATGTCCTGCAAGGGAATACTTTTTTTTATCTGCTGCACAAAATAAAATAACCACAAATTATTTCTCACAAGGTGAAATTAAAACTTGACTTCCTTTTTGATCACAGGTGTTATTAATGGCAGGTATTTCAGTGCTTTTGTCTGAGGAGCCGTGTGCGGCTGGTAAACAGGTTGCAGATCACCTGCTGCAGGCGCTCGGCCCTCCATCCGAGTGACAGCTCCTTATTACAGAGCAGCAAACAGCGATTTCCAGAGAAAAGTGCTGATGCGGCGGGAGGCGAGAGGCTGCGATGAATTAACCCGTGTTGACTGCCGCGCTGCTGTTTCCCTCGCCACAGCACTCTGTCATCTCTCTGCATGCGGTGGCAGGACGTAATGGAAAGATGTTTTCTTTTCTCATGACTCGCACTGTAAAACCAAAACACACATCTGAGCTCTTTTGGTTTTACAGGTGGTGCACACATGAAAGCAGGCTCTCATGGACCACGTTAGAATCTCAGCTTCATGCATGTGGAGCTGTTACAGGTAGCATGCAGACCTGTCTGAAGGGCCAGCTTTTTAAACCAGGTCTGAGCTCGGTGGCCGGATTCACCGGCCTCTTTCTGCCTGATTTATGTTCGAGGACTCAGAGTCTCTCTGACTTTGACTGGTATTAAATGCTTTATGGTGAATTACACCCTGACAACAGTTCACCCAGACTTTTGCTCTTTTTCTGTCCTGCAGACGAGTTTTTGTTGTTTACTGTGAGGTGAACTCTTTCTGCCTCCTGAGTGACCCTCAGTAACCTTGAATCTGTAGATTCAGAAAGTCCATCTTTCTGTAGCTTTATTTGTTGTTTGGAGCTGAACGGAGAGGAAATCGTAATGAGGGGAAAGTTTGGATAAACTGGGAGGGATCGATATGAGTGCTGAGCATGAGGTGAGTGCTCCGTGCTGTACTGTAGCTGTATGAAGTGTGTGCACTCTGCAGGAGAAGGAAGCTACTGTTGCCTGCTTTTTCCTGTTGTGTGATGAGAGTGTGAGTGGCCGGAGCGGAGACGTGCCCATTGATCGTCCGAAAATATCCGATTCTATCAAAACTATTTCAGAGTTTTAAGCCTGCTGCTGAGATATGAAAAACATCTTCCACGTTAAGCTGTTCTACTGCGAGACATGGTGGAAGTGAATCCAAGAAACTGTCACTGTTTCTCGATCTGGCTTCTTTGATCCAATCAGATGGAGCAGATTGCAGCCGTGTTTTTTCCTCTGTGAAAAAATGCAGCATGCAGTATTTGTGTTTCATCATGCAACCGATCGATTACTTTACTACAACAACAACAACAACAACAAATGCAGTGATTTCTAGTTTACAGAGCTGGAGGAAATCATAGATGGATCCTTTCTTATCATTATAATCAGTTGCTTGTGGGACTTTTCTTGCAAATATACTTCTTATATATACAGTTTTCTCAAAAGTGCATGTCCTGGATTATTAACCATTAAATTTGTAATGAAAGGTTACACCACCATAATTTCATTGCACATGTACAATGACAATAAAGCTTTATTTTGTTGTATTATATCTTTTTCTAGCCATTCTAATGATTTGGCTGATTTTTATTGCACTACCAGTGTGAAGATGGAGATCCTTCAGGTTTAAACGGCTACCATCCTCTCCTGTTAAGGAAACTCTAGCTCCTGTCTGTTAGCATGTATTCTCTGAGCTCCCACTCAGTGTCAGGAACAATCAAAACTACAGCGGTCTTAAAAGTGCTGAATGATTTTATCGATAAAACAATCAACAAGCAGTGGCATGTGACCTTTTTTTAAGGCATCTTACAGAGTGGATCCTGCAGCTGTAAAGCACAGACTTGGTTTGGGAATGATTTATCGGGCAGATGTCAGTGTGTACAGACAGAATGAATCACTTCCAGCTTGTTTAATGTAACTGAAGGCGTTCCCCAGGGTTCAGTACTGGGGCTGCTACTGTTTGTTTTATATATGAACAGTCTGAGACTCTTACAGACCTTATAGCTCTTAGCCAGCAAGGTATGTGGTGTGTTCAGGTCAGATGTCATTTGTAGACTCGGCTGTGCTGTTCTTATTTATAGAGCAGGTGAATCTTCAGTCTGCGAGCGGCTGATGTGGTCGAATGTATCTGAAATGCTGAAGAAGTGATGGGAGCACACATCCTTCAGAAGTGTGTGAATATTTGTTTGATATTATTTGAACTTTTCTGGTGACTAAGATCATGATCTAACTATACTTTTAAATAAAAGGATCATTTTTTTCACTTTTTCCATCTTTTTTTTTTTTTTAAAGGAAGAGTTTTATTAGTTATTAGTATTAGGCTTCCTCCCACCGTCCAAAAACATGCAGTTAGTGGGGATAGGTTAATTGGAAAATCCAAATTGCCATTAGGTGTGAATGTGAGTGCGAATGGTTGTCTGTCCCTGTGTGTTGGCCCTGCGACAGACTGGCGACCTGTCCAGGGTGTACCCCCCTCTCGCCTTATGACAGCTGGAATAGGCTCCAGCGCCCCCCGCGACCCTGAAAAGGATAAGCGGAAGCGGATGGATGGATGGATGGGAGTTTTATTAGTATAACAATATGACGTTATGTTAACACAAGGTCTCTTTATGCTTTAAAATATTTATTTTCTGGCATTTTCACATTTTATCTGAGTTTGTTGCCTTTTCAAATGATACTGTGACTTCCATTAAGCTAAATTTAGACACAGTGAGATCACAGGATTTAAATAGTTCTCTGCCACAGTAAAGTTGAACATTAATAAAAGTTTACATGCTCATAATCAGTGTAAACACATTATTAAACGTGGTGATTTTTCTCTTCTTCTGTGGTGACTTTTGAAGGTGGCGGGTGGAGATGTCCCTCAGCTCTGTCAGTCGGCCTTTGGGAATCCAGAGAGTCGTGCACTGAGGCGCCACGGAGCTCGGATTATCAGGCTCAGAAAACCGTGAAAATCACTGTAATAATTCAGAAATTGCCTCCCCGCGTCGCGCTGCGAGCCTCTTCTTCTGTTTTGAGGATTTGTGTTTGTGTAGCAGAGACAAAGCGGCAGCAGCTCTGTAATCTGCTCGTTTGTTTATGAGCGAGCTCTGCTGGCCTTTGTGGTGGCGGCACTTTCAGCCCCGAATCATTGCTCGATTTCACGCCGCTCTGAAATTAACTGTTGCAGCTTCGACGTGAAATATCACCCATATGTACCTGCTTCAGGAGGTCAGAGAGGTAAATCTGGCTTAACAAACATACACCTGTGCTTTTTTTTTTTTTAATGAGGGTAAGAGGTTCACAGCAGGCCTTACAGCTATGACAACATCCGTTAAATAAAATCAATGCACTTAGCTTGTATTTTAAAATGCAGACTTTTGTTTGGAAATAAAAGTCATGTTTTTTGCAAAATGACACCAAAGTCTTCATCAGTGGTGCTGCATGGTAATGCAAAGCTGTCAGCCAACCAGTGGACACCTTAGCTTTATAAATATGTTTCATGTTTACCTGTTTGATCCCTGCAGCAGGCATTTATCCATCAGCAAGTGTCTGTGAAGACTTTGGAGCTGCGTTTCAGGCCTGAAAACGCCATCAGCACAGCGTGGATCACAGCTCAGTGTTGGGATCTTCCCTAGACTAGAAACCTGGTCAGTTTAACCCCGGTGGTAAAAGTGTCCAGGAAGACTGCAGGTCAGCTCTCATGTGTACAATAACTGCAGCGTATTTAATGAGCTATGCACAGTTTATCTTCACACCTTGAATATTTTCGTAGTATGAACGTAAAGCTGCAGGCTGATAGGGTTGCAGCTGAAGTGCAACAAAAATGTCCAGCGTGGAACTTAAAGCTCTCAAGTTTCTGCACCTGACAGGAAGTGCTGGTTCACAGGAAGTGGTTCAGGGTAAAGCGTGTGGAGAGCGTGCAGTGCCGTCGGCCTGTCTGAGGTCAGTTAATGATCTCTGCTGTCGGGACAAAAGCCTCGCTTACTGGTTTTCCTCTCCTTTAATGAACTCCCTCACACTTCTCAGCCCTCACTATTGCGGCGTTTTATCGCCATCCTCTGCCCTCACTTTTGTGCGTCCAGACCGGCAGATAAAAAGGTTTTATCTGAGAGGGTGGGAAGGTTAAAACTTAAAGGTTTTTATAACTCCTCTGAGTCAGACGTTCGCTCATGTGTCTGTTTGTTGTGGTCACATTCCCGTGGTTCGTATTCAGCCACTCTCTTCCTCCCACTCGCGTCCTCCTCGTGTTGGCCGTCCAGCTGACCGACGCGATGAATAATGTCTCTCTGAGGCGAACGATGAGGCACGAGCAGATTCCCTGACACGGGAGTGCTTTCATGCATAAGAGATCACAGTTCAGGTTTGAGTCACTGCTCGTCTGTCAGTCGGCGGACTGAGCTCGTCAGCGACTGACCTCTTCCTCTCTGCTTTCACTTTTGTGTCCTCATGACTTCCTGCCGCGAAGACAGGAAACGAGTCCCATCAGACTTCATGCTATATGATGAGAAAATCTGACTTTTCTGAAGATTTGAAAGTAACTTGCAGGTTTGAGCTCTGTTTTAAGGTTCGCTGAGACACTGGAGGCAACAATATAGAACTGAAGGTTTGGGCTTGGATCGTTTTGGGCTCTATGAGCTTTATTAGTGAATATTCAACCATTCAACAAGACAAAAGACCGCTATGATTCATTATGAGTTAATAACCAGGACCAAATTCAGTCAATTTCATGTGTATAATGCCACTTCACAACAACAGGTGATTAGACTCTACAATGTTGGAGAGAAAACTCCCCAAATAAGATAATGATGGTGGGAAGGAAGAAATTCTTCCAGCAGAAGCTCAGGACATGAAAGACAAAAATTTGATCTAGTGAAAAATGCCTGCGTTAGAGTAGCAAAAACTTCAAATATAACATGTAACAGTCTCAAAAAATAAAACTAACAGTCAAATAACGAGAACGAGAAATTTTCACAAACAAAAGGAGCTCATCCGTGTGTTTTATCGCAGGTCAGGGTCTCTAACCTTCTCTCCCATCTTATTTGAATAAATTATGAACTGCAGCTTTAAATCAGACCAACATGAAAAATGCATAAATAAACTATCTCATTCATTGCCAATACATTTCTCTTATTAAATGTCAGCCTTCTTTACACTGATCTGCCCCGGGGCCAGCCCAAAATGTCTTAAATTCTTTTTCTTTTTTATTCTGCCGCAGTTTGGTGTCAGTTTAGCTTCACCCTGCATGAATCTCTGTTAAAGTTTTAATAAAGCTACCACAATAGCCTGCTTTGTTTTAGAGAAATTACAAGCAGATATCAGAGAGCTGGACCCACTCGTCCTGCTGTTTACCCACAGACGCAACCTGCAGAGTGTGAACTCACCTTGAAAGCCGCAATTTAAAGGACTTCTTTCCACGGAGATTAGAATCAGGTCCTCGTTGAATCATTTTTCTTTCCTGTAAAGGGCACAGCATCAGGAGAGGCGACGGTATTGACTTTTTCCCTTGATAAGGTTTTCCAGTTCGGCTCGCTGTTGATAACCTGACGGCACGGCCAGGCCGGTTGAGGCCTCGGCGAGCGGCTTACCGGCTGACGCTGTGCACAGTCAGCAGCCAGACCGGCCACAAGGCTCAGTTTATCATCAAACGCTGAGCTACATAGTGTCAGCATGCTTCATCGCACAGCAGGAAGTCAGAGAACAAGACGATGCCCAAAAACCTAAAGACAACAGAGGAAACTTTGCACCTGTGTTCATTTTTATGAACACATCATGTTCCTATTTGGTGAATATTTCACATCAAATTAAGCTTTGAGATAATGAAGCTGTGGAACAGAAACTCACCAATTGTGAGAGTGGAAGAAAAAAAAAAAAGGACAAATCGAGCTGGGCACCAAAAAACATATAATCCATGCCCCAAAATGTAAAACTGAGGACCTTCATATCAAATGAATCTTCAAGTAACTGAATATTCAGTCGTCAGGCTGCTCTCAAAGCTCCTGATCCAAAACGCTGCTGTGTAATGGAGAAACAGTAGAACCTGGTGGAGACGGAGTCGATCCAATCATGAGACAAATACACTTTGAAGAAATAGCTGAATGACATCAGATGACCCCGACCAGCAATCCAGCCAGTCAGAAAACACGAGACAGGAAGAGGTGGGGCCATATGATGCGCAGCAACTGAACTCTCAAAATAAGAGCGAGGTCAGATTAAAAACATGGAGGTGGTCCATGATGTGGGTATGGTAAAGTCGGGTAACAACTCACAAAGATGGCCTGGCGTGCTCGGGAGTGTCGGGAGGTTAAAAGTTAACAGGTTAACCCGAGGAAGCCTTTCAGAGGAGAGTGACTAAAGCATTTTGGACTACCCTGACTTGAAATACCGAGAAACTTCAGACTGTTTGCGCCTTTTGGGGTCTCTGTAGTTTCAACTTCCAGATGAGAACCATGTTTGTGGTTCTGTATGGATTTATTTTTGATGGAAACAGATTATATTCTGGAACCTTTTCTGGGTTGGTAGAAAACGAAGAACACGCTCTGATTGGTTTACATGGGCCAACTCTTGTTTTGATGCCACCTGTCCCAAACCTGACGGATGAACCCTCTGACACTGACTGTTGATCCTCCTCCGTGAACAGGAGGTGGGATTGTTTGGGTCCGATGTCACTTGGTGATTTGATCAGTTGGAGGAGAGCGTGTATGGACAGGGTTGTGGTGGTGGTGGTGGTGGTGGTGGGGGGGGCTTCCTGTACACATCTGATTCAATTAACCCTGAGACTGACAGGATGACGGCTGCAGCAGCCTGCTGCTCCCATAACCCACTTCACCGCCGTCTGTCAGAGAGCGAGAGAGAGCTCAGTGCAGCTTCTCTGCCTCATCCTGACAGCGTTGCATCGGATTTTCATCACGTTCCTGCAGCTGCTTTTCCAAACAGCAGGAAAATGTTTGATACTTCCGTGATGCACTGCGAGGCTTGAAGTTTGGTGCCGTTCAACAATAAAGCATCAGATGAAACCTGAAAAACAGGAGAATCAGATTAAATTCAGATTAGATTTACAGTTAAAATAAAATGTTATCAGACTTAACTCGAGGTTTGATGGAGAACGGAGGCGGAGATGACGGATTACTGTGACTGACAGATGGTAGAAATGTATATACTGTGCAGCCCACATCAGGCGGGTGGTGCCAGCTCTGAGCTGAAGAGAAAGTTTCTCCTTTCAAAGGGACAACTTCAGTTTTTCAACATATATACACTACCTGCCTCGCATGGAGACTGATTTTAGCACATTTTATTTTTATGTTTTCTGTCCATCTGAAAGAACAATGCCATCCAGTAATGGACACTGTCCTCACTCTTATTTTGAAAGTTCAGTCAGTGCAAACAAGTTAGCCCCTGCCCTTCCTGTCTCATGTTTTCTGGCTCACTTGTCTGGTCGCTGATAGGTTTTCTTAACGCATCTTGGACTGCAGCTGGTGATGGATCTTCTGCCCTTTCTGATCCCCGTTGGTACTCTTGCTTCACAATTTTGGATCAACTAAAAGCTTTTCAGAGAACTTTCAGAGCAACCTGATGATAAGGAATTACAATAGTCCTCCCTAAAAGACACAGTCTTTATGCATCCTTGTTAAAAAGGACTCTAACGTAGTGTTTTCTGATTACCCAAGGGAACCATGTATAATGTAAAAGTAATCAGCCTCCAGGCACAACCCAGAGGAACTCTGTGTTTACCTGGTCAAACTAGAATCTATCAGATGATACAAATCACCGCAGGTCATTTCTTTGAATCCCCAACGATGTATTTAAGTCTCTGTGGTAAATTGTGAGGTCTGACAGGAACAGGAGAAGCACATCGTGGCCTCAGAGTGAAATCATTTCTGTTGTTGGGCATCTTTTGCTGCTGGTTTTGTGTTTGTCAAAATTTTGCTCGGCTCATGACAATGATGACAAAAGAAGTGAAATGACTGTGTTTGCATCATTGCTTCTGTTCGAACATGGAGTGAAATGTGAGCTCAGAGGCGGTAAATCAGCTGGAATATGATGATAAATGTTTGTCTTTGTCTTCCTGTTTTTACCTGTCAGTAATTATTCGGCGCATGAGGAGTTGGCATCATTGTTTCTATAGGCTCTGTGTCTCGTTAGAGTGAAATACTCTGAGTGTGGGTGGCGTTGGTGGGACAGAGCAGAGCATTAAAATGCATGTGACAAACATAGACTGAATGAAATGCTGTTGGGTGGTGCATGCATGAAAGTTACTCCAGCTGGCTGAGTCGACTCGCTGGCAGCTCACCTCCACAGCAGACTGTGTGTGTGTGTGTGTGTGTGTGTGTGTGTGTGTGTGTGTGTGTGTGTGTGTGTGTGTGTGAGTGTGAGAGAGTGGTGGCAAACAGCTGGTGGGAAAAATTAATCCAGATGTAAGCTCAGTCGTGTAACAAGAAATAAAGTTCTATTAAGTGTCTTTCTTCCAACTTAGTCACAGAACAATAAAAATAATTCAGTTAAGTTCAGTTTTATTTTTATAGCCACAGCTGCCATCTCAGAGTGTTTTTATTTTGGAATTGAAACCAGTGACCATCTCTGGGCAGTCCAGCAAGTATAGTAGGGGTGTCCATGCTCTTTTGTAGGTGGAAATAGCTGCCGATGTGCCACTTGGGTCCAGTGCTCCTTCATTTCCTCAAATCAAACAAGCACTGAGGGTTAAAATGGTCGAGGTTCTTTCAGCTCAGTGTGGATGGTCTTTCAGGTGTTTCAGTGAATTTTAACATCCAACACCTGTGACCAAGAGGATTTATGAGGTCTAGGGAAACATTCAAATAGTTTACAGTAAGATGAAACAGGATAATGTCCTAATGACAGCAAAACCTAATCTAAAATATAACATTTCTGACACTTGGTGGGGTTGTTTGTCCGACTTTCAGGCTGAAAGCGCACTCATTAGACCCAGTTCTGAAAGGTTTTGGATAAGTTATCAGGAACAACATAACTGTCCCCTGCTGACCATAAGATTTAGGCTCTTTAAACTGTGGGGACTGACTAACTGCTGGAGCCTTTGCTGGACGTTAGAGGAACTGCAGTTTTCTAGCTTTGTTTTTCATCCCCGTAGGCCAACACGTGCTTTGAAATGATCTGATTACACCAGGAAGTACTCTGCTTATCTTACAAGCCTCAGATGTTGACGTTTCTGATGTGCAGTGGGGTTATATTTTTTGCTGTGTGAAAACTTGCTGTCTGTGTTTTGAATTGATCTAACACAGTTGAGGTATCAGAAACCATCTTTTCTGAAGATTTTAAATTCTGTTCACTGACTTTGCATGTTGTTGTTGTTGTTGTTGTTGTTGTTGTTGTTGTTGTTGTTGTTGTCAGTTAAAAATTTTTTAAGGTGTAAAGTCTATAAAACTGTTGCCTGGCTTTACTTTTGAAGGTGGGAGAGCAGAAACATAAGAGCTTTTTGTTTGGTCGGTCTCTTGTTGTTGGTGAGCAGCTCAGGCTGGGGGCAGCTCAGAAAAACTTGTTCAGAGTGAACTTCTGAGCTGCCCTGGTGTTAACAGGGCTCCTCTTTAATCTTTTATTTATCTGCTGAACTAAAGAGGTCATTCTGATTGAGCAGCATCCAAAACAAAGAAAAGTCAGTGCCTCTTACTTCCTGTTTGGACCTGCCTCTTTAACTGTAGGAGGAGAACGTTTAGAGGAAACAATTAGGAGAAGATGTAGACTGGCGTTATAATTAAACACCGCCAACACACGCCTGCTGTCACCCATCCAGTCGGCGTGGGCTCTGTCTCCATCAGCACCCTGACCCCTGATTGGCTCAGATGGCTCTGTTAAGCTGGTAATTATGGAAGGGGCAGAGGTGCCGCTGCGTGAATGATGTTAAATGACTTCTTGCCACAAATTATTAATTGTTTTACTTGAGCTTTTGAACTCAAAATGTGTGTTTACATTCATGCTTTTATACTCCTCAATGTGAGCCTCATGGATTGACCTGACAGTGAGTATTTAGAGGACGATGGGCTTGATGATGCCTTGAACACCACACTGTCTCATGATTTGGCTTCTTCATGGTGGTTTTACCTGAACAGGGCAACAATAGATACTGGTTTTCAGTCAGAGCCAGTCTATTGTTAGGTTGATGTACTGTGTGGAAAGAAGTTCAGTTCTTTTGGCTGCAATATCTCATGTAATTAAGTAAATATACTCTGATAACACTTTAATAAGTAATATAATAGAGAGTGAAATAACATAATAGCACTGCCTTTGAACACAGACCACACTATTGACATTTTAAAGACCAGGTGTGCTCAAACAAGATGAAGAAAACAGGATGAAGTCAGGTGAAGTCAACCCGAACCCTAATTTTGACCCTAGGATATCAGAATGTGTAACTTTAGGTTTCCCCAATCAGGGAACACGAACGTATTCATAATTCTGACAGACATTAAAAACTTTTCACATTTAGAAAAAGAAAAAAAAGTCTCTCCTGCCTTTCTCCAAAATATAGGGTTTAGGTTCTTACCTGTGATTTTGCAGACCTCAGAAGATTAAGATGATTTTACATAGGTGAACTTCATCACCTGATGATGGGGCACAGTGAGGCGGGGCCACCTGACACAGGTGAATCCTGATTTTAGCGCACAATTCACAATTCAATAAGTTCAAGTTTCAGTGTCATTATCTGTAGCAGTGTTTAGTTTTAATGCTGTTTGGAGATTGTATTTCTTTTTAAAGAAGTGTATATTTTCCATCATTGTTTTGGTGCTTAGCAGAAACCTGACTCCATCAGAGCCTTGCTAATATGCTGCCGAAATATAACCGAATATTTATTATTTCGAGCTGTGACAGCAGAGACTTTCAGACCTTAACAAAGTTGTGTTTCCAAACATTAACCACGGCCGACGTCTTCATTGGCGCGTGAGGATGCAGATCGGCGGCGTTTGTCTCTGGCTCGTCTTTGTCTTTGTGAGAAAGCGAGCAGAGCAAAGAGAGGAATGTTTTTGTCTCTCTGCAGCAGCTGGTTCCTTCTCAGCGCCGGCTGTCCAGGCCTCATTCAGTGCTCTCTGATTAGGTTTTTGTTGCGCGCGCGCGTGTGTGTGTGTGTGTGTGTGTGTGTGTGTAAGTGGTTCATTTGTCAAAGCTTTTTTAGGAACAAACAATGGGCTCAGTGAGCCAGCTAAACAGACATCACCAGAAAGAGGTCAATTATAGTAAAGGACTAAAAAAATAGAAACGTGAATGTTGGTCTGATTAGTCTTTGTTATGGAAACCGTTTCATAACTCGTCTCCTGCCGGCTCTGATTGTACGTCTGACATCTCTGAAGATTTAAACCATTTCACTCGCAGCTTCATGAGATGGAGAGGGAAAAAAAAGGGAACATTGAGTCGTGATGGAGCTGCCGTTTTCCTCCAGCTGCCTCAAAACAAACCGAATAGAAAACTCACAACTTGCAGAAAACAATTTCCTGCAGTTTTCCCCCCATTTAGACCTGAACTATGTGTGGGAGTGGCCGTATTTCCTGGAGCTCATTTACATACTCCTTTTAGGCCAGCATCCCACAATGCCCCGCTTTTTTTTTTTTTAATGCATTATTGAGTCTAGTAGCTTGCTTAAAAAGGGGGTAGAGACCTCGCCATAAAAGGAAGTAGGACTCTGCATTCAGCCAGGGTTACTTCAAAGCCCCTTTGAAAAATTGATCAGGTGGGGTTGTAGCTAAAGTAGATCTCAGGCTGCGGCCTTTTCATCAGGTTAACAACACAAAACACAACCAGGAAGAAGAAGAAAAGGAACTTATTTATGTGCATGAAAGAGAAGAAAGCTGCTGAGAATTCCTCTGTCGCTACTCATTTGAAAGATCACATCTCTCTTGTTTTTTTTCTCAAGGCTTTGATCCTCAGATTAATCATCTGCAGTATTTAAAAGCAAGAAAAGAGGATCAGAGCAAATGGAGCCAAACTGGATCCAGGGAGCATAATTTACTCTTATTGATTATCATGTTTAGTTGACCCAAAATAATGGAGATAGGCAGGCAGGAAGGTGAAGGTTTAACATATTATAACTGCTTATAACAAAAAATGAAAAATAAGACCAAAGAAAAAAATTCAAAACACAAGGAGCCAGCAGGAGAACCCGGAGACGCCTACAAACAAAAGGAAGCAGAAACATTGACCTGATGAGGCCTGGAAGAAGAATAAAGCTCGGGTAATAATAATAATTCAAACCTTGTTGCACGTCACAGATTTCAGTTTCTATGCTCGTTCGCATTTGACTTTTTGAATTGACCGAATTATGTTTTCCAAACATTAACTCACAGTGCAGGAGTGATAATAAGGCACTGGTTTAATCAGTGAGAACTGATGGACTGAAAGAAAATGATACTAAGACGTGAACTAATGGTCAAAGTCTACCTGTGACTTTGTACAGAGAGTCCCAGACAGGCAGTGGAGGTGAGGGTCTCCTGGTGCAGGTATCCCTACTTGTTGTTGACTTGTGTGGTGTTTTTTCTGAGAGCGTGAAGTTTCAGCGGTGCCCTCCGCCTCCTCCATGGTCTCCTTTTCTCTGTAAAAGGTCACGGGGTCGTTTTTTTAATTACCTCCACCAGATGATGACCATAAATACGACAATAAACATCACGTGCTCCACAGTAAATATCTGAGAGTCCGGTCAGGAAACTGTTCAGCTTTCTTTCTTTAGCATAAAGCACCTGGTTGTTTTTTGTGTTTTAGTAGTCTTTCAGCAGAACATATCATCTGTACACGGAGTAGGATGAAGCTGGTAAATCCTCTTCTTCGTCTTTGCTGTAACAGGAACTGCACCAAAATAATTTGGACTGTTTTAAAATCTCACCGGTGCCTCAGAGTTTGATTGTGGAGCTTGAAGAAGAGGTTTGGACCCAGAGATGGGTAATAATATCAGAATTAACAAGCAGGACAGACCCAGGACAGGTGGGAGAGATAATATCTCTAGGCATGCTCGGTGTCCTCCCCCCCCAGAAGACCTGAAGGAGGTGCTCAGGTGGGGACAGGAAGGTCCGGACATCTCTGCTAAGGCTGCCTGAGACTCCCAGCTGTATACACCCCTGAGCTTGGTCTTGGTAGTGACAAACACGTTTTGCGTCTGACTTTCAGATTAGGGCAGCTGGTGTATTTCAGGGGAAACTTTTCCTGAAAAATGCATGCTGACTCCTCCCCTCCTACAGTGTAGATCTGGTCTTGGGTCCAGATATTCAGGAGATGGAGGGATATCGGCGGTGTCTTGGGGATCATGCCTCTGTTAAGCTGTGATGAGCTGTCAGGTCTACGCCTCTGTGCGTCTAATCCTGCCATCCCTCTCCAATCTGATCTCATCCACAGATCTTCAGCATAGCTCAAGGCATCGCTGCTTTAATACTGATAATGCCTTCCTAGTTTGTGGGGGATATAAGCTTTGAAAATCCCTTTAATCAAAGCAGCAGTGACACAAACATCGCCTTGGAAAGCGGCCCAGTAAAGACTTAATGCCACGGAGAGTTTCCCCCGTTTCCACATGCAATCCTGCCGGCTGAGTTTACCTCTGTCTGAGTTCTTAATAACAAAACCTTTCATTTCTCTTCAAGAAGAACAATCATCAGTGTTCACGACAGATCCAGCCACCTGGAGCAACACGACTTCAATTCACTTTAACAACCAAACACATATCTGTTTGTACAGAATAAATAAAGTTATCTGCACACATTGTTTAGAAATCATTTGCATCGCCTGGAGCTTTATGAACGTGGAACAAATGGAAACATACAGAACTTTGGCAGTGCTCTCAAGAAGTCCAGCTCTACACAGACACTGTTTCTCAAGGATGCTGTCCAACTGCTGAGAGAGGAGGTATACTGCATACCTGATTATCAGTATAAAGACAGCCAAGCTGACCTGGACGAAGCTGGATAACCTGTTTGGGTTTTTGGGGTTTGTTTGTTGTTGTTTTGGACAGATTGCATGGACATGACACGGAGATTATAGCATGCAGGAAAGTGACAGTTCTGGTCCACATTTCAACAGGCTTCAGGATTGAATTCAAGGCAGCTGAACTTTGGGTAAATTATGTGGTTTAAACCTTCGGAACAGCCATTAAGTTAGAGCCAGTTCTAGGTCCTGGTTTGGTGAAGGTAAATGGTGTTAGTTTGTCAGACTCCTTCAGTGGAACCTGAACATTCGGGAGCACTCCCGCTCCTTTCTTCTGTTGTGTTGTAATGTTAAATGGACCCACATAACCCTGCATTGCGAACAGTGAAAACAGTTCGCTTTATTGAAAATATTTAAATTGCCTTTTTAAAATCACCACCAGACTCCATTAACAAAACCAGTAACTGTTCCCTAAAATATGTCAGAAGTTCTGCTTTGCTGCTGCCTGGATCCACTGAACTAATCCTAAACGTCACTGAAGAGCGCAGTCCTGCAGGGCGAAATTACTGTTATTTGTCAAAGGAGTTTGGTGATATAACAGAGGTGAAGACCTCCTAAAAACCTCATATTGATCTTTTTTTTTCTTCTTCTTCTTCTTTTCAGCTACTTTGCCGGTCGATACTTTGGTCTTTTTTTCCAGACGTGGGTCGTCCTAGCCCATGAACCGTTCTGAAGCAAAGAATTAACAATGAAGACTGTGGCCCATGTGTGGTATATTAGACAGGCTCTGCAAACATATGAATATAGGCAGGAGTGCAGATGTAGATAGAGCCTCCAGATGTGAAAGGTGAAGCCTCTGCTCTCTCTGATTTGCATGGTGGAGGCAGTGAAGATGGTGAGTTTCAGCTGTGCTTTGAAGTCGAGTGTTTTCTTTCGTGCAGTAGTGGAGGAGCCTCCGGGGAGGCTCTCAGCCTTCATCCAGACCCCTCCCACTGTCAGCCTCTGCTTGGCAGTCTCCCCGATCGGCTTCAAAGTTGGGGACGTTTGTGCCTCCAAAGTCTCGGAGCTTTGAACTGAGAATGGGCTTCAGTCACAGAGGTACACTCATAGAACTGTAAAACAGACCTGACTCGCTAATTCTGCACTGATATCCAGATTTGTTATTGTGGCTGGGTACCCAGAGGCTCACCGACGAACTAACACTGACAGAGCGTCCCGACTGTCAAAGAAGTTCTTTGAAAGTGAAATGAATCTGCTGGGTGTCTGCAGGCAGCAAAGCAGTCAGGAAAATGAACAGCCTCAAAAGTGTGAGAGTGTTCTGTGAGGCGTCTCAGATAAACCTAAAATAATCTGGTTTAAACGCACGTGTCTGCTGCTTTAATTCAGACCGCTCTTTGGTCACATGCTGGTTTAGATATGGAGCTGATAGCTGAAGACGAGGCGCTCTCTGCAGAAGATCCTGAAAGGGGAGAGTCTGCAGATTTGAACTATATTTCTATTTTCTGTAATAGAACCAGAACAGTTTTTTAACATCATGGAGGTTGCTGTATGATTAACCTTGCTGGGTTGTGGAAGCTGGTTAAGTTTCATTTGGATAAAGGTTGGTTTAAATGTCCTGGTAAACCATTAAAAACTGTCACCAGTTAATTAGATAATCATTCCAGCTTGCTGTGCTTTATTGGAGTGATCTGTATGAGAGGTGCATCTGAACTTTCTTATCTCCACACTTTGTGGAGGGTCACCAAGATTTTAGTGACCCTGAAGGTAACACCACCCAAGCAACTGCAACATGAAGCACAAAAACCTACAGTTCCTCTGTTCCACCAGCAGGGGCTCAAGTGGTGAGGCACTCCTCATAGACTCTCGTGTTAAAACTTTACAGCAGAAATAAACATGTTTACACTCTGGTACACAAACTGTTTTGGTCTCTGTAGCAAATTTAAAGGTTTTATTATAAGGGGTGTGGCCTATTTGACCTGACAGGCGGCTGTGGCTGCTAGCTGTCTGCTGGCCTTACCTGAGCTAAATCAGTCCCTGAACTGGACCTCTGGAGCGTGTTTGTGCTGTTGGAGCCTTTTGGAGCATTTTTAATCATGTGACCAATAATATGGCTGCTGTGAGGTTATTGTACTAGCAGACTGTCCAGGAAGGCGGAGCTCCAGTTGTAGGATTTTATTTGGCAGGTGTCTGTGTGATGCTCTCTTCGTCTGTGGATACAGTTCTTTCACCAACAGCTCAGCACTCCACCCTCCCATCCTACCATCCTCACTTCGGACTCCAAAACCCTATTTTGCAGCATCCAGAAAGCTAACATTAAGACTTTGAAACGTGCTAAACCACCCTGCAGCCATGCACTGTCGTGGACATGAACATATTTTTGAACAGTCTGATGTTCTCAGTTTTGTTTAGCAGCTTCTGGAGGACAAAGTGAACCTGAGACCTTTCTGATTATTCTTCCCACTCAGGCTGTAATTAGCTGGTTTTTTTTTTTTTCTTGCCATAAAATAATCTCTTCAAATGAACTCTCATAATCTCTTTTTGTAGATGTGGATTTGATTTGTGCTCAGCGTGCTGTTCAGTCGTCAACACCTCCTGCAGGTGTGGATTAACGTCTAATTCTGGCTGCTGGCATTTCAGAGAATAAATCGGCAAATCTGCCTTCATCACACGTGACAGTTCAGTTTGTTTCTTCGCCCTTTAAAGTGAAACAAAAGAAGGGGCTGTAACTTTGATGGAGCTGAGCATGAAAACACTCCATCCAGCGGCAAGCGGCTCCTTTCATCCTGCTGCAAATCCTCCCTGTGTTCGCTCATTACAGCTCAGCCGCTCTGCAAAGACGTTAAGTCAAAAGCGTGGAGAGAAAAGAGAGATGTGTCTGTCTGAGTCACTCACTAAAAATATCAGCCGCCGCTCTCCCTGCCGCCGTTACGCTGACCTGTGAGTCAGAGCTCCAGCTGGAAAGGTTCGGGGGAACCAGGTGATCTGACCGGAGAACACAATGTTTGTCAGGGGAGGCGTCAGAGCCGGCGGAGGGCAGGTGGATGAAAGGAGGAGCAGGAGGAGGCTCAGAACACTAACACTGCTTCAGCAGGCCGGAAACAAAATGGCTGCTGGAAGCAAGGATGGTTACAGGAAACTTGGGATAGTACAGAGACCCAGAAATACAAAAAGGCCTCACTCCACATGCTGCAGCAGGAGGTGGTTTGAGGTACTTTTTATGGCATTTATATCTCTGTGTGGGCATGTGACATCAGACCTCAGCGGCGCGGTTAGAGTCGAGTTTGAAGAAGGGCATCATCTGTAACATCCGTACTAGCAAAGAATAGAAATGATCCTGCTACCTGGTGTCCAATCAAACATGAGGTTAAATCCAACAAATCCACAAATTAAAAAGTCAAAATTTTCAGAGAATGATCTGATTTTCTGAGGTAGCGCTGTGCTCCTGGTGATGAATGCTACGGTAGCAACAGCAGCAGTTTCTAATCTAGCTGCTTGTCAACTTCAGTTTGGGATTTTAGAAAAGCATAAAACCTGTTTTGCTGTTAAACTAAGCTTACAGGAAGGTGAGGCTGATAATGTTTCCTGTATCTCTCCAGCATTAACATTGTTGTTTTATATTTAGCTGCTAGCTGCTGCCTAAACAATAACTTAACTGTAACAGTAGCCAATTAACTTGACTAACAAGTTAAATGGTTACTGTTGCTGTGCTGCTATTTGTGTGTTCAGCTGCTAGTGAGGGGAGGGGCTGTGTGTCAGCTGGAGGATAATCATTTTTAGTTTCGGTTAGTATCCAAGTGTGAAGGCTGAAGGCTGTTTGGTCAGATGCTGCCTGCATCTCCCCCGTTATGTGAAAGACGTTTGGTGCAGATGTTTAGATGAACACATTATGTGGAATTTCTGGGATTGTGTTTGTGTGTGTTTGCAGTAAACACACAAAAAACAACTGTGACTAGTCCTGCTGTTCACAGATATTAATCTTTGTGATTTGCACTTTCCGTGGCTGCTTGTTTTCACTCGTTGCTCAGGTTTAGGGAAAACAAAAATCCTAAATTAGATTTGGTATATAATGTCTGTAGTGTATCTTCAGTGCAGAATCTCTTGTGTTTTGAGAGTATATATCCTCCTTCAGGTCATCATGTGTTTACGTTTTTATGTGATGGTGACAGTTTATTCAGCTTCTGTCAGATACTTTTCCTCATAAATATCCTGCTGTTAGCTGCAGCCTGCGAGAAATGCCCCAAGGTAGAATACAGCTGAATCACTACGTGGATTTTATTGCTTTTTTTGTTCATTTAGTAAACAAAAATATGTTTTGTTCTTGAGTAAATGAAATCCCACTTTCCACAAATATTTTATTTATGTGAAAATCCTTGGGAAAAGTCAGAAACACAGACAAATCCCTGACTGTGTCTTTCATTTGGTACTAATTATATAGTGTTTCTCACAAATGTGAAATGTGAATAAGTTTGTGGTTTTATTTAACACCTTTTTTTTCCGGTACATTTAATGGCCAGTGGATACAGACAGCAAATATGAGGAAACTGGGAATGGAAAGCTTCTATGCCGATGACGCTGATGTTTATGTGTAAGTGAAGCTGACGTGAAACCGAAAACAACCATCCACACTGATGTTAATCAGACCATCACTGTGGCATCTTTTGCTTTCTGTGGAGGTTTCTGATTGGCTTCTGTTGTGTCTGATTTTTATCCAGCTGGTTTTTTCAGAGCGGTGCTTCTGAGTAAGATGCTGTTGGACTAACACTTCTTCCCAGAGTCTCTTTTTCCTTATCGTCTGAGAGCACCCAGCATCTCAGCTTCTACTTCTGTGCCGGCTGCATATCGGCAGTGATTACTCTCTCTCTCTCTTGCTCTGTCTCTTTCTCCCTTTCTCCTCTTTCTGCTGTAGCCAGAAGATGGCATGGTTCGTATGCAGTCTCCTCACAAAGCAGAGATCAGGGCCGCCTTGCTATTAATAGCCCTGCCATGCCTTTAAATGTGTGTGTGTAAATAAAGTGCTGCTCACTGGGAGGGAACACAGCTGTACAAGCCGGCCTTGCTCTGGAAAATGGCGCACAGATGCAAACATAAAGCAACATGACAGCTTATTGCTGTGTAAGTGGCTGATGATGGTGATTAAAACTGAAAAGGAGGGATTTCCCACGTTGAGCCCAGATTTAAAGCTGCGAATGCGTCACCTTTCCTCTGCCAAGACCGTTTTCTGACAGATTCGCTAGGCTGCAGGGCGCCGTCTTCTTCACCTTCAGCACTGGACTCGGTTTAGCAGAAGCAGTGAGTGTTTCTGACCGGATAAAGAGCTGCATGCGAGGAATTAAAATGTGTTTGATGGGCCTTCAGAGGGAGAATAATATGTTTGCTTAATCACGCCTGAGTGTGAAAATGTGAAGGCAAGTTGCCTGGAAACTAAACAGGAAATGGTCGACCAAGGAATAAAGGCAGGAGAGTTTCTTTGAATATTCACAGCGAAGGCCTCAGAAATGGCCTTGAATGCAGCCGTGTGCAGCAACTGAGTCACAAAGTCAGGGTTTCATCGGGCTGTTGTGCTCTGGAGGGATCACTGCACTGAGTTTATTGGATTTCTTTTTTACAACAATCAAACTTTATTCTTGTGAAACTCGGTGGAGCCGTGAGGGTCGATGGTGTGAAGGCTTACAGATCTTTGAATGTGTACTTAACGTACACTTAACGCCTCAAAGAAGAAAGCCCTTTGACTGCTGGATACAGCTGCAATGTTTGCTTTGGATTAAAGAGACTCAACAGAAACGGATGAATCACATTATGCTTCATATCATTAAAAGAAAACTGAGATGAGTCAAGATCAAGTGTTAACTGTACCTCAATTGAAATTGGTTCATTATTTTATTTGTGTTTTTACATTAAGAGAAAATGTTAAAAACTGGAAATATTAAAAAAAAAAATTTCTGAAATCAAAGACCACATTTATATTGCATTTCATTTATAATTTCAAGTCAGACTTTATTTTCCACTTTTCTAATTATTGTTAAATCCAAAATTAGCCAAGTTTTGGTCCCAAGCACAACATTGCTGACAAATGAAGAATGACCAAATGCTTGCAGTTCCTGTAATGTCCACTAGATCAAATATGCCACTGAAACTGGTCCCAAATAAACATTAAACAGGAACTGCAGCAATTCTGTCAAGCCACATCTAAAACCGATCTAAACCACCCAAACACAAATTTGCTCCCAAATTCAGTTTTTAATCCAACAAACCACCACCAAACCCAGCGCCCACTTCCAAAACAGCTTCAAGCCAAGCTCAAAACCTTTCCAGCAATTAGGTCCAACACTAAATGAGGTCTCAGACTACTCTAAATCTTGCCCTAAATTAGTCCAAAACCAAGTGTGAAGCTCAGTAAAACCAAGATTAAATGAATTCCAATATCTATATCCTAAAGCAGTTCAAATCTGGCTCAAAAATTCAATTTTAAACGAAATGACAAATTAGTCCAAATCACAGCTCAAAATTAGGCCAAAAGCATTTCAAATCCAAGTTCTAAACTATAAAAATGCTTATTGTGCTTGTTTTTTAACATCAGTAGTTTTCTAAGCTATAATTGAGGCCAACTCCAGTCAAACCACAATGATTTTGTTGCTCACATTTTACATTCTAAAAACCTTTTTGAAACATCTGGAGTTGGTGTTAAACTGACGGAATAACAGTCACATCTGAAGTCTGTAACAAACGTTTTTCTTTTTCCTGTGAATAACTGAAACAGAAACATCGAGGTTTAAATCCACTTCCCACAGCCCTGGTTTGGTCTTTTTGTGTCCAAACATTTAGACTATTAACTTATTTATTTATTTTTATATCGTGAGAGGTTCTTTGTGAGATGGGAACATTTAGTGCTGAAGGATTGAAACACTTCATGAGGTTTGTGTTTGTTTAAAGGCTGTTGAGGACAACCTTGAGATGAAGGGCGACCCGGTAGAAGAAGTGCTCTTGATGCGTGTCCGCTGAACTCCTGAATGAAAAATGACCGTTTTGATTTATTCATCTCTGTGTGAGTGCGAGCAGGGACGAGGATTTACAACCGTAGATGATCTGAGTGTCAGAACAGAGGGAAGAAAAAAGAGCAGAGAGCGAGGCCAGTTTGTCTTCTTCCTGCAGGAGAAAGACAAACTATCAGTTACTAAAACCCACAAACTGTTGATCAGAACAAGCCAAATAGAGTGTCAGGTGGAGCAGTTGGGGTTTGGGATTAAATTTAGTCAAAAGGGAGAGGTGGGGGCGTCCTTGCACTGGCAGTCAGGCGCTAACAAAGAGCGCCGCATAATAAATGGGACTTTAATTTGTTTTTTCTCGACAAGGTCGCCATGAGTGATGGGTGAAAGGCAGCGATGGGATGTAGAGTTGGCCCGAAGAGGAGAAAAACACGAGCAGTTAAAGCCTCAGTTCAGCCACTAGAAACTGCATCCAAACAAAGCAAGTTTGGGTGGTTGTGGTTGGAGAAAGGAGGACTTAGTTTAAGATGTTGTTGGCTTCATGTGACAGGTTGATGAAGGTTATGGGTTGTTAGTGTTTAGAAGCACACCAAGCTTAATGTGAAAAATCTGTAGTTTGGCAGAAATCGAGTTTCTTCAATTTACTGATGTTGGGACACATAGGAGAGTCACATGGTTAAAAAGACAGAGTCTTAAAGAGGAGTGTACTGGCATGCTGTATGGCCAAAAGTAGGTACAGAAGATATGTTTGTGTGTTGCTGGATGCTAAAACTCAGTTCTTCTCTATGAAAATGACAAACCTATGAAAGAGGAGGAGGCGGCCATTTTTTCAGCCCTCTGCAGGTGTTTTAGGTGAAATGAGCTCAGTCCCCTCCTGAGAATCACTTCAGTGGCTCTTACAGACTTGTTTCAGTCCTCTGTGGGACTTTGTTGAGGCGCCGCGATGCGTCTTCTGTGCCCTCTGACATGCATTGTGTTTACATGGAGGCTGCCAGGCACCCCAGCTGCTCTGCAGGCAGGCCGGCGAATGGAAATGTGCTCAGAAAACTAATGAAAGCAGCAGAATGAGCTTATGTTTGTGCTGCGAGGAGAAGAAGAGGAGGAAGAAGAATCACTGCTCATGAGTTTCATTTTACAGGCTGACATTTTTGCTACCTCGGTGAATGTAGTCAAATTAATTTGCCATTATTGTGCCGGCTTATCAGACGTCGCAGAGACGTAAACAAAGATGCGGACAAACCGTGAAAAGCAATTAAAAATAAATGGGGTTTGGACAGAGAGGCCTCAGAGAAGGAGATAAAGGGAAGCAGAGCTGCTTTTGCTGCTGCAGTTTGTAGTTTTTGGTTGGAGCTGCTGTGGACTTTTTGGGCGCCGTCCTGAGGCGTCATCACACTAAACGGCTAAATTAACCCAATTATTTGGAGCAAGCTGAAGTGGCGCGGCTGCCTTCAGGCGCCCTGTTATTTGGGATGACTGTGTAAGTGCTCGTAGCCCTGGGTGTGTTTCTGTGAGGGTCAGCTGAATGCCTGCCTGCAGACTGATTACTGTGCGCCTTTGCTTAATGAAAAATAATGACCTGCTTGCCAGATTTTTCCTTCTTTGTTGGCTCTGTAATGTGACAAAAGCTTTTTCTCTACCTGAGTTTGTCTTCGTGGAAGAGGCAACTGTGGTCCTTAAACGAAAGCTAGTTTCCGTAGCAACATGCCAAATATAACAAGGCTTGTGCTTGCATGAAAATAAAGAGATGGCGACGCAGATGCTGTTTGCTGACTGAAGCAGGGCTGCAGGCCTGAGTGTCTCTGATGAAACTCGGGTCTATAAAACATGAAGGCATGAATGCTGATGCCCGGACGGTGCAGCAAACGCCTCACAGGGATGCAGTCTCTTCTTTTTCTGCTTTTTATCAGCTTTGAGGACGGCAACAGTAAACATATGGCCCTGTGCATAAGTATGAGGTGGTGGCAAGAGGACAAGCTGCAAACATTTAACCAGAGTCTGAAATAGCTATCTTCATCTATAAGCAGAACAATGAGTCCTTCTACAGATGGTTTGACACACAGTCCTGATCTGAGCATTGTGGAGTCAGTCTAGATCGCATCAAGAGATAGAAGATACCGAGCCAAATCCAATCTAAACCAAGCCCAAGATCAACCCAAAACCAAAACGGTCCAACAACCACACTAAGCCAAGTTCAGAGCCAATAATTAAAACTCAAAATAGTCCAAAACAAACACCAAATTCAGTCTTAATTGAAGTCCAAATCTGCCCAGAACCAATCCCACAATCAGTCTGAAACAAAGCCCGAAAATAAGGCCAATTCGGTTTTAAAGCAAGTCTAAAAACATTGTAAACAAAGCCCAAAAATGGACCAAAAGCCAAATCAAACCAAGCTCAAATGAAGACCAAAACAAAGTACAAATCTGCTCTGAAAACTACTTAAAACCAAGTTGTGATTTTGTGTAAAAAGGAATTAATTTTAATTTAATTGTAAGATGCATCCCCCAGTATAGATGAATAAACGAGCTTTAATTGTTTTTCATATTTGAGGTTGTTATGCACACAGCTCTCTGCTTGCTGTGCAGCCCTTCCTGTTTTACTGATTGATTTGACCTTTTGATAGTTTTTTTTCTGCATCAGTCTAATGTCACGTAAACCCTAAAATTAGCTGCTGCTGCTGTTCTGCTGCTCCTGTACTCACATTTCCTCTAACAGCAGTTAAAGCTTTCTGGCTTCTAACGAGAAATTCTCTGAAAGACAAATCAGGAGGACTGAGATTGAGTCAGAAAATTGCTTACGAGTGTTCACAGTGAAAATTGGAAGCCTGTGGAACATTATGTACGGGAACATTACAGGGAAATGATCAAAGGCTGAAGGAATTGTTAGAAAACTGAACGTGGAGTACAAAAGCTTGATTTTAGTCAGAACCTTGTCCCACAGCTCAGGATGAAAATGCAGACTTTGAACCTGAAACACTGGAAGAGTTTTAAAAAGGGCGAGTCAGGATGTTCAGTGGATTCCAGGAACCATTTGGCTTGTTTTTGGACGGCTATTTTTGTTCTTCCTGTGGAGAGCAGCCAAACGTTTTGGGTTCAGTACCTGAAAATCAAAGAGAGCTTCTTTACTGCAGCCGCCATTTTACAGTGATTCTCAGCCAGCACAGAGGCACAGCAAAGAGGCAGAGAGCAGATTTTCTGATGCTGACAGGACTGAGGGAAACTTAATGATGTAATGCACCGGAGAAATGTGCAAGAGCTTTTGACTAAGAGGAGTGAATTACTTTATATTTGAAAGACGCACATCTTCTTTTCTCATGTTTCTGTTTTTCATGCATGAGAACAGCAGCGTGTTGGGCAGAGAGGTGAGGCTGTAAATGTTACCGCTGCTGCTCAGGTACCTTTTACCCACAGTGCTTTCGATCTGCAGCTGCTCAAGGGCCTGCAGATAAGAGTTTGGCTGCTCAGAGCGGATTAAAGATTTGAAGGTGTAGCACTGTGCCGAGGAGGATGTTTCTTTCGCTCATGTCCATTACCAGGTCACACCATGTAAATGCTGATCTAAAGACGGTCAAGGTGAAGATGAAGTGAAAATGGGTTGAAACATGCTAATGTTTAGCAGGAGTGATTTAACAATAAACACTGAGTGCAAATCAGGCTCTGGCAAAGACTTTAGAACGCCGTGTACCACATAAAATCATTTCGAGGTCAGTAAACACAACCAGAATTCATACATAAGGCACACGGGATTATAAGGGGCACTGTCGATTTTCAGAAAAATCAAAGGATTGATTTTAAGTGTGCCGTATTTCCCAAAAAACATGGTAATAATGAGGGTCCGCTAGCATGCTCTACCAAAAATAGTGCTTTGTTGTGTATCTGACGGACAAAAGCTAAACCAGTTCCACACCACTGAAGTTGCAGCATTTTTACAAACCAGTTCTGGTTCATCCGTTTGATTCAACGATCCGCTTTCGCCCTTCTCATTCTCCGCCATGCTTTTTCTGCCATGTGCGCATGAAAACAAAGGCACTGCGCATGTGTATTTACCCATATTCTATCGCGATATTTCATTTTCTTATCATTGCCCAACATTATACCGGTGTTACCATGAACGGTATAATATGGCCCAGCCCTAGGAAAACCCCTAAAACAGTCTAAATCAAGGAATCTTACTCACCAAAGAAACCATTGGACAAACATTTAAACACTATCATGGTGCAGCCTCTGGATTAAAACTTCACCTGACAGTCCATGCAGTAGCTGCTTATGTAATTCAGGCTGAAAACTGGAGGTGGAAGACCAGAAGCAAAGTTTTTAAAAAGTTAAAGAAATCATTTGAAGATTATGAGGGTCAGAGCACCTTCGACTGATGAGGCTAGTTCACGATGTACGCTAAGTATTTTTTTTTAAAAGATTTGTTTGTTGATCCTGGTCCTAATGAATCCTGCTTTAGATTCTACACGTGCTAATTGAAGGAGAAGCTTGTTTGCTTTCTGGGTATTTGTATTGTATTCTCTGCAGATTTAGACAAACTGTCTCATGGCATAAACAGTGAAGTGTTTGATCCCCTCCCTGCGTCACTTCATTCTTCAGAAATGTTTCAGGAAGCAGTGAACAGCACACATCCACTGATGTGTGGCAGTAACAGCATCCAGGTGTTTCTTCCTCCATCACAGATAACATGGTCAGCGTGGTGTCCCTCCTCGGCGATGATGTACAGTTCAGTCTGTCGAGGCTGTAATGGATTTTGAGTCCCTACATGGCCGACTTCCCTCTCACATGTGCAGCAGCAGAGAGAAAAGACAATTTCATTTACCTGCTTCTAATGAAAAGGCAATTTGTTGTGTGATAGCATGAAGATGGAGTGGGACGCCGGCGTCGTCCTCCCTGCAGGTTCGGAGGAGAAATGAATGGCAGTGTGTCATCTGCAGCTCCCAGAGGCAAACTGAGAGGCAACGCCACGTCTGCCGCTCCATAAACTCAATCAGTTTCTGTACAGCGACCTGCTAGACACCAGCTATCAACAGCCCCCTCTCAGCACTCGCGTCCGGGGTTTGATGCATGATGGCAAAAACTGGAAGCGGATGGAAACTATAGCAGCAGCTGAAAAGCAGAAAGATATTTTAAAAGCCTCCTGCTATGAGTGACCACTTAGACCCAGGTAAAATGCAGGCAGGATTCAGCGTCTTAATGGATTCTTTCTTTATTCTAATGTGCTCGAAGTTGTTCCACCTGCCATCTTTTTTGTTCATTTGAAAGGTAAAAGCCCAACAAGTGGTTTATTTTTTAGCCACATGCAGAGTTTATAGCACTATTTCAAACTGTTACTGCAGTGTTAAAAGCCAGCGCTTCCTTTTCCTTGTCCTCGGCCTGATGGGAATCTAAAACCTCAAAAAAGACCACATTGACTCATCTCTTTAAGTCAAACATGGACATGTTTTGCAGAGGGTAAAATCCATTTTGGACTTTATGGACTGTAACATGTCACGTCATTTGGTTGGCCTGGCATCACCTGATAAATGTTCAAATCCAAATGGCACCATCGGTGCCTCTGGACACAGCTGTGTAGACCTGCAAACAGATCAGTGACACCTGCAATGTAGTGCTGAGCACTGGCACTCTTCTGCACAGTCGTTGCATCAAACCCATCTCGGGTTAGATAAAAAATGATAAAACAGCCGAGGCTGTGTAGAAATGTTTGAAACAAAATGGAACAGAAATAAAACCTCAACTCTCAGATTCATCTCATTTCTGGACACGAATGCCAAATCCAGTTCTTTCAGTCTTAGGCTGCTGTGATAGACAGCCTAATCTTTCACATAATATTGAGTTGAATTTCTTTATAATTTGAGCAATCTGAAGGAGGCCCTGGGTTGAGCCTTGGGGAACTCCAGCTGCAGTTTAAAACAGTTTATAAGTTGTGAAAAATCTTTCTATTTTTAGCTGATAAATAATCCCAAAAGACTGTAACTATATTTTAATAGTCTGAGTTAGGGGTGGGCGGTATAAACGATATAAATTTGGCCAACGGCAGAGATTTTGACCATACCGCTCTACCGCAATAGCACATGTTGATGGTGTCATTAAGCTGCGCCTGTTTTGGTTGGAAGCATTGCAGCGGCTGCAAACAACATCATCTGCAAATTATGCCGGGTGACAGTAATAGCAAAGAGACGAAGCAGTTTTGGAATATGGGGAAAGCCAAAAACTGCGCATTCTCCACTTCCGTACCATTGATTCATTAATACTGAATTCTCTCGCAGTAGATTATCTCAGTTGTTCTCCCAACTGAAGTTTGGTCCGTTTACAGCATCCTGCCATGCGATTGCATTTGTCCCTAACCACCAGGAATCCTCACGTTAACTTTTATCGAGTGGAAAAAAGTTAGTGTTCATCTTTCAGCTACACTGTGCTAATGTTATGCTAACGTAGCTGTTTTTCTAGCGACACATAGCACATCATTATATACCAGCTAGCCCAACTTCAGTAACCCTACAAACGTCACTGCTGTTTAATTTTCACTGTTTTAATTTTCTGTCTTCATTTATGTTGTAAGTGATAGCAGAGCTATACGTTTTCATTTTTTCAGGAATCTCTCAGAACATGCTATATCATGTTTAGGTGAAAACTAGCGAGCTAACTTCTAACTCTGTTGAATTTAATGTTTTCGTGGGTGCCTGGATGTTAAACTTAATTGTTACACCTGGTAAAGCAGCAACGCTGATCATTTTATTAAAGATGAAATAATTTAGACAGTTTTTAACTCTCAGTGATGCCGCAGTGTTCGTTTGACTTTGGGACCTGAAGACGACAGAGTTTAGGACCCAGATTACTTCGCGAGGCTTCTGACTACAGCAGCTGTAATGCTCCGGCAGTCCATCAAGCTTTGCGCCTTCATAGCTTGCCAAAGTCTTACTAAAACATTTTTTGATGGATTTTTGAGCGCTGTTTACCACATAAAATCGGTTCGAGGTCAGTAAGCACAACCAGAATTCATACATAAGGCACACCGTCGATTTTAAGTGTGCCCTATAGTGTGTAAACTACGTTATACAGAATAAAAGAATATATCACAATATATATCGTTACCGCACATGCTTCAAATTATACCGTGATATGGATTTTAGGCCATATAGTCCAGCCCTAATCTGAGTAGTATTTGTACCTATGTGGCATCTTAGCTGAATAGGGAGATTCATAAATCCACTTTTAACCACCTTATTAAGACCTCAGTCACTCAGGCTTGTTGGTGATCTGGCAACCACTGGTTGCTGTCGGTAATGTATGCGCGGCTGCTGGAAGTTGCTAGATGAAATCGGTTGCAAAGGGTGCTGCCAATAACTTCCCTGTGATTGCTTTGGTTGCCAGCAGGTCACCACAGTTTGCATGAAAGATGCTAGCTTGTCTGCAAACTGGAAATGGAGAACGTTTACCTTCACCATAAAAGTCATGACTCATGGCTGCAAACAGCACATTTTAAAACAAAAACACTCTGGTGTCTGGTTTATGTCACACTTTTTGTTTCCTGATGGAGAATACACATTTTTCTGGTGACCTGAGTTTGCTGGGGTGGGGGGTGACTGAACAATCTCTAGGCCTGTGTGAGTCATTTAGCTGTTATCTAAGCAGAAAATAAGAAACCAAAGACATAATAATAACCTTTCAAAATTACAAGCTAGTTCTTCACATCTTCTCCACATTCCTCATATAAAAAAGCTTTAACACACACTTTGATAACAGGAACCCCAGGGGTGAGATTAATGTGCCTATTAGGAAAGTGAAGGCAATGCCATGACTGTTTTTCAGCTGTGAGAGGTTGTACTGGGAATGTCGGCTGATATAAAAGAACTCTGATTTTGTGTATTTATAACCTGTAAAACTAGTAAATAATGGGCTTTACTGGTTAGTCACAGCTTGGAGGGCCTTGCTGCTTTCCTCCCAGCACTGCTGTAAATATAAAATCTGATTTCTCTAAAACTTGTCAGAGCAGCTGGCAAATGGAGCTTCCAGGAGCTTCGATTAATTAACATGTAGAAACTGTGTCCACAGGCGTCCTCACTGAAGCTCCAGCAGTCATTTTCTGTAACTAAGTGGCTCTTTCTCCTGCTGGAGCTGCGAACATACGAAAGCCACGCCGCTAATTGAACACCGGCATGTCGGAGCATGTTTCAGCTTCATGCTGCAGTCAGCTGCTCCAGGGACAGGGCCCCCTTCATCACCTCCTCCTCGTCTCTGAGCCCCAGCCTCCTCACACCTCCTCTAGTCCTCAGATAGTTACCTACTGTCTCCTCTGATTGGCCTCTCCAACACCTCAGTCAGCATCGTGAATCCATCTTCGGGCTCGCCTGCCCGGGCCTGCTGCACTCCGAACGTGAGGAACATCTCCAGGTCTGCTTTTTTACAAAATCAGCTTCAGAGATTTGTGGGCTCATTCCGCCGTTCCATGAAGATCAGTGTGTGTGTTGTTTTTTTTTTTTTTCTCCCCCAGTCAACAAAAAGCTCAGAATTTAATTTTATCTGTGGACTTGAACATTTTATACTTTTTCTTTCTTTTGAAGTTTCTGGTTTTAATTTCACTGAGACTAACATGTACAGACTGTTTTACATCAGTTTAAAAACAAGTTTATTTGCTTCATTAAATTAAAGTTAGTTTTGTATCGCTATCAAGGCCTCACTTTGCCTGATCTGGAACCTGCTAACATCAACCAGTTCATTAAGCACCCCTAAACGTACTGTTTGGTTAAATAGAACCTCTTTTTTACCTGTTTGTAACACTTTTAGAACCTAAAGGTATCGGTTATGTTAAGATACTTTAAATGTCACTACTAGTATAGAGTCATTTAATCATGGCCATTGAAACAGTCACAGCTGTATAACTTCATACATTGTAAACCAGCTGCATTTGTCCGCGTGAGAAATTAAAGCCAGCATCACTAGAGCAGCGCTACCTCGTGCATCTCACCTTTAAACCACCAACTTTAACATCATTGTTGTCACCGGGTACCCGATAACCATGACAACGTTAAATCAGTCTTATTTTAGCATGACCAGCATTTATTCAGTGATGATTCAGGCATCGTGTTGCCCTCTGGGTTATTTGTGATTTTGGGTTTTGGACTGAACTGGACAGCAGGGCGCTGGGAAGAAGACGATAAGGCAGCGGGACAGGTGGCCATCATTTCCCACGAGGCTTTGCGGCGGCGGCTTTGAGAGATGAAGCCTGTCACAGTTAGCCAAACAGCGCTAATGCTCTCCCCAGAAAGCCTCCAAACGCTAACAGGAAAGCAGAGCCGGCTGTGTTTGTGTGCATTTTGAACAGATGCTCTGGCTGTAAATATGGGGGGTGAGGAGGAGGGGAGGAGGGGGTGCCATTTGTTTTCATTTTGTTGCATTCGGGGGGAGGAGGGAAGAAAACAGCCATTCAGATTCAGCGGGTCTTCTGAATGAGCCTGCAAACCAAATATTAGTGTGTGAGCACACACACACACACACACACACACACACACACACACACACACACACACACACACACACACAGCATTTTCATAGTATTTTGTTTTTTGGCCTTTCATGGAGAAACTGCAGCTTTGCAGTTTGTGCTGCTTGTTCATATTTTTGGGGGATGGTCTCGATCGTGTTTCTGAGCATCTCCTGCGCTGGATGAAGCTCTTATCTTTTTAAAGTGCTGCAGTTCTTTCTCCCTTGGTTTTTAGAGCAGTCTCTTCAGCTTTTTATGCGCTCTTCATATGTTTATGTGTCAAGTTTGTAAAAACTCTCAGTGTATCTACAGCCAGTGGGCTCACAGTGTCCTGGCGTTCTCAGCTGACTTCATGTGGATATGAAGCTGAGGATCAAGAACACAGCAGCAGATTAATTATTGACCCCCTGCTGTGGATGAGGTCAGAGGTTCTCTGTGCTGAAGTTTCCATTTTCAGCGCCATGTGATGGTGTTTGTCTCTGCCGTTCAGGACCCTCAACATAGACCCTCAACCTCTGTCTCCTTGTCCTAATGTGTTCATTTTAGCCTAACCACAGCTCTGTAGCTAGCCACCAGGTAGCACACTATTATAAGACAGCAAGCCTGACTTCACCAGCCCTCCAAACAACACTGCTGTTTAGTTTTTTACGCTTTGTTTTCTTCCAAAGTTACTCCACAGCGGTGTGTTTTAGAAATACTATTGTCAGAAGTATCTCTGCAGGTAAACGTCAGTTCACACAGGACCTTGTGAACACCCTGAGATGATGGACAATATGAAAAATATAACACAAGTGAACCATCCGTGTCTGGTTTTGTTGCAGATAATGTGTGGTTATCTCTGGTGTTTGTGGGCGCGCCATGTTTTGAATGAACTAGACTGTCTTGATGCATAATAAAGATGGGTGAAGCCACCATGAAGTCACCTTTGCAGCTTTAATAGGAGAGCCAGCGTTCAGCATGTACGCTGATGATACTGTTCTGTATATGGAAAATAATAACCATTGTGACATCACACATTGACTTTTGGACTCAACATTCAAAGGTCCACCTGCCACTCAAATAGGCCACGCCCCTTATAAGGCAAACTTTAAGCCATAGTAGAATTGAAACAGGTGTGGTATGAAACAGTTGTGAAGGGTACAGTTATCGATAAAGGATAAACCACTTTCTTTATCAGGCTGTAAACATGTTTAAGTTTTAACATGGGAGTCTATGGGGACTGACTTACTGTTGGAGCCTCTGCTGGACGTCAGAGGAGGTGCAATTTGTGGTACCAGCTGATCAAACCTGCTCTCTGCTCTTTGTGCCTCTGACAAGTCAACAGAGGAAAGCATTTTAGGTGGTGTAGCATTAACCCCAGTAACAGTGGAGATCAAGCAGAAGCTCCGTCCTCTTGCTCTGCGCTAGTGCTGCTGTGGTGGTCAGGGTCGCCCTTGGCGACCACCCCTCTGCAGACTGAGTCTGGCTTCAGACGCAGCAGCAGTGAATGAGTTTGCGTTGTAAAGTGTAAACGAGGCAGACGTGGTGGGTCGTTGGGCTGTGCAGTGCGGTACTCTCTCTCTCTCTCTGACGTCCTCGCTGCAGCTGATTTGGAAACTATCAGCGCTCGGCTTGTAAATTTCCCCAGTGTGAAAAGCAATGCATACAGAATGAATCCGCCTCTATTTATCTATCTGACTATCCTCACACGCCTGTACACGCTCGCCGCGCGGCAGCCTAACGCCGGCCTACTGCGGGGAGGTAAAGAAATAAATAAAGCCTGTGCGCAGCTTCAGTTTTTCCGCTCGGCTCCCCAGACGTTTCTACACCTATCCGTTAGATTACAGATGACAAATAGACCCAGATCCTCCTCTGCCGACTGCGTCGGCCCAGCTGTGACGGCATTTCGTCCTCCTGAGGTTTCACCGGCGGCTGTTAGTGTTTGTTAAAGAGCGGGGCGGGTGAGGAGGGAGGAAGTTTGCAGCAGAGACACCAAAACCAGCCGCCGATAAATCATTTTGTTCCTCGATTAACCTCGAGGACCTCACTCTGCAGCTACTGCATGTTATTACAAGTGTTTTCCAGCTGAGTGCGTCTTCACTGATTTATGCAATATTTCATTTACAGTTTCTGAGTCGGCGCTCTGCAGCATCTCAGTTTGTGTGCAGGGACAAATCTCAGTGGAGAAAAAAATCACTTATTTAAACTGATTTCTTTTCTGTTTGAAAAATGTCTGTGAGTCCTTTTCATCGACCGAATATTTGTGTTTGTGAGACCCTCATCTATCAGCTCGTGTAGGTTTCTCTGACTCTGAGTCTGAGGTGAAGCTTCAGGCGTGGTCCATCAGCACATGTCAGTCACATCGAGTAGAAACATGACGGTTCAGCCTGCAGGTGGGGGGCAGGCTGACGTAACATGGACTCATGTATTGTATTCAAGATCAAATCTGCTCCTTTATTTGCTTGTCTCTTTCATTTCCTGGGCTGTGTGTGTGGCCCTGGGCCCAGAACACCCATTGGATAGTCAGATTCAGGAGGAGGAGGAGGTGCTCTGATCGTGAGAAGAGTCTCTCTCACCAGCCTGATCAGGCTACCTGTAGGGAAAGAGGAGGCAAGAAGGGCCTGCTGCTAACCGGTTAGCAGCACCTAAAATGTTCATGAATAGTAAAAACGAACCAAGCTTCATCCTCTGATGCAGGTCTATGTTTTTAAGGTGGTTTTCAGAAAAATGTTTAATTTCTAACTGAGGTTTTGATTATTATTTTTTTGGTCCATTTTAAATCAGTCGCCCGTCTGCCAGCATTCCTGCACTTTCACAGATGTGTCTGTGTTTGCTTCCTGTGTCTGAGTCACTCTGAGATTGAGCGGGTGATGATGACTTCAGTTTGTTGCAGAAAATCCCAGTTAACCTCGTTAACCAACCTCACAGCTGGTTTAATCTGCAGTTATTGGAACATAAGTTCTGACCTGGTTCTGTGAGAGGTTCATGTCGATATCTCGTGTGCTTCGGAAGCTCCTCAGGATCAAAACTGCTGTAAAAACGATTACAAGGCATCAACTTGTATTTTCAGCTATCAAGTGATAGCTGAAAATATTCACAATATGAAGATTAAATTCAGCGTGGCTTCATCAGATATAAAAGTTACTGTCATCACTTCAAGATGCTTAGGTGTGCTTGTGTAAAGTCGTGAAAAATAATCTGACCTTTGACCTTTGCAAAGTTGTTTGAAATGACATGAAATCATAGTTCTACTCACGTTTCTTTCTCCTTTTTCTTTGCAGAATCAGACGTTGTGCAAAGGCCTCAATGAACTTCAGAACGGACAGGTAGGTCACATGATGGTGTCTCTAGAGGTGTGCATTCACCTGAACAAGCTCCTCCCACCTCCTCTCTCACTGCTCCTGCTGTAAGTCTGCTTCTTCACCCTGCGGCTCATCTTTGTCCTCTGAGGAGAAACCAGTGAAAATAAAATGCTTCGGCCACATTTCATTGCCGGAGCTGCCGCAGGTGGAGCTGACTTCATGGATGATGTGGATGTGTCGGCGGTGGTTGGTTTGAAGTTGTGGTGTAGTGTAATTGGGCGGTGTGATCTGTGACGTGAGTCCGAGGGTCTCCGGGATGATGTCCTAACTTTCTCTGAAGTTTGTTGATTTTTGTTGATTTTTCCTGCCATTGATAAAAGGCGACAGGAGCTGAAACACAGCCGTAACCGTTTCCTTTGTTGCGCTCGCCGGTGCCGGTGATGCTGAGCGTTTGTGACGGCAGCGAGATGGCTGAGGAATGTGAACAGGCTGAGAGGATGCTTCCAGAGAGCAGAGACAAAAGGAGGAGAGAATAAGAGCTGGAGATTCATTACACGTCAGTTTAATTTCAGAGCTGCGATTCATTACGCGCTGGAAGTCGATTTGGCCGCTCGTTGCGGCGGTTTCTGCAGGCCCTCCCATTTATTTGGTCTCTCAGAGGCGAGCAGGCGGACGAAAGAGAACAAACCTAATTAAGGCCAACCCTGTGATGGGTGGATAATTGTTGTGAGGCATCAGTGTGTGTAATTGAGGCTGAATTTGTTTTACAGGTTGTAAATGTGCGTTTTCCCCCTTTGGATGGTTACTGCAGGACTCGTACACATTTGAACGGTGTCCAATCACCGCCACAGGTGACCGTGGAAGGTCATTAAAGCAGTTTCTTGAAAACCTTCACTCAAGGGGTGCCCACAAAAAATAATCTGTGCTTTCTGCAGAAACACAAACACAGAGTTTACTCCAGCTATTTTTTTCTGTGGTTAAAGACTCTGATTGGCTCCCTCGGTCCTCCCACAGCCAAATAAATGAAGAGTGCAGCGTGGAACACCTTCCCTTGTTACCTCCCCGAGGTATAATTAGACACAGCCAGAGAGGGAGATCAATTCTGAACATCATAATACGACTCAGAGTGAAGCTGTTAAATGATCCTCAGGAGACCTGCTGGAGCTGCTGCAGTGTTTAACAGCCAGCCAGCATCAAGGGAGGCCACGCTCGCTTAATTCCCTCCAAACAGAGACGAGGACGTGTGCCTCCGACCTCGTCTCTGTTTCATCTGCACACTCAACCACAGACTGTATACAAAAGATGGTCATAGACAGCGTGACATCACCCACTTATGTGGACTCCATTTTGAAGCTTCAGTGTTAACTTACAGGCTGCCATTTTATTATTATTTTTGGACAAGTGGGTGGAGTTATCAGCTTACGCTTGCTAACAGAAACTCCCAGTGCTCAGTAACCTGCAGTTCCTCAAATGGCCACTAGAAGCTCCAGCAGTGAGTCAGAATGTTTTTGTAACTCAATATTTTAAGTTGTAACCTTAAAGTTTGCATCATTATTATATTATTATTATCTTTGTCACCTGGGCCATCCTTTTATACAGTTTATAATGCCATCTTTGAATACTAGAAAATAAAATCCTAGTTTCACATACATGTATAACCAGCACATATCGCCCCCTGCTGGTGTATCACTGTGCTGCACAGTACAGCATGATTTGCTTTCACAGTGCTGTGAGCTGTGAGCAGACAGGCGAAGTTTTCTGTTTTTCAACCTTACAAGTTGTCATTTCATTGTAATTAATCGCATTTATCATGATGTCGTCTTATTTTTAGATATTTCAACAATCTAAATATTTTCCGATGTTTCTGCAGCAAATCTACCAAATGTTCAAACTAGGTGTTTGTTCAGATTTAGTCTGGGGTAAGAGGGGATGAAAACCAGCCTGACTGTGAGGAGCTTGCTGAAAGGAAGCACCGGATCATTGATATACTCTGGTGTTAAACACAGAATTCACTCAAACGTGTCTCCAGTTTTAAAATATTGTTGTTTTTTTGTCGTTGTTTTTTTTAACTTTGTGCATTTAATGATTAAAAACCTCGAGTTAACATTGAAAGTGTTTAGAATAGATAAAAGCTCGTTTCTTGATAAAATATAATGCCCACACTCGGCCACATCACTCGGTAAAATTGCTTGGGCGCCGAAGGGTGAAGTGAGCCTTCTCCAGAAAGCTCTGATTGTTCCTTATTGGAGGCTTTTTATCGGACTTGGCAAAGCAGGCAGCCCCCTCTCCTTCTTCTTCTTCTTCCTTTTTTCTTGCCCCTCCGACTGTGACGGTGTTCAGGACTGTGTATTTGCTTTGGGTTGGCGGGTAAATGTTGACACGGTGGCTCTGAATGAAAGCTTTTCCTCGCTGCTGAGAGAACAGAGGACTTTTGGAAGGTAGTTTGAGGCCTCCCATCATAATTTTCTCCCCACACCTGTCCCACTCACGCCGCTGCCATCAGCTGAACTGGTTCTGACCTGCTCTTCCTGTCACTGCAGCCTCTCTGCAGACTCCATCACATCTCACAGATCTGCCTAAACTACTTCCCTCTCCGACTCAATCATTCGCTCCATCCAGCCCATTATGGCGCCTTTAACAAGCGGCCGAGCCACTGAAACCCCCCCTTTTCCTGCTCATCCACAATCACTTCAAATTAGATTGGCGAGTCAATAGAAGAGTCAATATTTAATTTGCTCATAGCAGGTGGTGATTCAGGCGGAGACATGGAGGATCCACCTTGAGGACGCCATCCTTCACATGAAGTGCGACGAACTGATAAAATGCAGCTAGTTAGTTTTAATATTACTCTTATTCACTGTTCCCTCTAAACTGCGCGCGTGCACAATTGCGCACTGCTGGGACGGTCTCTGTGGACAGAAAAAAAATCAAACCTGAATTGAAATTAAAATCAATTTTTTGCAGTGTTAGTCAGTAAGTGACTGGCTGCTCCCATATGGGATTAGAACGATGCCACCTTATCCATAGTCCAGCCAATAATGCGATTCACATTCGTATATAAGCAGCTAATCAACGTCGCTGACAGGCTATGACAGCATCCTTATGTGCCGACACCGGTGTTTTAGCTAGCAAAGGGGCGTGGCTGATGTGGAGAGAAGCCACGTTAATGACAACGTGGACAACCATTGGAGATGTGAGCAGGACAGACGGAACAATTGGCGGAAAAAGTGTGGACTTTATACCAGTTTTTAAATTGTGTTGATAGGCCACGAAAACCAGAGTTATGATAAAAATATTTGCAATGTTTGGTTTTCTTCCTGAACACTATCCTTGTTTATAAAACGGTAAAAACGGCATTTTATAAGGAAAACGCTCGAAAGCCCTCAGCCTGTGAGGAAAAACAAAACCAAAAAGACCCACCCTTTCCTATTGGTGGAAAAATGTACCATGTCAACCAACCAAAAATTGATATGGCAACATGGCATTTAGTTGTTTAGGGAGGGGGGAAGTTTTAGGAGTGACGGCAGTGTTTTGAGATGTGAGAGATTTGCTACGTTTAGCGCAAATCTTGTGTAGTTAGTGTGTAGTGTAGTCAATAGTTTTGTTGAGTGTGTCAGAACAATGAGGCGACTACTGAATGTTACAGGTGTTACAGCAGTGATACATCTCCTGTTGTCAGGCCTGCAGGTATCAGGCTGTTGTTCTCCTTTATCTCATAGTGGACAGAAATTACTTTTTGGAGTGGCACAAATAATTTCAAATTTGATGCAGAACAGCTGATTGTTCTGTAAATAGTTTGAAACGTTTATTTAAAAAAACGCCTTGGCTGCATTTTTAGGTAAACAGCTGCAAAAAACTTTGTTTGCATAACTCAGTTACTTTTTTGAAGAAGTAACTATATAATTATTGCCCAACATTGGTCATTATTTACTGTATTTCGCAGACAGAGAGTTACAGGACTCTCTCCCAGACCACAGACTCATAATACAAGTCAGAGCTTTATAAAAAGAAAAAAAAAGAAAAAGAAAGTTGTGTTTTCAAAATTGGAGTTCAAGTTATTTTTACTTCCAATAGTGTTAACATACTGCACAGGTCATGAACAAGATTTCTTTTTACATTTTCATTGTAAGTGGGCTAAAGCAGTTAATTAAAAGTAGTGTAACATAAATGTAAATGCTGTAATTTGATTATTTTAATAAACCATGTAACTTCGATGGATTCGATGCTGGCGTGACCACAGTGCACACGTCTGATGTTGCTCACAGTGCTCCAAGGGACCGCTCAGGGAGTTTGTGTGTTCGCTCAGACACATGAAAAATTAGAGGGAACATTGCTCTTATTACTTTTTCTGGGTCACAAAATAAAGGTTTAACATATTTTCAGGCGAGAATGTAGCTGTGTAAACTTCAAATATCTGCTCAGTTTATCAAGACACCACATATTTTCAAAAGCACGCTGATGTTTTCAGAGACGTCTGTTACCCACTAGCTCGATAGCTAGCCGGGGTTAAAGGCTCACTAGAGCCCGTGACAACAAATCGGCAAATCGTTTTCAAACCCACCGCCGTCTTTCGCTACTCAGGTTAAACATGATATAAGTCACTTAGATAACTTAAAAAATGTTATTGTTTGGCCTTTTTTAGTATTTTATTTGTTCCTGAGTAAATCGGTTTGGCTGAGATTAAAGTTATAGTTTTTACACAGCTGAATAAACGTCAAGCAGACAGCTGATTATCAGAAGTGTGAGATGCTCGAGAATAAACTCCGGTGTCCTGTTATATTTTAGATAGCAAGGAGTTTATTAAACTTCACCGAAACAATCTGCAAATTTCATTAAAATTTAATAAACTATCATCTTGTCTTTATTTTTAGTTAGCACACACCTTAAACACTTAAAGCTGTAAGCTAATGATAGTTATATAAGAGCAGGTGCTGCTGGTGCAATAAGCTGTACGTTTTACGTCCAGTGGATGATGATCTGATTAGTCGACTAATCGCAAAAATAATCGGTGCAAGTCGACTATCAAAATAATCGTTTGTGGCAGCCCTACTGTCGAGTCACCTTTTTTGGAGCCTCAGTGAGGTTAGCTTCCATCGACTGTAGGGGTGATTTGCTTTTGGACTTAGTTTTACAGACAGTCGCCTCGCCTCGCCGTGGCGACCATCCTTCATCGGGTACTACAGAACTCGCACACAGTGGCCAGTGGTCAGCCAGTGGGCTTCATTCAAACTGCTCAAGTGATGTCATATTTGCCTTTTACAAGCGGTAACCTGTAAAACAGCTTGAAGGCTTTATGACCTCCACAAGGAATTCTGACTTATATTTATAACTGATTCTTACATGTGTGGTGTGTGTTATCATCATATAGTAGGTAGAGTAAAATGAAGAGTAAGTAAAGAGTTAAAATAATGTGTCACATTTGACCTCTGACCTCTCCCTCAAGGTCAATAGATTTATCTGAAGGTGAAGGTGATAACAAAGCTACATAGAACTGTTTAAAAGTGTTTTTAATGTTTGTACTGACAACACATGGGCATATAGAGAATTGCATATAATAATAGGTTAGAGTCACATTTGACCTTTGACCTTTTCACGTCTGCCTTTCTTTTAAGTCAACACCAAAATGTGTTACATCTTTAAAGCCAGTGTTGTCCAGAGAAAGGGAAATAAACTGTAGTGTAACATTATATAATAATATCTGGTATTTACAAATCAATATCTCTTATGCAGGACTTACTCCTACATGTCTGTGTAATCAAAGTAAACATCTGTCATGTACTCTTAACTAGTTTTTCCTGTACTACTAAAACTTCTTAGAGTACATTTAAAAGAACAGCTGCTTTGCTGTAGCTTAGCGCTCTCTTCTTGGTTTTGACTGGTTTAAACTGAACTCTGTTTGGTCTTGTAGTGACCTTTGACCTTTCTTTATTTTGGCTGTTTGTCTGACCTTTTCTTATGTCTTCTGCAGATGATAGTATTTTAGTATGTTTATCTTCTCCTGCTTGGAAGTTACTAAATCACTTGGTTTGTCTGACTCAATAGTTTGTATATCTTTTCAAAATAAAAGCTTTTCACCATTGTCTGTAGACAGAAACATTTTATTTTAAAAACCAGCAGGATTTTCATTAGAAGTACACCAGCTTATATATGTAATGGCATTTGTTCTCTGACAGTTGATGTTCTACCACAGCTAAATAACAGGCAGTAACAAGTCCGTGGTTGTCTGTGGTTTGGAGGAATAGTTAGTTTATTTCTGTCTGAATCAGAAAACATCTCTAACTAATAACTTGTGCCTCTACAATGATGAACGCGCTCATGTGTGGGTGTTTGAAAGGCAGTCAACAGAGGCTCAACATCTGGTCAAAGGCTGAGAGCCTCACACACCACTGAAACGCATACTTTTGGCTCTGAAGCTAAGTTGCTTAAAGGTGATTTTGTGAACAAAGATAAACCACCAGAGAAACACCTGTCAGGTGCACAGGAAGGAGGAGGTGCCTCTTCACGGCTGAGTGGGTAACGAGGTCTTCCTCTTTTCGTCCAGCCTTCATCTCTGCTCCTCTGTCACTGAGTTTAATTACACACCGTACGCCGAGGCTGCCCCCAGCGTTTGGTTTACCGCTGTCGCTGCTCGGACACAACGCTACATTTACATCAACCCCGCACTCCGAGCAACTGTCCTCATATCTGTCCTGAGCACGTGCTGGCACAGAGCGCGCTCAGTCGGGCGTCACTGGCTCCAGGTCTTAGCTGTAAGATGTGGTTAAATGAACAAAGACCGAGGTGAGCTGCATAAATGCATATTTACATGGCGAAACCCTCAAGTCGCTGTTTTCAAAGTTTTTTCTTTTTCAATGAACTAAGTGGAGAATTACTCTTTGTGCTGGGCTCAAAACATCCAACTGGAATCCATAACAACTGATGAGTCTGGACTAGTTTCAGTCCGAGTTAGGATCTGGTTTTAGTCTATTTTTGGCTGGTTTTGGACTGGTTTAATTGGTGTTAGTCGCTGGTTTAAATCCCATCTATAAAGGAACAGACTCATAGACAGATGCTTCTGTAAGGATGGGGTGTTTTGGGCGTAAACCTGATGCAGGTTCTGGATCTCCTGAGTTATGTCCTGGTGCTCGATGGAGCAGATGAACCAGAGTAAAACAGAATGTGGAAAGAAAGCTGAGAGCAAACATAGATCCAGTTGTTAGTGTGCACTTCACATCACAGCAGGGACTGATGCAGTGCACTCCCGTCACCCCCCTCATAAGCATCACCCAGGCCCCTCCCATGCATGGCGGACTGTGTTAGGATGTTTCCTCTCTGTTTCTGCAGGGCGGTGGGGGACAAAGAGAGAAGCCCGTCCTTCCCTTTGTCCCCTCGGAGCCCCCTTGGCGACTGCAGGAAGTTCTCAGATGTCTGCAGAGATGCACTGAGAGTCTGTTAACAGCAGATGTTCAGATATTACAGCACTCCGTTTACACAGGGCACTTCATCCAGACCTTTGAGTGAATGCACAGGAAGAAGTGTGTGCATTTCAGGGCTAGAGTGTTAACATCTTTTCTCCTCTCTGATGACCCACATTTCTGGAAAAATCACAAAGCTGCAGGTTTGTGGCAGCTCTGGCCGTAAAACTTTATCAAGACATTTAAGTAAAAACTTTTATTGTGTTTTTGTACTAATCCCTATCACAAGTTTCCACTCTGTCAGATCTTTTTTTTCATAATGATCTTAATTGTGATTTCAGTCTTTTTTGCACTTTTTTTTATGATTTCCTGTAATGTTTACAGTATAACTCCAGTGTTTTTGATGTGATGTGTTCAAAAATGTTTTTAGGGTTGGTTTTGATGGATTGGGTTGTGGAGTGGTTTCACTCTGGTTTAGGGCTCTGTTAGTGGCTTCTTTTTATTGCAGGTTGTTAGTGTGTTTCAGGGGCAGGGTTTGTGCTGGTTATGGCCTTGTTTAAAACTTTGATTTGTACAGATTTGAGTTTGGTACTGAATTTGAGCTGATTTGATTCCAGTCCTGGACTGGTTTTAGTCTAGTTTTAAGCACTGGTTTGCAGCATCATAGACGTTTTTCTCTGTCCTCTGGTGATGTGATCTAAACTGATGCTGAGGTCTGGAAGCTTATGCTTCTCTTAAAGAGGGCTTCTTGTATTTGCACTTGTTGTCACGTTCCAGTGTTTTCTTATCAGACTACACTGTAGTGCTAAAAAACCCCTTTTGGAAAATGTAAAAATCCAAAAAGTGGTTATGTTAGATCTGTATAATGGTCATGATGGTTAGATCTTTTTCTGTGGAAAATAAAAATTTCCATGTTCCCAAAAAGGAGCCAGAGTCCTTCAGATTGCAAAGTTAAAAAAAGAGTTTCACAGTTTGTGCCCACTTTTTTTTTTTTTAAACCTTTTTCCATCTCATCAGGAACAAAAACGAGTGACTTCATAGTTTTAGAATAAACTTTGGGTTTTTTTTATGTGTGTGTCCCTGGTGGCTGTGAGCAGTGCTGCTCCTCCAGAGTCTTTTGGTTTGTCGAGCTGAGGCTTCGTCTCAGCTTTTTGTGAAGTGTGTCTCTGTGTGCTTGCTGCTCTTTGTGGCTGCATCTGTCTGCCTCTATTGTTTGCAGGAGTCCATCTGCTGGCCTCCAGTTTGCCCCTCCTCCCTCGCCTCAGACAACCAACACCCTCTAGCCTCACCCCTCCTCCTCCTCTTTGCTGGGAAAGCCAGCTGTCCTCCCCTTACTCTCCCCCATTGCTCCATCACCGATGAGCTGAAGAGGCTGCTCAGAAAACTTGGCCTGAGCGCATTCTTACGTTTACGATAATTTCATTTAAAAAGCTTCAGCTGAAATAAATGAACGTGATTAGTCTGGTCCACGCAGTCTCAGCACGTAGATGGCATTTATAGTCAGGAAAGGAAAACCAACACATGCAAAATCATATTAAACAAAGGAATATTTCAGCACTTTTCTAAAAGTTATTTTAACACTTCTGCTGGAAGATGCAGAGGTAGATGTGGATATGCTTTGACTTTCATTCAGAAGAGAAGACGGGCCGGGCTGTAAAAAAGTTTGAACACAAATAAAATATCTTCATATTTAATCGTGTTTTCCGAGTTTAAGAAACTCTGTTTTCACTGATGATGAATTTCTGAGGTTCTCAGCACCTGCTTACAGTCTTGGTGTTGATGTCTGTAAAAATATCCCTAAACTTAACTCTGTTCACAACTCTTGTGATTTTTCATGTATGTCAGTCATGTCCTGCTAATGTCAACTTATGCTATTCCAACATGAGTATTAACTATTTGTGAAGCAGTGTCCTGCTGAATGCATCTTTCTCTAGCAGACATGCCTGTTATTAAACTTTGATAACATTACTGACTGACTGTATCAGAGCAGAACTGCTGCTTATATTTCTTTTTATTGTCAGTTTATTATGTAGGATCCCAGATGACACATTTTTGCTGCGGTTTCATAAAAATAGTCCAACAACGGGTTGATTGGTCCAAACAGTTTTTCTGCAAATTTAAAAGTAAGATGAATATTTTCAGGGTTTAAATTCTTGGTTTCTACTTTTAATTTTGTTTATTTATGATTTATTATTGTCTTTATTCCTTCCCAGCTAGTTTTGCTTTTTACATTTGGATGCTGGTCTGATTATGAGCTCGTCAGCGGTTTGTCAAGCACTTTTAATTGATGAGACAAGTAATAAACAAACACATGTTGATTGATTAGCGAATCATCGCCAGCTTTAGCGAAACCAGATTTGGCCTTTCGCACTAATCTGTGACATTTTAAGATCAGTTGATATATAGATGACCTGAGAAGTGACCGGTAAACTGATCGATAATGAAAACAGTTGTGAATGCTGTCCTGTTGCTGAAGCATTGCGTTTATTCACGGCGATGTTCAGAGCTGTTTCACTGATAGATGAAAACATTAGTCGACTATAAATGCCTTCAGCTTAACATTGTGAAGTGTGCGGATCAATAATTCAAAATGACAACTGTGAGTATTGATCAGACAGAGCTGTGTGGACAGGGAGCTGCAGAAAGTGAAAGAATCAATGAAAGCGCTGAAAAACAAAAATCCAGTGTTGAATTTGCAGCTTTTGGTGTTTCTGGAAGCCTCACAGCCTGACAGCTGCTGTTTTGTTGCAGTTTTCAAACTGTCCGCTGGTTTTATGGGATGGCATTCATCATTATTCACTTTACTCTCTCTAAACACTAAAAATATGAAAGTAACAACAGATAATGTAATCAAAGGTAGAACATCTACTTTTCTTTTTGTCATTCAAACAATATAGGACAGTCACTTCTCTGCTTTGCATGGATCACCTGACCTGCCTATGAGAACAATTTGACATTTTTTTCTAAGCAAATGGAATTTTTTTTTTAAACACTAAAACAATCATCAAAAAAGGACCACAAGGATGTGACAAAGGTGAACACTTTTCAGGCTCTGAGTAAAATTAAGCAGTGCAAGGATATCTGAGAATACATCACATTTCTAAACGTGATTGCTATCCAAATGTACGTCCAATAAATATCTGGCACACATTTATAAACACAATCTAGAAAGGCACCAGACACCAAAGAGCTCCGCCAAAGCCAGTCGTCCATTCTTCTCTATGTGATCCGCAGCCAAGCCAATGATAAAAAAGCTTTTTTCCAAGCAGTTTGGATCCACAACAAAATATAATGGTTTCTTCCCTTTCACAGGCTCAAAATCTCCAACTTTTATCTCATTAGTTTTTATGTAATCGTACAAACCAACAACAACTGAAAATAAAAGCAGATCATCAGCATAAAGAGAAGTGCAACTTGTGAACTGAAAGCTTCAGTGAACATATTTTTATTTTTCCTCGTATAGGTGCATTTATATCTTAAAAAAAAATCAGCTGTTGGAATTCACTGCAAACAGCAGCGGTATTACATCTAAGAAACAAAATGTAAATCTCATCAGTGCCAGTAACAAACCTGGATTGGAAGGACATCCGGCATAAAGTCTGTGCCAAAACAAACATGAGGATCCATCAGCCAAAGTGTCTGAAGTATAACATAATAGAGAATTTGTGGTTTTAGAACAGGCTGAATAGTAAGGTTTAAAAACATGGTTCATTCAGAAAACCTTTCACAAATTAAATTAACCTTTTAATAAAAAGTCAGAAAACTTTTTATTAACAGTTTTAAGCATTTCAAATAAATAAACCTAAACCAAACATTTTATCAGTTTTCCATTTAAAAAAAAAAAAAAAAAAGATCAAAGTCACCTTAAAGCTGTCTGTAATGGTAATGTGATGGAGCAGACCTCAGAAAGAATAAATTCTGTTTTGATCAAACTAACTGAAACCTTATTAGCAATCACTCTAGTATCTTAATTCTGTGTTGAGTCTGAAATAATGGGTGGATACTGATGTTTTTGGTGCTCCAGGTTGTACATTATGGATGCTTTTTGGATAGTTTCTAAACTCGTTTTGTCTTAGTAGTTAAAGTCAGTTCTGCAAGTCACAACTACAATACTATGAAATACTGAGAATTTGAAGTGTACGAGCTCACAAAGCTTAAAGAAGCTCCAGAGTAGCGGATTCGTCTTCAGTTGTCATATTTTCCTCCAGGTGACTTCCAGAGTTTGACTTTTAATTTCTCCAACTCTCGGTCTGTTCTGTGCCATCACAGCAGGAGAGATAAAACCAACAGAAGCTCCTCATTTTGCTCAACAGATGTCCTTAATCCCGTCTAATCCAACATGTTAAACGGTTGTTTTCTCAGCAGCGAGCGCGGGGCGCCGACCCTGGCACTAAAGCTTCCCACAGGCCAGTTGGACTCCCTCAGACTCCCTCTGGTCCTGGTCTAGTGCTCTCATCTCCTCACCACAGTGCCAAGCACAGGCTGAATTAATAAAGTATCTGTTTCTGAGGCCGTATGTGAGCGGGGACAGCTCATAGCAGGAAGAATAACACAACTTTTTAAGTTTCCATCAGGAAAGAACCCTAGGTAAAAAAATTTTTTTTTTTACCTTTTACAAAAACTATATAAAAGATTTGTGATTCGATCAGATATTTTTTTTCTGGTCAGTCCCATTATCAGTTTTTCTGATGACAGTGGCAGTGTGAAATAAAGAATAATCAGTGCTCAGGAGTGACCACTTCAGCATTTATGACTTTGAATAAAGTCTGTTTTCTCTGACAACAGCAGAGCTCCGCACTTCATAAATCAGTTCTTTAAATAAATCATCTGCACCTTCAAATTTCAAATCAGTGGCTTTAAAGAACTTTCACTGCCTTTAATTTAGCAGCTCTTACCCTGAAATGACCTGATTCGTTCCTTCAGATTAATAATTTGTGGCATCAAATGACTAAATCGTGGTCTGAAATGACTTCATTTTCACCCTCTTTCCTTCTCTCTCTTCTGCATCAGCTGAGAGCCAAAACACTGAAACTGACTTTCTATGAACTGGGTCAGAACATCAGCACTCTGAAGGGAAACTTGGATATCCATTAAAATATATTGGGGGATATCACACATGCAATGGGCCAAACATAAATCAAAATAACATTGATGATCTCCATACTGAGGATTTTAGAGGAACAAAGATCATGATTAGAAAGAATAATGTGTAATTTGGCCTCACAAACACCTGAAACCTGAAACATTTAAAAGTATAAACAAGAATATACGTTGGTGGGATTTTAATAATATAAGCAGCTGTCGATGGATGATTAGTAAAATCAGGCATTCAGATGATAATTCAGAGACTTAACCTCCTAAAATCAAGCTGTGTAACATCCACATGTGTGACTCGTGTTATATAACCAGAGAACAAACAGGAAGTGATGTAAATGCTTTTCAATGGAAATTGATGCAGAAAAGTGGAAAATCATCCTAAAAACCTCCCTCTGTTGTAGTAAATGTGAATAAATAATAAAATAACTGCTGGTGTTTGGTGGCTGTTTGATGACCACGTTATCACCACGTCCAGTGACATTTAAAACGTGACCTGATCACTGAGGTGTGTCAGGAGTGTTTAACCTTGTTCATTAGTCAGCTTTGAGTGTTTTTCTTTTTCCTTGGTGTTTTTCCACTACTCGAGTAGTTTGAGCTCTTCTTTTTAAATCTTGACTAAACAACTAGTACAGTAGTTGCTGGGAACATTGTTGCTTTTATTCCACTTTATGTCTGAAGTCTTTTAGGGGAGGCAGCTTCCATCAGTGTAGTTTTCCTTGGTGACTTTTCAGGCTAGTCTTCATTTTTCCTCAGCTGCTCTTCCAAACAGCCCAAATCATGTTGAGAAAAGATTAGATTTTTAACTCCTCAGCGTGAACACGGCCGAGCTCCAGCCCAACCTGCTCATTCAGCCACTAACTGGCCATTTAATCAGCACCAATAACGTCTGCTGCTGCTCTTTCTGCCATTTTTCATCCTCTTATTATCTGCGATTAGGAGAGCAGAGCTGAGATGATCGGTGGACGCAGCAGTGGCTCTATAATTTCTCTCCGGCTCTTCATTTTTTAATATAGAGTTTGACCTTTCAGAGCTATGTGCCGGTTGCCGCCGCTGGTCAATATTCTCAGCTCTCGCTGAAGGTGCGAGCTGTTCGGTTGGCAAATAAATGTCTTCATTAAAGCGACGACCCCGAGCCACATTTCTTCTCAATGACGTTCAGATCGTTTCTGCTTCAGCCTGTGATTTTGTTTGGCCTCCAATAAACGCTGAGGGACGAGGACGGGAGATTAAAGACACTCGGTTTTCACAGGTGAACATTTTCTGAGAAGCTCTGAGGCCTCTGTTCCCACAGGATTCATGTTTCTGGGAGGTGGTGTTCATTTAATTCATCTTTCTTTGTGAAATTAAAAGATCTGGACTGTACAGGAGAAAACAGAAAAGATTTGACATTTTTAGGTTTTAATAGTTTTAATAATCCAGTTCTAACTGTTTGTACAGACACTGGCTCATTACACACAGGAGCTCCGCTTTTTTTAAAGGCACCTGTGTGACACGCACGAACAAATCCAGGCAAAAGACGGCGCTCAGAGAGAACACCTGTGCTTACCTGCTTACATTACAACAGCACATTAATGAGCTTACAGCTGATGGCCTTTATTGCTTTATGTTGTTGTTTTGGCTCGCAGACAGGCCTGAATGTTGGTGTCAACATGTTTCCAAAAGCCGAGGGAAACCAGTTCCAAAACAGGCCTGTGTGTTACTGCGGTTTATACGCAGATGCAGGAGCCCAGTTTCAGGCCTGCTCCTAGATCTATTATGCAGGAAGCCCAGATTTCCCTTCAGAATAAAAGCTCGCCTGTTGGGCCTTTGAGTTCTCAGCTCTCTGGCACAAAATGAGCTTTTATTGAAAAAAAAAAAGGCTGAACTTTATGTCTTTTTCAAACCCCGAGATGTCTGAGTCAAATCAAGCTTCTTCTTCTTGAGTTGTTTTGCGTTCCTCTTGTTTCCATTTACATCTCGGACCTCCTGCTGTGATGGAGTGACACGTCTCTATAGCAACATTTCTGTGTGATGCTGCAGGATTGAAACAAAGAGAGAAACCTCCCTTCAGCGTGAAGTCACAGGAGCTGATTTAAGTGGTAATAAGAGCAGGAGGGGTGAGGTTTGATCGTTTACTTTTCATGGAGAGGCGCCGCAGCGAGAACAGCGGGCAGCGTCACAACAGCTTCGATCACGTTTCGGCAAATCACATTAAAAAGAAGTCCCATTTTTATGATCTTCCATTCATGCGAGCGGCTCCGTCACTTCTGAAAAACCCAATTAGCAGAGATGGGCGATTGAAATCTTGGTGAGGGCGGCGGAGACTCTCAGCGGGCTCGGCTCAGTTCTGTCTCTGCGTTGGCATTCAGTCGGTGAAATATCTTCTGGGCACTTTTGCTGAAAAGTTAATTGAGATGATAAACAAATCAGAGTTTGGAGCTGCTGCTGTGATTTCCTGTTTTTTCTCTCCTGAGTAAAAAAAAGAAGAAGAGAGAAATCAAAGAGCCGAAGGCAGCAGAAACAGTGATTAGAGCCGCTGCTGCTGATCGATTGAAGAGGTATTGTCACCGTTTCTGTTTGTGTAATTAAAGTTTGTGTCTTTGAGTCCATTTACCGAGTAAACACTTTTGTCTTTCTCTGTAACGAAGCT
>NW_005187458.1:463402-520925 GCF_000239375.1 Pundamilia nyererei
TCTTATTATTTATTATTATTATTAATAATAATAATCTTATTATTAATAATACTCTCAGATTTTGGTCCACGTTGATATGACAGCATCACACAGCTGCTGCAGATGTGCTGCGACCATCAGAAGATGGTACACTTGCTATAAAGGGACGGACATGGTTAGCAACAATAATCAGGTAGGCTGTGGTGTTTAAATGATGCTCAGTTGGTACTAAGGCCCAACATCTGCCAAGAGTATATCTCCCCTACCTTTACACCACCAGCAGCCTGAACTGTTGATATAGGTCAAAACTCTGAGCCGACCATGTGAATATTACTGCAGAAATTAAGACTCATCGGAGCAGGAAACATTTTTCCATCTTCTGTTGTCTAGTTTTGTGAGTCTGTGTGTAACCTCAGTTTCCTGTTCTTACTGACAGGAGTGAAATCAGTGTGGTCTTCTGCTGCTGGAGCCCATCTGCTTCAAGGTTCAGAGATGCTGTTCTGCAGATCTTTGTTGTAACGAGAGGTTATCCGGGTTACTTTTACCTTCCTATCAGCTCGAGGCAGTCTGACCATTCTCTGACCTCAACAAGGTCATTTCTCCCAGACAACTGTGGCTCTTAATGGTTGATGGGGAAATCGAAGCAAATCAGCAAGAAAAAAGTCACTTAAATCATCTTAATTAATCATGCTAATACAGTAATTGGATCTACAGCAGGTTATTTTTATCATGTCTATATGTCTAAATGCACTGAGTAGTTGCCATCTGATTGGCTGATTAAATATTTACCTTAACAATCAGTTAGTTGTTAGTGTCTCTAATGTGGCTGGTGAGTGTATATATTATTTCAAATTAAAAGTCTGTCAGCAACAGAAAGCAGTGTTTGCAGATTCCCGGGAGTGTTTTTACTTATTTCTCAGGTTTAAATCCAAACTGTAAGGACACATGTGGATTTATTAGGACACAAGTTAACCATTAAGGAAGCTTTTATTTGTCATCAGGTCAGGGGTGATGAAAGGCAATGTCAGAAACAAAGCGATGTAAACAGTAAACAGCTGTTGTCATCTGCAGTTAAACATCTGTGAGGTCTTTAATTACTCATCAGAGTTTTCATTGATCCGCTGGCCAATAAATTGATCGATAGTTTCGGCTCTTCTTGTCGACATTTCCAGCTGTCGGTCAGTGCGGCAGCTTGTCACATTCCAATGGAGTCCGAGTTACATGGGAAAATTAGACTCGGGGCGCGTTTGATTTGCATTTAAATGGATTTATTGTCCACTGACGGTGTGACGGGTGGAGACTGACCACATGATCAGATGAGAGGAAATGAGGAGCTGTGCTGCACGGTTTGGCCGAGCGCCCTGTTCGGCTGCATAATGAACATTTTAATGTGATTGTTATCAGATGGAAGCCAGCGGAGGAGGATGAGGAGCAGCAATACTGACAGAGCTGAAGCTCTGCTGAAGCTTGGAGTCGTGGTCATTGAGCCTCTGAAGCGCGACTCAGTTTGATTTCATGGATTTTTTTCTGTCTCTTAAAGTTAAAAAGCAAACACTGAACAGCAAGTGGGGACTCTTTCTGATTTCATTTAAAACGACATGAAACAGGTTTAATTACTCGAGTTAACCAGCTGGATTCACTTATTGACCAGCTGATAATTGCTGATGATGCTCAGGAGGAGTGAATAACGTGGAATTATAGACTCTGTAATTGGTCAGCAAAGCCTCAAGCTGAGCATTTGTTTTTTTTGTTTTCTACCATCGCCATTTTAATGTTTTAAAAACAAGATGTGCCGAGTGTTTTAATATTTCCTGCAGCGTATTTTAATGAAGTCAACCAATGTAGAAATCTCTGTTTCATGTTTTAGATTCTTCAGGACATCAGCTTCATTTCAACTGCCTTAAAGTCAAAATAATTAGAGTAACTCCTGAAACATCATTTCTGACTTCAGGGTGATGAAGCTGAGAGAAACTGACTTATACCTCATGTGAGGATCCAGTTTTTCACTTTCAAAAAGTCTTGAAAAGTCAGTAAAACATACTGAGCTGCTCTTTGTCTTTCTTAAATCCTTTGACACTTTAACCGCAGTAAGCTGGTTTTAAATTACTCATCAGCTCTCTCCCTCAGAGCTCCAGATTAGGGTTGCCACTCATTTCCTGGGATATAAATAATATTACCACGATAGTCTTTTCAAGATCACCTCTGCTCACCGAGCTGAAATTGAAATGATTACATCATATAAGTGTTCGTCCATCATTGTAGATTTGTTTTTGAAAATCTTAGGTTGATCATTTCTCTATGACCAGCACCTGAGTACTGGCAGTTTGGTTGGTTGTTGATAGTTACATCTCTGCTTGGGGTGCTTTCCTTTTATCTGTGCACACAAATAAAAAACATAGTCAGTATGGCCTTTGTTCGCAGTGTTTTACGAATGTTTGTCCTGAAACAGACGTGATTTTTAATGTCAGATATCCTTTACGTGGGTGAATAAAGGAGCTCTGTTCTGTTTCTCCGGTTAATCCTGGTGATCAGCGAGAGGGTGATGAACCTTCAGAAAGTTCACATCACACACAGGTTTAGGATCTTGTTTAATCAGCTGAAGTGTTTCATATTTTTCCTGTGAGCTTCAGCTTCATAACTGCTGTTACAGTAATAGTTTCAGGTGGAGGTGAGACCTGTCCTAGAGTCCCAGATGATCAGACCTCCTCCTGACGGGGAGGGCAGGTGTGGCTCAGTGGCAGTGATGGTCAGCTCTGCAGTGTTTTCCCCGCTGGGTCGCAGCCACCCGGCGGCCATATTTCCACGCTGTGTTTGCTGGCTGAAGCTCCACCTCTGCATGTGGGGCAGCGGGGGCCTCACGGCCCTTTTTGCCAAACTGTGGGCGAGGGTCCAGACTCTGTCCTGTGTGCCCCTGTTGATAAGCTGTCCCGCTGCCAGACACGAGCTGGTAGGAGTCCATTTACCCGGAAACTGCAGCCAAGGACACTTTGGAGGTTCTGATCCGTGAACATTTTCTCTGCTTCAGTCAGAATCTTTTATCTTCGGTGGTTTCAACTGCATGATCTACTGTTTTTCTACCAAATATATAATCTAATCTCTCTTTATGAATCTGGAATAATCTCTCTGTCTAATGGTAGTGGGCTTTGGAAAGCTGCAGCCTAAACCTGTTTACATTTTATCTGTTTTCTTTTCTTCATTTAATAAAAGCTTTTATTTTGAAAGTTTGGATTTCAGTCGAGATTAAGCACTGAATAAAAACAGTCTTCCTGGTTATGATGAAGCCTGCCTGCTGGAATTAATCAAACATCTGGCCCTGCCTGTAAGTAGGCCCCACGGTGGGATCCTGGATGGGTTTATGCTTGTCTCACCGTTTTTAAGGTGGTGTTTGTGAGTGTTTCTGTCTCACCAGAATGGAAAAGGCCAAACTGCAGCCGTCCGTCTCCTCGCGGCCTGAAGGGCCTTGCTGGTAAATGGCGTGTAAACAAAGGAACCGTCTGGCAGCTGCACTGATGGAAATCTGAACAGCTACTAATGTGTTTTTCAGCAGCCCTGTTATCTCAAAGGCCCACTATCAAACCAGAGTACATAATGAGTGTGGATAATCCGGCCCGCTCGCTGAATCGGAAGCGCTGGCGATGACCTTAGCCGTGGCCGTGGAGCGGGCGGCGGCGTTCTCAATTAAATTCTGCCAGTGGAGTGGAGAGAGACGGCGAGCACGCAGAGATCAGTTTAACTGCTGAATGAGAGATTAGAAAGAAAACCAGCGTCGACTAATGCTGAATAAACTTCACCCCTACGGGTTGTTTCTTCGAATGCAGCAGACTATATGTGCCTTTCAAAGTCGAGGGAGTGGACGGGAGCTGAAACAGGAAGGAGAGGAAGCCGAAGAATAACTGTTACAGTTGTTTAAAGCCCAGTAACGTCATATTCAGATTTAAATCATTCCAACTCATGTGAGGCATGCATTCATCTTTGTTTCACAGCTTTGTTCACTTTGTTCTTGTTTAAAAGTCGCTGTTTGAGAAAAAAGGCTAAAAAGAGCTTCATCGAATCAGAAGTATTTTTTGTGCTTCTGTATCATTACACTCACGAATCCACAAGGAAACAAAAAATGCTCAAAATCAAAAGAATGTTTTTGTTTTTGTGGTACACGTTCAAATCTGATACCATCATAGCCTGCTGCCGCCATGTTGGTTTATCAGAGTCAGAAGTGACCATATTTAGACCAGAGGGTGGAGCTTCTGGTTCCGCAGCATGAGCTTTACTAGAAGTTGATGCTTCCTGGCATCCATTAAAACCTGCAAGTCCTTCATCGTCCAGCAGAGGCTCCAGCAGAGTCCGTACTCATGTTAAAGTGGAAATGCTGTTTCAGGAACAGCTTCAGGAGTCAGGAGTTAGTAGTCGTGGTCTTCAATTCCTTGATGTTCCCATCAGCTGACACACTGCAGCTGTTTCAGGTCTCTGCCAGCTCCCTCCCCGTGGAAAGCTGACTGGCTTTCTGGTTCCAGCTGACTCGTCTGTCTCGAGCACTTCCACTGGGACCTCTCCCAGAGTTTCAATTAACGATCTTTCTTCAGCCAGCAAAGAGCAGAAGAGATCAGGGAGGAAGGGAACACTGTGTGACCGCTCCGTCACAGCCGGGTCTGAGAAAAACTCCAGGCGTGCATTCATAAATAAAAAGATGTGTTTGATTGATGCTGCAGGGCTTTATTTTTTCCATTCTTAAATACCTAAAATTGTCTCTAGATCGTAGAAACCTCTAAAACAAGATTGTAAAACATGATCCGGCCCCAACTATAAATTCTCCAGAGGTGATGGGTAACCACCTTCTCCATAAACGGACAAAAACACCCACATACTGCTGTCTCACTCCCAGTTTATTGATTGATTTTTATTATTATTCCTTCCTGCATAAATATGCCGAGGCCAGACAGCATTACAAGACATGGTTATTTAGGAAAAAGAAACCAGAACCAGACAGAGGCAACAAATCAAACATCCTGATACTTTTCTTTTTCCGAGCTTTACAAATATAGAGAAGTCATTAGGAAAGAATTTTAAAACTTGTTCATTCTTTATCAGTGCACCACAAAAATTCTGGGTCTTAGTAACAGTAATCTCATCATACATGGAAACATTACTGAAGAAAATATGATTAATTATTAACTTCTAAATCTCGTAATTAACACAACCTGTTCTCCTCCTGGATGTTTTTAATCTGTGAACTTCAAGAGTCAAGAAACGAGTTCTTGTTCTTCATAAATGTGCCGTAATCGCTCTCAAGGCCATAATCATGCTTCATTTGAATATATGTTCATTATTTTGGTTTTAACAAGATGTCCTTTAACCATTTTTCTCCAAGTAACTTTATTCTAGTAGAGTTCACACTGTGTAATAAATTGTTATTACAATACATAAATCAGCATGAGGCTCTGCAGGACATGGATGATTTCCTCCAAAGCAAAGCCATCCTGTTGACTCTAGTTTCTTACAAGCTTACCATTTAATTTTCACCTTGTTGATCCAGGAATAAAACTCGGATTCATTTTAATGTTGTTCCAAACACCACTGACCTGAGGCACGAGGACAAGCTTTATTTCTGTTGTTGCAAATACAGTATTGATATATATGAATATGTACAGCTTAGTACATGCTGGCTGATCGTTATCCTCACCTAAGGAGTGAGCTGGTTGTGGAGGTTGAAGGTGAATGAAGTTAAATGGAGGATGGTGTAAAGCAGCTTGTTGTACTGTGACTGATCTGATATACAGTATTTTTGTACAGTAATAGAAACAATACAAAATGTAAAAATCAGCCTTTATTAATTTCAGCAATCCTTTCTATTAAAAAATGATGAAAGATTCTACAAGAAAATGTTATGTTATTAGTTTACAGCTTCACAGGGCTCCATTTATTGGCTTATCAAACAGAAACACCAGAAACAGGAAGTCCAAAAAGTTGGAGTTCTACTTTCACTAATCCTCAGAGGTCTCAAACATCATCAGCAATGTCAGGAAACCATTTTAGCTCTTTCCCCCTAAAGACGACTTTTGATACCCTTAATAACCTTATGATGAGTTCTGACGCCTCAGTATATGTCAATAAAGTTGTGGTTTGATGACCATTAGAGTAGTTTCTTAGTTTCCAAATGTAGCTGCATAGGCAAAGACTGCCCACACTAACTTCTGATGGCCTCTCAGTCATTTTGGCCTATAAGCAGCTCAAATATGAACTTCTAACATCACAAGAATGCATTAATAAACATGCAGCAAATAGGACGCTGATAAAATCCAAACCAGTTTAGCTTACCAGGCTATTTCGTACTTATTTGACTGTTTATTGGTTTCAATCTCTAGTTTAGACAGTTGGTGCTGCTTTACACCATTTTGATGTGCACCAGCTTACAGATGGAGAATTTACAAAAGTGAATCATCGGCTCTCAAAGGCAGAAAATTGGGCATGCATCAGAAAGCCCATTTCCTCCATCACACTGTCTGGCCGTCATTAGAGCTGCTCTGTGTGGATAAAAGGTGAGGAGAGAGTGGACGCTGATGAAAGCCTCTGCAGGCTGCGTCTCATTTAACTGAGCCCGATAGCTGGAGGAATGGCTCGTTAAGACACCTTAAAACATCGTTAACGTTTCCTCTCTCAGATTGTTGCCTATCTGCTCAGGGGTCACAGAGTCCTCCCAAAGTCTTCCACTACAATCCGCCAATCAGCCCGACACAGCCCCGATCTGCAGACATATCTCAGAGGAGTTAGACAGCATTCAAAAGGCCATCCTGGTGCTTAACAGTATAAAACCGGGGAACTGAATCCTTAAATCGTCACCTTTCGACCGGTGACTCTGCTCAATGTTACACCATAGAAAGAGGCACTCTCTATGCGAGATGGTGTTTTCTTTCACACCCTGCATGCATTAGTGAAACCTCCTGATAGTAACATGTGCAATCAATCCTTCATTTAGAGATACTTGTGCCTAACTGTTGGTAAAAACCGAAGAAAAGCGAAGCACTGAAAACATTTTTCAGAGCGACGCTGCAGGAGCGCCGTTTGATTTTATCCACAGCTTTAAAGCAGCCGAGGTCAGGTTCAGCACACGCTGCCATTATCTGACATTTTGGGAAATCCTTTACACCTGAGAGTCAGATGGATATCTGCTGTCGAGCAACACGTCATTACATTCAAGTCTGAGTGTCCTTTTTCTGGAAGATAAATCCTCGCCTGTTTGAAGAACCTGGAAGGTCATTTAATGACACTTAAGGGTGGTTTAAAGGTTTTTGCAGGATCCTGAAAGACTCTGAATACATTCCATCAGCTGATAAAAAGGATTTACGATTTACGTTTAAGTGTAGCTGTGGAAATATGTCAGCACTCTGTGAGGACCACAGATTGTCTTAAATTTCTAACAAAGAAAATCTAAAATTAATTTAAGCCTAAATTTGGGGTTTTAATGGTAATTTAATTTAGACTTATTGGAGGGAGGGTAAATGTTTCTAAAGTTGTCAAAAATCCCTATAACTTGTGGGCTGGTACTAAAGTAAGACTGAAGAACATTTTTAGTGAGTTGGATATTAAACATGGACGTCATCTGTTGGGTAGTTTTGGATCATTTTGGCTGATGCCATGTTGAGTTTTTTTCATAGGTGACCATATTTGGAGACGAGGGTGGAGCTAATGCGGCCAAACAGATGTGATGAACTTATCGATAGAGAACAAACATGTATACGTGTTTGTTACGTTTCTGTATCAGCCTGTAAACATGTTTATTTCTGCTGTTTTAGTTAAACATGGTAGTCTATGGGGACTGACTCACTGCTGCCTCTGTTGGACGTCAGAGGAACTGCAGGTAGTAATGCCGTTCTCTGCTCTGTCAGAAGCTCAGTGTGATCTGAGGTGTTTCCTCGTCAGGCTTTGCCTTCTGCAGGTGGTTGAGGCTTTTTTATCGTCCTGTGTTGTTTCTTTTCTCGTAGCAGGTCTTTGACTGAAGTGCTGATGAATCTTGACGTTCTCAGCGGCAGCATTGTTTGTCTTCAGTCTGATCTCCGGTGGCTCTGAAACGCTCTCGGAGCACCGTAATCGTGGCTCTCTGCGATCCCTGCTGCTCTCACGTTCTCTTCTTCCTCCCCTCATTCACTTTCTCCTCAGCTCCCTGCAGGAGGGACGAGGCTGTGCTCTGCAGCCTGGAGAGCCTTTAAATGACTGACCTTTGAGACAATCAGAGGCGCCCCGGCTCAAACAAACCCTGAATGGCGAGTGGCGGTCCCCGGGCCCCGTAGCAGGCTGCTGCCCGGGCTGCCTGTGGATTACATTGATCCCCTGAAACAATGGCCTCACTGCGATCATGGTGGAGAGGGCTGATAAATAACATGTGAATAAATGCAGGGGGAGCACCGAGAGTCATGGAGGCCTCCACTCTGAGCTAGAAAGGATTTTCCTGTTGTTCCAGAAGCTTCACGTCCCAAACAGCCAACAGGTTTCATTTGACTGGGTTCTGTTCAGGTGACATCGTAACCACGGCTGACATGAACTCATATGGACAGTCGTTGCTGCTGCCATTTCCTAATAAAACCCAAACTTTGAAAGTCTTTGTGATTAGCAGCCGGGCTCGGCCCCCCCACACGCACCCTGCCCCGCCCCACCCACTGTAGTCTATAGAAACGCTTGAAAGAAGCAGCGGCGGGATGAGAGGGGCAGCAGTGAGTGGAATATAAAACATTTAGAGAGCTCTTCTTCAGGAGTGTGAGGGTGAAACGAAGGGAAAAGGGAGATTACTCCGATCTGCCAGGGGAAATGTTTCTGTGGTACACGCTGAGGTGGGGGAGGGGCGTAAATGTGTATTCATGTGGACGAGGATGCTGAGTGTTTCCAGTTTAACATCAGAGTGCGAGTCGAAGTCATCGTGAGCTGCTTCAGATTCAGGTCAATGCCAGTGTGAACACTTTCAATCTGTTTGTGTCGAGGGGAGACATCTGCTCAAGGATTCAGGCTCGAAGAGGTCACCTGTTCACCTGCTGCTACATTGTTAACAGGCAGGATAGATGTAAAGGATCACGGAGAGCATGACCAGCATTTATACAGCAGTCAGTCTGCTCGTACACTAAATACTTACTTTGAACACAAAGTAAACCCTAACAAAACCTAACAAAAACACAACATTCAGAGTAAATATTAAAAATATACTTAAAATATCAAAATACCAAGTAAAAAACAAACTAATGTAGAAAGTGCAACCTAAACACTTTTATAGTAGAAGATGAGTTCATTCTTGAAAATATAATAAAATGTAGTTTTTTTAGGTTTTTAAAATAACTACATAAAAAACCCTAAAACTTTAGCAAAGTAAACACAAAAATAAATAAGTAAATAAACAAGAATGAAGAACAATGCAAAGAAGAAATTATGAAGCGAATGGAAAAATACACAGAATAGTAAAATATAGAATAAATTATTGAAATCACAATAGTGAATTTAACAAAAGAAATAAAAAATTAGTATTACAAAGCTTACCTTTTTGTATTTTACCAAAATAAAATGTAAAGTAAATGGTTTTAAATGCTAATTAAAATGTTAACATTTAATTCTTGAAACTAAAATGAAACGTCAATTAAAAAGTAAACATATACACTACATCCACAGTGTATACAGATACTGTGTATCATGACTGCGAGCTTGGAGGTGTTTCAGACTGTGTCCTGATTGGTGTAACCTTAAAGGCAGGAGGACGCTCTGCACACAGCTTTTTAATCTCAGCCACGGCTTTGTTTGCAGCATCTTCATACAGCAGGGAAATGTAGTTTCAGGAGGAGTGTGAGGTTTACTCAGAGTACAGACAGACTGAGGCCCTCACACACAGACAGAAGCATCTCCGTCTCACTCTCCCTCCCTTGCTGTTATCTGTCTGTCTCACCTGTCTGTCTCTCTCCTGTCTCTCTGCAGAAGCTGGCGGTCAGAAGCTGTCCTGTTGGGACGACTAAGCCGCTGTCGCTCATCAAGCCTCCCAGTCAGGGCATCGCCATCTCCGTGGTGCCGGCCAAGGCTCCCGTTTCCATGGTAACCGCACACATTAACGGACAGAAGGCGGTGGCGAGCTCGGAGCCACTGCAGACGTCCCCCATCAACCTTCAGACGGGCGGCAGGGCCGTGGCCGCTGGAGTCCACCCGTTCAGCAGCAGCAGCAGGAGAGCCGGAGAGCTGCCCCCCTCCCAGGTAACGTCCCTGCTGAGGTCACAGCGAGCAGCTGTTCCAGCTGTTTCTGTTCCAGTCATTAAGGTGAACAGGTGTCCAAAAAGAAACTACTTTACTTTTTCACACAGAAAGTAGTTTATTTCATGTGATGGATTACTACATCACACATCCGGAGATTGAGTCTCAAACACGTTATTGTGGATTCACCTGTTTTCCAGGTGAGCGATGAGTTAATAGGTTTCACACAGTAACACAGACCTGCACCCGATGCAGGCAGCTTTGTTTCCTATGGGTAGAATTTGGGTTTTTGTGAATGGAGTCTGGTGGGTTTGGATGGAGCCGTCTGACAGCAGCACAGGCACTGAAGATGTTTTCGTACTGTCCGCAGTGCTACGATTAGCTTGTCCTTTATTTACCACAGTAAATGTAGAACATTTGTTCCTGGTTCCTGGTATTAGTCTGCCTATTTCCTGGAAACTATAATGAAGGATATCAACAGCGGATGAATCTGTGGAGCTTCACAGAACATCTGCTTTTTGGATCCTTTCAGAGGTATTTTATTCTTTACAGTCTTTAGTCTACACTGCAGAGCTGAAGTTATAAAAACATTTTCCCTCTGAACATCAAACTGGTTTAGAGTTTACAGATTTAAAGATGCTTTAACGTTACGCGTTGGTCTTTAAAGTCGCTGGTTTAGGGAGTAAATGTGTTTTCTTTACAGCCGTCACCTTGTCGAGCATCCAGAAGCTTCTGTGTTGAGTCACTGCTCAGAAACCTTGGAAGAAGAAAGAAATTGCAAAAACTTGACATTTTGTGCCAGCTGCTCTAACATCCTGAATGATTGTGTTTGAATGCAGCTCAGCGTGTGAATGCTCAGAGTCAGACAAAGACCTGAAAACCACAAATTCATCAAGCACAATACTTCCTGTTAAAGTGTCATTTTACTTATTTCGTCAAAGAAATCTCAATTTTTTAAAAGCTGAGAAAAACACATCAAAAGCTCATGTATGTGTGGTCAGAAAACTGAGTCTGAATGTAGCAGAGCCAGCCTTGTTTTTTCATGTCGGTCAGTTTCCTGTCATAGAGTCTGATGGCGTGAGTGCCGCAGCTCGCCGCTAAAGCAGCAGCTGATTGTTGTTGTGATTCTGAACACAATGTGCAGCACGGAGGAGAACTCGTGGTTTGAACTCAGGGACTGTTTTCCACTGTTCCTCCTCCTCCTCTGAGCTGTTAGGATTCAGGCCGCAGCACCTCACCTCTTCCACACTTTGTATTCAGCACCATCACCTCCATCAGCACACAGTCGGGAACCGAGCTTCACGCTCAACACCGGCAGCCTCCACACTATTACTGTAATTGCACGGCACCATAGAGGGAGGAGGGACGAGCCTCGGGGCCCTTGGGCTCTGGCTTTATGCTTCCTCTGTCTGTCCGGCACATCAGCACACCTCATATGACACGCAACACGTCTGCTAATGTGAGACTGGCTCATACAGAGAGGCTGCACAGTCTGACAGGAAATAACATGAGGAAGCTCTGCATCTGAAACTAGTCCTAAACACCATGATGAACAAGGTCCAAAGCTTTCTAAAGAAGACCCAAATCAACACCTAAAAATGCAAGAATCAATGCCCCTAAAGGGATTTTGACTTAAATGGAAATGATGTCCTGGACGACGTTCAAAGCCTTTCTAACATTAGAGTTAAACTATAACTAGCCCAAACTATGGTCCAAAACGAGTCTTAAATCAGGCCTCAAAATGTCAGAAGCAATGTCCCAAACCTTTTCCAAAATATGTCTCAACTTAGAACATCATCATAAACAGGTTTAAAATAATGTACTGTTTAATATACATGCATCTACATGCGGTGCAGTGAGAGTCTGAGCTTCCATCAGGGCTGCACTGATAATCATAAAACTCAGTCAGTGCGCCCCAGGGCAGCTGTGGCTACAAAGTAGCTTGCTATCGCCAGTGTGTGAAAGTGTGTGTGAATGGGTGAATGACTGAATGTAGTGTAAAGCGCTTTGGGGTCCTATGGACTAGAAAAGCGCTATACAAATGCAGACCATTTTACCATTTGTTTAACACGGACCAGAAAATGAACACGTGACAATTGACAGTGCCACGACATTCAGGCTACATAACTGGACACTCGGTGGTGTTGACTGTTCTTCACACATCACCAGGGGACCGGTCAGGGTGGGTTTGCATTTCAGGTCTAAATTCTATATGAAGTGAATCTGACCCTGATGATAAGCAGGTTCCTGGCAAGCTGATGGAATTAGGTTTACTCAGCCTGCACTTAGAGGCTTTTTGTGAAGCTCGTGGCCTTGGCCTTGTGCTTCCTGTCTTCTGTCAGTTTGAGGCTTCTTACAGGTGGACGATCAGCTGCTCAGCTGCCGTTGCCTCTACTTGGGATGCAAAGCAGGTCGAACGTTTGGTGCGATAAGGCAGCTGCTTTTCATCATCGTGTCACTTTGGACAAACCCAGACTGGCTCTCCTCCTCCTCCTCTGTCAGGTGGTGGAGGTGAATGCTTTGGGCAGCAGGACTCTCTCAGCTCTTTATGGCTACATTGTTCAGCCGAAGCCAGCGCTCCTCAGCTAGCTGCCATAAAAGAAAAAATAAACCCTCACTCTCCCCGACACTTTTCTTGCCTCCATCAATTGAGAGTCGGTGGCTCATGTGTGAACTGAGATGAGGAGGGGGGGGGGGCAGGTCACTCCGACCACCTGGCCGCTAATTTGCAGATCAATAATGAGTTGTAATGGGACTGCTGCTCTGCATGAGTGCACACATTACAGCTGCATTGTTTCAGCACTTCAGTGAACTCTGAGTGCCGCTACACACACACACACACACACACACCGTTTCTCTGTGCAGAGAGACGGGGACGCCGAGGTGCCGCCGTGACCCGCTTTACAAATTCAAATCAGACTGTGTTCAGACGTCCCCCTCCTGCTGGTGGGGTTCATTATCTCTGCCAAGCAGGTGAGGCCTCGGTCTTTCACACACGACTCGAACAGTTTGGGGCATTTGGTAGAAAGTTTTGCTCCGAGTTTTTGAATTTGTTTTAATCATTTCAAGCTTTTCAAACACTTTGAGGTGAGGACCTTTTTCCATCATCTTTATTTGAAGGCTGGTGATTTGGCTTCTCCCAAATAAGAAAACTAAATGCTCACTCAACAAAGCAAAATCTAACCTAAAAACTCCAGACAGTTAAAGTAAATGTGTTACAGCCATGTGTTCCATGTACTGGAGTTTCTCAGCTGTAAATCCTTAAGAACAAATAAAGAAGTTCAAAATATAAAAGTGCATCATAACGATGCCCAAACCATCTTAAACAACTCAACAATATTTGACCTTTTGAATTTGTCTGAAAAAAAACCAACATCAACATCCTGAACAATGTTTAAAGTAGAAATTGTTGAAAAGCTTTGCTAAATGCCTCTTTATCCAGTCCTAAAACTACCCTAAACACCCAAACAGCATCCTGAACAGAAACTGATTTTAAACTAGTCCCAAACAACATCATCAACATCTCCCTGAATGTCTGAAACCTGGTTGTAAAAAAGCGTTTAAAACAGCGTTTCAGCCGGCGCCGAAACAGAATGGAGAAATCTGCATCTTCAGCACCGGGCCAGAGTTTATCTGAAGATGACATCAGAAACATTCAGCATGAGCGAGTGCTGCCTCAGAGGAAGGGATTCAAAATAGAAATCATAAAATGTCGGATTTTATTCAGATTTGTTATGAAGCCGGTGAGAAAGCAGCAGTTTTACGTGAGCTGGAGATAATTGGGGCTGGTTTCAGTCAGCTGTGAACCCTGGCTACTGATTGGAGCTGAGCTCAGCGCATGTTAGCTGAAGCGGAGGTACAGAGAGGCTGCGAGGAGGCCAAATCTGTTTGAAAGTCGTCCACTTTAACGCCAATCCTGCCTCTCTCTTTCATGACTCTCCTTCTCGCCGCCTTCCAAAGACATCTTTATCCTCTTAAAAACAGCAGCCAAGGTCATCGGTGCCGTCCGCCTCCAAGGCTCGTCAAAGCCAGAGGAAGGTAGACGGCCCCTTCAAGTGGTCTGCACGGGCACAGAGGGTCCGCAGAGAGCGACGGTCGCATTAATCATTATTTCATTTGTCAGCTGGAAGAGAAGAGAAGGCAGAGAACAAACACGCATGCTGTATCTGCTGCTGATTTAGCTGGGCTCGGTTCAGTCACAGGAACTCAGGATTCAGGCTTCACCTCCCAGACCCCAAAACCGGGGTTTCATCTGCAGCCCATCATTTACTTTGAGATATGTAAGTGTGTGTCTAGGGAGAAGTGCGAGGTCATAGACACGGACCAAACAGGCTGAAATAGATTTATTCATAAAGAGCTCTTCAGTGAGAGCGCCTCAGACTGAAGCACAGAAACACAGAGTGATACTTCAGTCTCTCTGGCTCAGATCTGCTCTGTCATTTCTCAGGATTTGGGGCTAAACAAGGACTTATAAACATTTCCATGAACATCTGTGACTTCAGTAACCATGACGACCACAGGAACAGCATTAGTGTTAACCTGACAGGAGCGTCCGTGAGGAAACATGGATCCTTTTTATTCATTGACCTCCTTACAGCTAAAACCTCAGTATAGATCAAGAAGCCGTGCAACAATCGACCTTTTTGATCATCAGCTTGTTTGATCCTCACAGCTTCATAAGTCCCGCAGACATCTGCATGAGCATCAGCTCGTTTATCTTCATTACAAACTGCAGTCAGATCAGTTTTAAGTGTCAGAGTGACGATCGATCAGGGTCTGAAATCTGCGTCGCTACTCTGATGTCTGATCTGTTTTCTTCACCAAGTGCATTCTGGCTAAACTTTAAAGGGTCGTCTCGGCATGTGGGGTGGAGGTGTGATCAGAGCAGGTTGGAGTAGATGAAAGCTCTCCTTTTACCTACATTTAGAGGTGGGGATCGTCGCCCTGCTGTGAGTCCTCCCGGGTTGGAATCATTTTCTCATATTTTGGAATTTTTGTGTTTGCTGAGATAGAAACGGTTAATTCTACTCTGATGATGGATCAGTTTTGGTACAGTCGATGAATTCTGTGATTCGTGATAAAGTTTGAAGGCAGCTTTAATTTGATTTTTAATAATTGGAGGTATTTAACAAGCATGCTGCGCTGCACGTTCACTTTAATCAGCACCAATCACAGACTCAAGGGCAGGAGGAGGAAGTTTTACTTTCAGTCAGCACGTTTGTTTTGTGCAGGTTTCAGAAACGAGTGTCTGCTGCGTCTTCATCATCATCATCATCATCATCATCAGTGTTCAAGTTTCACCGCTGAGAGCGTGAATGAAGTCGGTATGAAGCACAGACGGAACCAGAATTATAATATTTCCTGATCAATGTTCAATTTTAAAAAGTTGTTTTTAACATAAAAATCACATTTGATTGTTTAAAAACCTTTTGAAAGGAACATTTGTGTACTATTTTGTATGTGTACCAGTTTTTAATGTTTACTGTTTCATAAATAAGCAAACCTGTGTCCCTGTACTATAAAACACATTTAATTAAACTATAGCATCATATTCAGTACATGTATGAATAAATAATCAAATATTTTACATGCACAGCTGGGCCATACCCCGAGGTTAGCAGGGTTCAGGCCAGTGACCAAAGACTGTCTGAATTATGTTGTTATAAACACTGAGCTGCACTAACATGCTCACAGAGAAGTCACAGAGGTCAAACTCAGGATTTCAGGTTCAAATGAGAAAGATTCTCTTCTTATTTCCAGCTTTCTGTTTTCCTGCTGAGTCAGATTGTGAAACAGCGCCCCCGGTGGACAGAGTCCCCCTGTTTTTTGTAGAAACACTGAGTGCAGCTGAAGCTGCTGATGCTGCAAACCGATTCTGAAATGTGTTGTCTCTGCTGTGTGTGCGCCTCCTCCTCCTCCTCCTCTTCCTGCTGCCGCTGCTGCTGTCGTCATGAAAAACCAAAGTTCATAACCTCCAAGGCTCGCCCGCCTCAGGCCATAAACAGTCCTTTGACCTGTTGAGACTCCAACACTGCTCACTGTTTACAGCATTTACCCATCAAAAGTGGATGTGACGCAGAAAAGTCAGAGAAACTTCTGAGCTGATCTGTGAACACAGAGCTTTAATTTTTATGTCACCACCACAGTTTGAGAATTGAAGCTGTACTTTGTGAAACAGCTGCTCCTGGATCAGCTACTGATGAACAATCTTTAATTTATTTTAATTACAGCCAGAATAGTTCAATAAACACAAAACTCTTCCTTTGTTGACTTTCACATGTTGTGGTTTCATATTTTAGTTTTTTAGGCGTGAAATCACCTCAGTCTTCCCCTTATATCAAGTGTTCCAGATCGATGTTTGCATTGAACATCTTCCTAATAATGAAGTCAGAGTATGAACAGTAACCCCACCCACCTGCTTCTTAAGCCTTTTCTTTACAAGGACAGCCAATCAGAAGGAATTGGGAGGAGCTAAAGGAGCAGCCGTGGGTCAGAGACAGGAGAATTATTCTGATCCGTGTGTTATACCGAGCCGCTGCAGCAGGGTCCAGAAACAGATCCGGTTTAATGAAATCAAAGCTGATTGGACGGAAGAGGAGTTTGGCTTTATTTTTCTGTTTTCAGTTCTTCTCGTAGATGCCACAAACACAGCATCCTCGTCTGAATGTGACCCCGGCCCCTCCTCTCTGGTTTATCGCAGCAGGCCTGCGAGACTAGGGGAGGAGGACAGTGTATGTGCTGTAGAGCCTTGGTCTGCCTCGGTCATAGTGCAAACTTAAAGAAGGAAGCAGAGAAAATTCATTAAAAACAAGAAATCACTGGGCCGAGGAGGAGGGGGAGAAGGTCTCCTGAAGAGAGGGTGCTTAGGCTTGGAGAAAAGAGGCAGCAATTACCAAAATGAAAGCACTGCAAGAATTTTCATCTCTGCAGTTGCCATGGAAACCAACCTCGTCCTCCTCCTCGCTATGGAGCCGCAGCTCAATACAATGGAACGAAGGGATTTTCATAGAAGAAGAAAGGAGGGGAGGGAGCTGCCAGGAAACATGGAGGAGACGCTTGTGGCTCATTTATAGGTTAGTCTGACAGAAGGAGTTGGCCAATCAGGGTGCAGACATCAGAGGGGGGACAGGGGGCGCTGTGACGGGGCAGCACGCTTTAAAAGGAGATTAAACAGAGGGAGCAGAGACGACCAACAGGGAGGGAGGATGGGGGGTGGGAGAGGAGAGGACCAACAGAGAGGGAGGATGGGGGGTGGGAGAGGAGAGGACCAACAGAGAGGGAGGATGGGGGGTGGGAGAGGAGAGGACCAATAGAGAGGGAGGGAAGGAAGAAAGGAGTCATTTCACTGACTGCTGCAATATTTTATGCATTAAACAATAAAAATCGATTTCTGGTATTTATTTTTGTACAGTTTGGAAACACAGACTGAACTTTGAGTGTTTTGAATGAATTCAGTGATCTGACTGTAATTAGGCACTCCTGAGCTTCTGTACCGACTCTTCCAGCAGGTGGAAGATGTTTTAAAGTTTCCACTGAGCTCCTCTGAGCAGCAGCAGCTACTTAAACAAAGAGAAGTCCTCGTTAGTTTGAAGTGACGACCCACTCGGCTGCTTTTCTGTCTGTTATTTATTTGTTGCCTGGCAACAGGAAGAAGTAAAACGCTGCTGACTAACGAGACGCTGGAAACTGAACGACTTCCTGAGGAAGATTTCTTCTAATGAAGTTGCACAACAGCTCAGAAAGGCGGAGCTTCTCGTTACGGCCCGCCCCACTGCTGCGGTTTGACTTCTCTGAGCAGAATAATCTCAGGTTCAGGTTAATGAAACGGTTTCCCAGCATGCAGGAGTGCTGGGGTTTGATGTAGGAGCAGCTCCCCTTGTGGTTAGTGTTTGTTACCACAGCAGAATGAGCCCACTGGACTATATGAATTAAAGAGTTCATGTGGCAGACTGACCCCGTGTTGTGTGTCAGTGATGATGCTGAGCAGATGGATTTAGACGCCGGACTCGTTTGAATCCTGCTTCAGGCGGGTGATCAGTTTGTTGATTTGTGCTTTCTGTGTTGGTGCTCGAGGAGCTTCCTGCTGAATAACTGCGTTTGTGTGTTTCAGATGCTGGGAACTCTCACTGCTGTGCCCATCAAGGTGCCTCAAGTCAGCTCCCTGCACCGGCTGGCAGGACAAGCAGCCACTGTGCTACCTCAGGTAAAACCACTTGCTAGGTCGTCCTTGTTAGTCTGACTCCACATCACGATAATGTGTCAGGGTCAGCAGAACAGTCTGAGTCTGTAACAGTAGCTGCTTCAAGCTGAAAGCACCAGAATGATGAAATCAAAGTGTTTCTGCTGAGCAGCTCAGTGCAGAGTTTAAAGCAGAGCTTCAGGTTTGATCTGCGGGAGAACGCCCACTTCTTCTTCTGTCTTTGTAAAAGCTGCAGAGTCGCTTTGTTTTGTGCTTCAGTGACACTGTGAGCTGCTTCACACACTGTAACAGTAAATACAAGACCGCTGAGGAGCGAGGAGGGAAAAAGAACAATTACGAGAAAAAAGAAAAGAGGAGCAGGAAGATGAAAAAGAAGATGAAGGAGGAGAAGACCAGGGAAAAAGAAAGAGGGAGATAAGTAGGAACTAGAGGAAGTGAAGAAGGAAGGAATGGAGGATGGAAAAGATGAGTTTTTTACAACCCCTTTTAACTCTTTGTTTTGTTTATATTGTCTATTTTATTACTTAACCTTCTGTTTATTTTAACCTTTTTGTACAGCGCTTTGTGACTACCTGTCTACGAAAAGCGCTTAATAAACTTAACTTACTTACTTACTTAACTGGATGAAGACAAAAAAGAGTAAGAAGATGAAGAGTAGGAGGAAGAGTTTTTTGTGAAGCTGGGTTGTGTCTCTAAATCAGTGAAAATAAAAGTTTTATTTGGACGGTTCCTTTTTACAATGAAACATTTGAATGGGATAAATTTGAGTGGGATTTTATTTTGAAAGTCTATCCCAGGTGGAAGTAAATCAAATGAAGTTTGGACACACTTGAAGAACCTGCAACATCCAGCAGGGGGCAGCAGAAACCAGAGCAGCACCACAGAGCTCACAGTTTCAGTCCCTTCATCATTTATCAGAAAATCCTCTCATAAATGTCTGAACTCAGTGTAACAGTGTTGACTCCTGCCTCACAGTGTGACTAGTTTAAACCATCATCTTCACCATCCTCCTCATCGTCGGGTATTCTTCGGATCAGGGGTGACACGTCATGCTCAGTCTCAATGATTTGTCCGAGTGCTTCAGGAAAAGTTGAGTGTGTGTTGTTAAAGGCTGTCCTCCTGATGTCCCCCTGCAGGTCAGGCCAAAGACCCAGATCCCCGACAGCCTTCCCCACAGCCCCTGCCAGGAGCTGCAGCCTCTCAGCCTGCAGCGGGCCGCCGCCGTGGTCAGCCCCAAGAGCCAGGGCCCCACCCTGCCCACCGCCAACAGCACCTTCAGCCCCGACCACCAGCCCAACGGCCAGAGCGATGCCTCACCGCCCTCGGCCCCGTCGGGGGGCCCCGACTCTAGCAGCCCCGTCCACCACGCCTCTGCGGGGCCTGGCGTGGCCTACGCCATCATTGCTGCCTCCCCCGCCACCAGCAATGGGATGTCTACTGTCAGCGAGGCTGTCAAGGTGCAAAAAACAGACAGAAACCACGTTAATAATAATAATAATAATAATAATAATAACAATAATAATAATAATAATAATAATAATAATAATAATAATAATAATAATAATAATAATAATAAACCATTCCCCTCCTGGGAAATGGTTTGGACAGCTTTGGACATGTTTCCAGCCTTTAAGTCAAACTTTCATATTGAGCCATTTGTTAGTTTTCTTTGGTGCCCCCTGGTGGCGGAGCCTGCTGAAACTCAGCTGTTTTTACTGTTGATCAATGTGTTTGTGTCTGATTACTAAAGCTAAACTCAGACTTCACTGAAGCTGGTTTAAAGATTTTTAATCTGGTTAAATGAAATCGAAAGGAGCCAGTTGAGGTGGTTCGGGCATCGGACAAGGATGCCCCCTGGGCACCTCCTGGATGAGGTTTTCCGGCATGTCTCACCGGGAGGAGGCCCTGGGGCAGACCCAGGACACGCTGGAGAGATTATATCTCTCGGCTGGCCTGGAAACGCTTTGGTGTTCCCCCCGGATAAGCTGGAGGAGGTGGCTAGGGAGAGGGAGGTCTGGGCTTCTCTGCTTGGGCTGCTGCCCCTGCGACCCGGCCCCGGATAAGTGGAAGAAAATGGATGGATGGATAAATGAAACCGGAAGTCATCTACAGGGGGCAGGTCACATCTCCTCTGACGTCACCTGTTTGTTTTCAGGTGATTATCATCCAGCCGCAGGCGCCCAGCAGCACCGAGGGGTCCCCGGCCCCGCCCACCCCCAAATCCCCATCCACCCCCAAATCCACATCCCTGAAGAAAGACGAGGACCCCGAGGTGAGACGTTACTCTTCATCTTCATCATCATTACAGTCAGCAGTCAAATCCAACTGAACTTCATCCTCACGTCGTCTCTCTCTCTCTCACTTTTCCAGAAAATCGCCTTCATGGTCGCCCTCGGCCTCGTCACCACTGAGCACCTGGAAGGTGAGTTTCCAGCTGCTCAGAAGTAACAAGTACTTTTACTCGAGTACTAACCTGATCGACTTTATGTGTCAGCTGCTCCTCATTACATTTTGAACAATTCAGAGAAAACATTAAAAAAAAAGCTGAAGGTACACTCTGTTAGCAGATGAAACAGCAGTTTTTAAAGTGTTTGTGTTTCTGTGAACAGAAATCCAGATGAAGAGGCAGGAAAGGAAGAGGAGAAGCACAGCCAACCCGGCCTACAGCGGTCTGTTCGAGCCAGAGGTAAGAGAGCCAAAAAACGCTGCGATCGCCTTTAATCTAGATTAAATGAGGAATGTGAGTAGTGCTTGTGTTCATGCTCTCACTCTGTCCCTCGTGTCCCTGCAGCGTAAACGCCTGGCGTCACATTACCTGAACAGCTCACTCTTCCTGTCAGCACGAGGTAAGGAACAGCTCACCATCCTCTGCCTGCATCAGCATGTTTAAACAGCTCACAATCAAACACTTTAACTCCACGTTCTCACAGTTTTAAAGTCAGTTTCATCTCTCATTACCCAGCAGCAAAAGCAGTGAAACATGACCTTTAACCTCATGGGCTATTTCACTGATCCTGAACTGAACTGTTCAAATTTGGTTCCGAATGTGCCGATTTCACCTTCAAGTCCTCACGATTCATGGTTCAGACATCACTGGACTCCCTAGGGTGACCTCTGACCTGCCAGCAGGAAGTAGCACATGCTGATGCTCATTCACTCATTCCTTCATTCACTCATTCACTCAGCTCATTGATTGCAGTGATCTGATTGGTTGATCTTGACTCGGTTACTAACCTACCTGAGATGTTTTAACTGAATGGCCTGCACGGCTTCTCCTCTAACCTGCCACTAACCTCTGCTCTGCTTCAATCCACATGCTAGACTCTGAGGATTTCTGCTGGAAGGTAGGTCATGTGATTCATAATGTCATACCCGTGTTTCAGGTCTTCTGTTTTCAGATGTGCATTAAAGTTCTTCATTTAAATCATCAGCCCGTCTCTCTTTTCACTGTCACTGACACTGTGAGATCATAGGCTAGCAATGTGTCAATCACAGGTAGCCCCGCCCTAAACTGTCCCCTGCTTCTTGCTCCTCTAATGGGACGTCATTTCCAAAATGAGCTACATGTTTTATTGTAAAGTATCAGATGGAGTTCACTGAGCTCAGGGGTCAGCTGGCTGGAGGCTCCCCCTGCTGGCTGTTAGAGAAAATGCAAACCCTGGTGGATGAGACCGGTACTGATGGATGCTTTTCGTGCTCTGACAGCAGGACTTGGAGCATGATGACCACTGTGCCGTATGTAAGGAGGACGGCGAGCTGCAGCAATGCCACAATTGCCCTCGAGCTTTTCACCCCACCTGCCTCCACCCACCACTCAAAACCCCACCCAGAGGCCCCTGGTACTGCCCCAAGTGCCAGAAGAAGGTATGACCTTCCCGTCCTCACAGGTTCAAAGGTTTTTGGCTTTCGGTGCTTAGCATGTGTGTCTAACAGCATCGATCTGTTTTCGCTGTCCAGGTCCTGAATAAGGAGAACATGTCATGGCCACAGAACTTCGTTCAGTCCTACGTTACACACAAGACGGGTAAGACACGCGGTGAGCAGCCATGTTTGTCCGAGCGTACTGACGGTGCACTGATACATGTTTGTGTGTGAGCAGTGAGGCAGGAGGAGAAGCGACGGCTGCTGAGGAGGAACAACGAGCTGAAGAAAGAGTGTGCTCACCTGGAGGAACAAGACAAGCAGCTCAACAAGACACTCAAAGTACGAACACACACAGAGTTCAGCGACACACTGTGGTCACAGGTCTGGGTCCAACTTTTCCTGCGCTTTTGATCCTTCGTAGCTTCGTAGGTGCAGCAGCAGTCTTCACATTATAAGTCTTTCAGTGGGTTTAAAACTGATTTGGTTGCAATTTCTACAAGAGCTTAAATGTGAAACTTTCATGTGGACATGGATGCTGTAGTTTGGGAAAAATAACACAAATTAACTTTAAAAAAAACACATTATATATAGTTCAATTTTATTTACATAGTGTTAATTCACAACAATAACCACCTCATGGTGTTTTATACTGGAGTGACTTTATAATAATAGATTATGAAGATTTATGAATAGAATGAAGAAGAAACACTCAGTGCATCATGGGAATCCCCCAGCACCTATTGCAGCATAACTAAGGGAGGATTCAGGGTCACCTGATCCAGGCCTAACTATATGCTTTAACAAAAAGGAAAGTTTGAAGCCTAATCTTAAAAGTAGAGAACAGTACAGAAGAGCAGCCCGAAAACTGAAGGCTGTGCTTCCCATTCTGCTTTTAGGAACACTAGTACTTCTAGGAACAACAAGTAAGCCTTAAGGAAATGTATGGTCCAGAGGATGTGGACATTTCCTGTTTAGACAGCTTGATTAATCCTAATTTAGATTTCTGTTTTAACTGATAAAACACTCCTGTTGTCTTCCATAGATGGTTTCTCCATTTTGAAGTGTTTTCCTTTTTAGAGTTTAGTTACTAAAAGCTTCACTTGCACTGGCCAGCTCACCATCATTAACAGCACTAAATCAGAAAGGTGACTCATTACACATTTATTAGTGCACTGCATGGAAACACCACCAGAGGGCAGTATGCAGTAGTAAACAGCTGAGCTCAGCGAGCTGTGAAACAGAAAAAGGCATGCTAAACAGAGTGTAAGGGCCTGCTGATGAAGGCGAGGCAGCTAGCTAAAAAACGAAGCACTTTAAACTGCTGTCACCTTCAGATGAATGGAAGAAGGGTTCAACTGTGTTTAGCACGCCTCGTTTCTGTTTCATAGCTCACTGACCTCAGCTGTTAACACTACATACTGCCCTCTGGTGGCATTTTAAAGCATTGTATCATTGGCCTCTCAGTAGCCATCCCCGGTAGAACCCACGTTCCATTCAGGCAGATGGGACTGAACACCTGGTTATACCTGATTTTAACACCTGATCTGTAGCACGTAATACGTGTCCCCAGATGAGTGATCAGCATGCAGCTCACATGCTAATGCTGGGTGTGCCGGTGTACCTGTTGTACCTGACAGGAAGTTGCTCTTCTGTTTCCTGTTGCTGCAGCAATGCATGGACCTGCGGGAGCGCCTGCTGGGGCAGCAGAGAGACACTCAGGCGTCGCTCGACCGCCTCAAAACTCTCATTAGGTTGATCCAACGCGACCAGCTCATCCAGGTCACCATGACGACCACCGCCACCATCGCCACGTCGCTGCTCTCACAGTCCTGGATCAAATCCACCAGCACTGCCGCCGCCGCCACCCCGCCGGGCCCCTCGGCCACGCCCCTGCAGACAAGCCACAGCCAGGACGACGTCAACATCTAGCCCCGCCCACCAGAGCTCCGAGTTTTTCCACAGAGGGCAGCGGTGATGATTTCTTTAGTCAGAAAAATATTGATGAAGAGCCTCTATCCTCCACACGATTCAAGTATTTTTTAAAACCCAACACCTACAGTGCTTACGAGATTTCTTTTTTTAAGTTCTTTTCTATTTATTAACATTCTTGGCCTTAATGTATTTATTACAAAAAGTTCGATTACAGCGTGGCGGCGGGAACGCGCGGCCCAGAAGATATTTCCCTTTTTTGAAACACAGGTCTGATTCCTGTCCTGCGTATAGAGAGAGAGAACAGTAGAGTTAGAGTAGATCCAGGATGGATGGAAGTGGACGGACTGTACATTGATATATCTGAGTAAATGTTTGTTCTCATTCTCCTATGAACAATGTTTTTGCCATAATGATTCAGGAAAATGTTTTCATCGTGTATGTGAACGCATACGAGCCTTCAAACAAAAGCAGAGAATAACTTTTTTCAGTATTAATAGAGTTAAAGTCAAAGAAAAAAAGTATTTAAGATTAAACTACAGAAATTAGCATTTCTAGTGGAGATTTTAGTATTTTCATGCTGATGCCTGTTGAAAAATGTAAGTTTGGAGTATTCAAGGGGATCACTGTACATATGTTGTATTATTATTATTATTATTATCACCATCATGATCATCGCAGGGTTTTTCTTTTTCGGTTTTCAAACTTTACCGAAGTCACACGCCTGAACGAGACGAGTTCCTGCTCGTTTAAAACATCCACTTCCTGTTTGACAGCAGAGCCAGAGAAACATGCCAGAAATATTTTCATTAAAATTCATTTCTTATTTAAATCAATAGTAAATATTGATGCATCTAGATTGTAAAAATAACTGCAGAGCTTCACATTCTCTTTAAGGTTTAGTCGAAGAAAAGCAGAAAACAAACCATGCAAACTCTAACCTTTGCTCTTGAAAAACTAAGACTGCACTTAAAAAGTCAAAACTGCTCTGAAGCTCTGAATGATATGAGTTATTAGAAAACCATTTATAAAAACCGCTGAGCCCGACATTAAACTGGATTTCATTGGTTCAAACACCATGATGGTCAGATACCATGAGCGCCGATAGTAGGACCACAAATGTTTGATCTCCAGTGAACCAACACAGACCTTACGGGAGGTTCACACACAGGCCCAGCACTGAGTTTGTCTGCTGCTCACCGTGCAGCCAGTGCACGCTCTGCTGGACAGGCTGCTCCTCATTCATCCTCAGCACATTATCTGCATCATGCTCAGTTTGAAAAGCCCAAAATGTTTCAGTATCAGATACGTGTATGCTGAAGCAGACAGAAGAAGCTGCTTCCACATTTACGAGGGGTCAACACAACACGTTTAATCTGGAGAGTTTTACTCCTGATGTGACCTCAAACTGATCTTTGTCTCATTTCAACATCACCCATCAAAATACTGAGTCAAGTCCTGTTAGACCACAGGAGAAACACATTCACGGCTTTAATATTAAGAACCAGCAGATCTTCAGTAGTCTCTGAATAAACTGTAAGCTGTGTGTAAGTGAACTTCTCTCTTCGTGCTGAGCTAAAGTAAAAAAATCCCGCTCTGCTGTCACAGGAAGTGATTGGTTAAGTGGGCGGGGACCGCCGTGTTTGCTCACAGCTGCACTCGAACACGCCGGCGTTCAGTCGATGTGACCCACCCGCCCCCTCTCACCTTTAACCAGTATAAAAAATATGCCAAAAACATTTTGTTGTTTTTGTACTGGGATCAGTAATGTGCTTTTTTTCTTCCCCTGCCCGTTTTTATATTTTTCGCTTTTTTTACTCGTGTTTTTCGAACAGCGACAAGCCTGTTAATCCGACAGATGAACACTGCCTCAAGTACAAATTGTTTGAAATCCAGGGTTTGCGTCTTTGTTGCGTCATTTTATAAACACGTTGATCGGAAATGGGACCGCTCTGTCAAACTGTCGGCGGGCCGGGACGCCGCTGTCAGTCCATTTGTCTCGCTAGTCTTCCTGCTGGTCCAGAGAGGTTCCATTTGAGTGTTATGAAGTTAGATTTAGTACATTTTTTATTTCTTTATCATGCAGCTCTCAACTTCCTGTCGATGCACAAACATGAAGAAACGGTCAGAAAAACAAAGGCTTTATCAGGAGGACGGGAAGGAATACATAAAGACGTGATTTTATTTTATGAGTCATATCAAGTCCAAAATACCGAAAAGATCCTTAATGTTGGAGAAACATCATCTGCACAAAAGATTAAAAAACAGCCAAGCGACTCTGAATGAAAGAAACGATGAGCAATACATCGGCAAAACGGTTCCAAAGTGACTTCACTCCAAAAACACGTGCAAAGGCCTCCATCGGCTTTTGACCGCGCTGAGAGACAAAAGTGGGCACGGAAACACGACAGCCTGACTTTTCCAAAAGATGCTTTGAAGCTGACGCCTGAAATCTGTGCACCTTCACGTCCATTAGGTTTGAAAGAAAAATAGAATTTTAGAACCTCAACCCAAATCGAATAAATCAGGGGCACAGAGACTGAAAGGATTTTTGGTTTGTTCTGCTTTCATTTTGGCTTAAATCTGCGAACATGTTCATAATGATGGATTCTTGTAACTCCAAGAGTCAGTAACATGAACTGACAAAATAAATAAAAGAACAGACGGTATCAAAAAGGATTAATTTTAAACTACTGACAGTAAGAAGAAGGCGTAGGTTGTGAAGGTGCACAGACGACAGACACCTCGGCTGACCGAGGGATCCCAACCTCAGATGAACGTCTCAGCACCAAATTTTCCTGCGTCCGTCGTTCTCTCCATCGTCAAATGAACAAGTAGTTTTTCAGAATAAGAGCTCTGTCCGATTACAGAGCCTGGAAGGAAAGAATTTTCCTAAATTCTGACCCCAAAGTGCTGATCTCTGAACCATGTGCTCAGGTTAGTGAGTCCTGGTGCAAATAAAATGTTTTACATCAGAGGAAAGCAGCACATTGACGAAGAGATGCACGGGGATCTGTGTGGCTACCTTAGCTAATGAAGTCTTGGATTCAGCCCTTTCAAAATAAAACCGTTCAGTTTATGCTCCTGCATTATTAGTCAACACAAAAGGTCATCAACACCTTTTTTTCACTAACTTTGTTAACCTCACAGCAGCCATATTGTTTAAAAGGCACCAACAGCACAAATTTGGTCCAGTCCAGACTCCAGTTGGCTGAGGTGAGGCCTAGCAGACAGCTAGTAGTACCACCAGTGTCACCATCACCTGCCAGTCAGAGGTCCCGCAAACTGCAAACTTTAAACCTTAATACAGTTGAAAACAGTTGAGTTATAAAAACTTTCTTCCTCTTACAGTTGTTTGTCTCTGACTCCAGATATGAACCTCAAACTGTTACGTCTCCTTCTTCTCCAGTATACAAAACTGTCATCTGCATATGGAGACACTCATTCATCTCTTTTACTTCCTCTTATCTTTATTCTGTATCAAAAGTTTCATACAGTTGTTGTAATGGGGGAAATTATCTAAAGAGACCAACAGCTTTTGTATCAGGCTGTAAACATGTTTATTTTTACTGACTCACTGCTGCTGCCTCTGGTGGATATTAGAGCTTAACGTAACTTAACTCTTGAACTAAACTCTTCCTGGCTCTGAATTTGAGACGAACCTTCAGTAAAGTGTAAAAACATAAGATTAAATCTTTGAGGGTGACGTGAATGATGCCATGTGATGCATATCGAGTAGGGAAATAAAACCAGAAGGAAACCATATCAGCGCTCTGTGCCACGTCCATGCTCCGCCCCTTTAAAATGAACAAACCTGTCCCTGCGAGCGAACCTCTTCATCCGTTTCTAGAAATCCTCTCCGGGAGAAACTGTGCAGTGCTTAAACAGATCTATTTTAATACACGAGTCGACATTTGAACAAAAACATTTTTATATTCTTTTATGGAGGAGCAAAACGAGAAAACAGAACATTGGATTTTCTATTGTTTGCCAGTTCTGCATTCTGACTTCTCGCTTCGGTGTATTATTTTAACCACGAGGAGGCGGCGACGGCGATACGAGGGTGTTTAGATGGAAGTGAAGTGTGTGTTGGCTGTGGAAGTAGAAGTTTTCTTTGTCATTGATAAGGGGACTGTCCAGTGGATAGTGTGTATAGGAAAGTGTTTGTCTTAAATATGCCAATGTAGTTTTTCTTCTTTATGATGCATTAAAAAGCGGATTGATGGAAGGTGGTAAATGGTTAAAGAGTAGTCTCACCTTTTTGTACCAAGTTCTTACGAAAAATTTAATCATTAATAAACAAAATTCAAGAATAAAAACGGCTCAAATTTGTTTTATTCTTAGCAGTTTCTCTACAGTCTGCTCTTATTTTGAAAGTCCAGCCCTTGTGTTTCCTAGCAGCTGACTCACTGATGAGGATTTTGCTTTGGTGGTCCTCCTCCAGCTCTCAGACCACCTGAAGGTTCACGTTCACCTCTTATCTGAAGAAAACGTGGTTCAGAGCAGGAATGAATCACCTTCACACCAGAAAGCCGAGGGCTGAACCTGAACTCACCTGCGCACGGGTCTCCTCAGGCTCGGATTTTACTCAATTGTAGATGAGGATTCTGATTTCTGCTCAGTGTGAAGCAGAACTTTCTGAATTTGAGGCTCACAATGAAATAAGAGCGTGCTCAGTTTGAGCAGTTACAGGTAAAGTGACCTCAGGAGAGGCTGAAGGTGAGATCGGCTGAATTTAAATTGGGGACAGAAAATGGGGCAAGCTGACCGTGTACCTGCATGCTCATTGGCTAATGAACATACACTTCTTGGACGAAGCTGCTCAGCATCAACCAACCTTTTTTCTCCAATAATGCGTAAAGTCCAACAGTGGGAAAAAAAAATCTAAACAGAAACAGGTGAAAGCAGAGAATTTATCACATATAAAGGTACATACAAAAGATAAACCTCTGGGTGTCTTCTGTCAGGAAAACATTCTGTCTGTACAAACCTGATGAAGACGGCGCTCTGAGGGTTTGAGGTTGTTACAAAAACAAAACTTACTGCAATCAGTTTTTACATTTGGCGGTCTACACTCGACAGAAACACAAAATACCACAAACATGGAAACGGATTCCAGCTTCTCGTCCAATCAGATCACCTCCAGTGTTATTACTTCATTAAAGATGAAACACTTAAACTATAAATAAAACCAGTAACATCACCATCATGAGTCCAAACATGAAAGTTCATGCTTGGTGGTTCACCTTGCATTTGACCTTTTTAAAAACGATAAGAGTTAAAAAAAACAAACAAAAAAAAAAAAACCAGTTGCCGCCGTCCTTCAGGGCATCACCTGTGCAGGTGGGCAGCGGGAGCCGAACACTGTGTGGACGTGCTCGATGAGGAGCTCAGCGAAGATGTTGATAGGGGTCAAAGCGGTCAGGGAGATGGAGCCGTGACGAGGCCAGACCAGGTTCACGCCAAAAACACACGCCAAGTTAGATGGAGACATCTTGTTTATGATGCTTTCCTGAGATACCTGAAGGGGGCGCCGCACAGGCGAGAGAAAGGGAACAGAGAAAAGACATCAACAAACTGGAAAGGTGCTGCAGCATTCAGTTTGACCTGCTGGTGGCAGTGGTGTCTCACTGTTAGAGTAAAGTCACCGATACACAAACAAGTCCGACAGATCAAATGATGTTTTTGTATATTTAAGATGATTTTTATTGTAACTTATTTCCATATTCGAAGGCGTTGCTGTTTGAGTCGTTTCATATGTGACGTCACAAGTATGTAAATCAGCTGCTGAGACTGCTTCATTTTACAAATCTGACCAGCCATCTCCGTTTACAGTCTCAACTTTACAGCAATAAAAATCTGTTTGCTCCAATCAGCTGTTTGTGTGTCTGATCGATCACCTCCTGATTGGTGCTTCTCAGACTCATCTGAGCTGTGACTCACCTGGTGCAGGAAGCACAGCAGGTACTTTGCCACAATGAAATTATGTTCAGGTAGACTCTCGACGATCTGTTTGCATCGGGTCACCCGCAGACTGCTCTCCACATCTGTAACCAATCAAAAACCACTTTAGTCTCTAGAGAACACAGCCCCTTTTTCTTCTTCTCCTGCACAAATGCGGAAGTGCGGGACTCACGGAGCAGCTCCTGGACCTGGCTGTAGACCCGGAAGGTGAGCAATGGCTCAGGAAGCTCTCTGAGGAATGTCTTCAGGATCACGGCAGGAACGTGCACATCTCCTATCTGCTCGAAGTTCACCGGCTTCCCTGCATGAGTTTAAATAAAGTTAACTTTATTGACAATGCTATTTTTCACAGATCCTGAACTCAAATTTATCCACAAATTTTAAAAATGAAGATATGAAAATAAAATAAAAAATAAGATATTTTTTATAAAATAAAAAATAGTCCAATAGAAAAAATGGAAACAAAAACAAATATTTGAATCAAACTACAAGAAACAAAAAATAATACATAAGATAAATATAATCAAACTTCATAAAATAACATTAATAAATTGGAACTACAGCAGTGTAGCTTATATGAGTGGAAAAAGGATTGAAGAGGTTTTTTGGGTGAGCAGTACAGTAAAATCATGAATCAGAATCACCAGGAGCTGCTGTGATCGATTGATCACCTGGAGATTGATCTGTGATCATGCTGATCTTAAATGTTACGTTCATGAACACGAGCTGTTTCCCATTTCTCACAGTTATCTCCATCTGTAGGCGTCACCTCGCACGGCAGGAAGTTCATTTAATGCAACATTGGCCTCAGCATGACTTCCTGTCTGTTTTTTGTTTTTTTTATGACGATCTGAGAGCCCCTTCTGCTGAGGCAGGGAGACCCCACTCACCCAGGTTGTAGAGTTTCTGTACTTCCTTAATGAGCTGAACCCGAGCCGATCGCCTGAAGAGCCCCTCAGTCCTCAGACCTGAAACACACCGTGATGCATTCACTGACATCAGCTGACAACGTTTTTCTCCGGTTTACAGTCGACTGCAAATCATCTCCTCACAAACTCTGATCACAGGTCTCACCTTACTGACCTCACTTTATCTGACTATCCAGACAGAGCTCTCAACTGGATCAGGTGACCCTGAACTCACTGTTCTGAGATGAAGCCTCACCTTTCTCCTTCAGGTATGTGACAGTCTGGGTCATCACAGGTGGGATGACGGCCTCTCGGTTCTTCTCTCTGATGCTGTCAGAAAACACGTTTCATTGATTAAAACTGCTCGTTAGCGATCGACTAAACTACAGAGGGACACTCACTACTGCAGACTAACGCCGAACTGCTGGGTGGGCAGGGGGGGCCGGGGCGGGGGTGTTTTCACAGAGGGCGGGGGTCCTCCTTTCTGAGTCGCTCGCAGCTCCTCGTCATGTCTGTGGAGAGACGATAAACACGGTGAGGAGCCGTTGGGCGTCCGAGCCGTTGGGCGTCCGAGCCGAGGAGCACAGACCTGAGCACTTCTGGAGGGATGAAGAGCTGCTCGTAGTTCAGGTGTTCCCGAAGCTCAGCCAAGTAGTTCACATACGTCAGCTTCCTCCCAAACTTGTGACTGCAAACAGAGAAGAAGAGAAGAAGAAGAAGAATCAGCTGCAGCGTGACCGAGAGCAGCTAGAGAACTTCCTGCTAAGCCTCAGGTGTGCTCAGGTACATCTGTACCTGATCAGAGGTTTGAAAAGGTTCCAGACGATTCGGATGAAGTTGGTGGGATGGACAACGTACAGAGCCTTCAGGTTCTTCTTGTACCTGAAACACATGTGAACACACCTGCTGAATAATCCACTAAAATGAGCAGTCTGGTTCTCGGTCCATGATCTGTGGCTCTCCCTGACGGATCGTGATACCACGGTAACCTGACCGATACCACTTCTCAGAGACAGGTGAACAGGTAGAATCGACCCTGACGCACCCCTCAGGACTCATTGCTGCACCTCAACACAACTTTAAGCACATTTGAAGAGCTAAAGAGGTGCAGATATGTCCCTCAGTGCCGAGCCTGGTACCACATTTTTTAAAAGGTCATTTTTTGCACTTTTACAATTAAAAGGTCCAAATAAATAGAATCGGATTGAATCGAGTTGAATGCAAAACTGATCGACCGCCCAGCCTGTAGACCCCGCCGGCTGTTACCTCCTCTGACTGAAGGCTGGAGTAAAGCTGGAGGTTCTAGTTCTCCACAGAAACGCTAAAACGTCTCTGAGACTGAAGCTCGGAGTAAACTGTGCAGGGTCTGAAAGGGTTTCCTGCTGTATAGGAGCTGATGGTGCAGCTGGTCCACACACTCTGACGTCACACTGAGCATGCTCTGTAGCAGACCTGAACTTGAGGTTCTGGTCTCTGCAATAAAGCGCTGAACTTGACTCATAAAGAGTACAAGAAATTGAGGTGACCTACTTCCTGTCGAACTCGCTGTAAGCCTCTCGTAGCCACTTGAGAGACGGCTTGTTGCTGCTCCTCAGGCCATAGTGAAAGTACACCAGGATGTAGTCCATCTCCACGTACTGGTCCAGTGTGAACTTCAGGTACCTGCAGACAGAGAACATTGTGAAAACCAACCACAGAGGACCTGTATGTCTCTGACCATGGCAGGCTGCAACATGGACTCACTCGAGCAGGCGGCGGTGATTCAGCTGGTGCGAAGGTGGTAGGCAGCAGCTGCTAAAGACAATCAGCTTCCTGCCGTAGTGGTCGTCCCCTGGAACCAAAAACGGCGAGAATATTAGCAGATCGTTAGCATTGGTGGATCGTTCTGAACTGGTTGACTGAAGCGGAGCTTACCCGAAACCTGGATAATGCCGTGTCGAGCCACGTCGTAATACGGGTGGGAGGGGTCGAGACTTGGTGTGCTGACTGGAGGAGCTGATGGACCGTCTGTGAAACAACTGCCCTCCTCCTTCTGCAGCTCTGTTAGAGGAAGAACCACCTGAGTAACTCACACAGACAGTGTCTGTCTGTCTGATTGAGTGTGTGTGTCTCTGCCTGCCTGCGTGTGTCTGAGGTGCATTTGAACTCTTTAAAGTTTTCCTTTACAGCTGACTGATCAGCTGATCCATCAGGAGCTTCCACATTTAGTCAGTAACAGAAGATCCTTCACAATAAAAACCTGCAGATGTAACCACTGGTTATATTTGAGATTTAAAAAGTAACTGACCAATCAGATCTCTGGAAAATGACCTCACCATTGTGTCTGTAGTAAAGTGTGAAGTGGGCGTGACACTCGTCAGCTTCAGTGTGAGCTATAAATTCTGATTAATAACCCTGATATGACGCCAAGCTGCTCCCCTCTCCTTTGAAGAAGTCAAAGTTTAGCCTGAGAATAATCACATGTGATAAATTGCTCATTTATGAACCTGAGGAGAAGAAATTACACATCAGTGTTTCCCCGTCACAGCACAGACTTCCAGAATAGAACAGTTCCACTTCTGGACATTCCTCTGACGTTACTGTCACAGACCTGAAGTTACTGTTTCACAATTTCTAATCTTAGCTTTCTCTGTAACATCAGTCTCTCTGCTATCAGAAGATCTGTTTCTAATTGGTCAACAGCTGATAACTTCGCCTCATTCGTGAGACTCGAGCCAGACTGGTAACAGGAACCTGCTCCTTCTGATCTCATCAAGGTCTTATCTGCTGCTCTCATCAAGGTCTTATCTGCTGCTCTCGGTCTCCATGTTCAAGTCAGGCTGCCCTCCGAGGTCCCAACCTCAGACACAGCTTCACAAAGACTATCCAAACACAGTTACACACATCATCATCATTATCATCGTCACCATCATCACCACCTGAGTTTTGGCTGAGTTTTTAGAGATGACCGGTGATTAGTTCTGAATTCCAAACGTGTAGCTCCGCCCATTTCCGAGATGACTTCCTGAGATCAGTGATTATCAGGGTGGAAACTGGAGCTGTAATCTGTGCTCGGGAAGTTTGTTGTAAACACACAGCAAGGTTGATAACAGACAGGAAGTGACCCAAGCGCACAAAGGCCGACTTTAGCCCCGAGCAGGAGCTGCCCAACAATCAGAGCCAGGGCGCTGGGCTGTAGTTTTCCTGCTGGAGAAACCGAAAGCTTCGTCTGCAGGTTTTAAAGTGTGCCAGCATCCTGTGACCGCAGGCCAACTCAGACCGCTGTGCTTCCATCGATCCATGTCTAACTGACACGTGTGTTATTTATGTGACCGGACAGCACAGTGACAATGACCTGAAGAGGAAAATGACTCATGCTGTTCAAACATTTCTACAAATAAAAATCTGAAACGTGTGGCATGCATTTATTTTCAGCCTCTTTTCCTCTAAGACCCCTGGATCAAACGCAGGTCACTAATAGGACACCCACAGGTCACCTCTGTCCAGCTGTTCTGTGACAGCCTCAGAGGTCCCTGAAAGAACAGCAGTGAACAAACAGCAGGTGGGTTTGAAGGAGCGGAGGTTATAAACAGATCTCAGGCTTTGAGAGCCTCACAGAGATCCACTCACTCCGTCATCCACAGGAAGAGTAAGCAATGGCTGAGAGGCACACAGTCACTGTGGAGCAGCTGCTGAGATCCACAGTCTGTCCACAGGTCATCAGTTACAATAATCATAATAATAATAACAACAAATTTTATTTAAAAGCGCCTTTCAAGACACCCAAGGACAAAACTAAGACCAATAAAAAACAAGATAAAATAAACAAACAATAAGTTCACACAGAAAGAGGCGAAAAGAAGGCAGAGCAAGTTGGCTAGAAGAAAAAGATGGAATTGAGCGAGCAGAAGAGGTGGTGCTTAACAGGTCTGAAAGGTAAGGAGGAGCAAGGTTATGAAGGGCCTTGAAGGCGAACAGAAGAAGCTTGAATACTATTCTGAATTTCACAGGAAGCCAGTGAAGTTCCTGAAGGACAAGGGTGATGCGCTGGTAGGAGGGGGTTCTGGTAATAATGCGGGCAGCGGAGTTTTGAAACAGTTGAAGCTTATGAAGGGATTTTTGGGTGAGACCATGTAAGAGAAAATTACAATAGTCACTGTGGGAGGTAACAAGACTATGAACAAGAATGGACACAGACTGAGTCGAAAGAGAAGGATGTGAACGGGTGAGATCATTGGTCTGCAATTTATAGGATAGTGAGCTGTCAAGGATAACACCAAGGCTCTTAACCTGATGTGAAGGGAAAACTGTGGAGTTGTCAATAGTGAGAGTGAAATGATTTGCCTTCAGTAGGTTGGATCTAGTGCCAATAAGTAGGATTTCAGTTTTATCCTCATTGAGCTTAAGAAAGTTGGAGCTGAACCAGGATTTTAACTGGGATAATTAATCTGAAATAGAAGAAGTTGGAGGGAGGAATCGGACCTGTGGGAGAGATATAACTGGGATATATAGATATATATATATATGTTACCAGCAAAACAGTGAAAGTAGGGATCAACTTTAAAATGGTACCAAGAGGGAGGATGTATATTATGAAGAGAAGAGGGCCTAAGACTGAACCTTAGGGTACACCAGCAGTGACTGGGAATAGACGAGAGCAGAATGATTTAAGTTGGATAAACTGGGAGCGGTCAAGGAGATATGATTGGAAGCAGGCTAGAGGTGTGTCAGAGATGCCAAGAGAGGAAAGTCTGTTTAGAAGGATGGAGTGAGAGAGTGTCAAAGGCTTGAACTTAGATCCATAAGAACAAGAATGTTGAGAAGACGAGTCAGCCTCAAGTACAAAACACAAACCCAACACTGCACATGAACCTAACGGAGCATCGTGCTCGTCTCCAGCAGGCAGATGAGAAGGTGGACAAAGGTAAAACAGACGGTGCTGCAGAGGAATGCTCAGATACAAGTCTAGACCCGAATCAAGCCACTCACAAACGAGCTCCAGACAGCTGAACTCACATGCTTCTCAGATTTTTACTAAAAACTTCTGAACACCACGAATCATTTTCCTTGCACCTCACAGTGAAGCACATGTGCTGCTCTGTTACATTAATGTGGGCTGACAGCAACACCGACTCCTAACATCTGAACTCTTCTCAGGCCGACTCAGACTTCATTGAAGATGAAGCTGAGGATGAGGACTTCCTCAGAGAGTGAAACACGCAGCAGCAGATTAAAGCCAGACCTCCTGCTGTGGATCATATCAAACGCTGTCTGTGACGGTCTGTCGTTTCTCTTCATTAGAGAACATCAGTATGAGCATGTACTGTGAGCAGCTGACCCTCCATCATGCAGCTAACCACCGGGTAGAACATCACCACGTCCCTAAGCCTGCAAACATCTGCTCTCCTCTCTGTTTACATTCAACCTTACTGCAGAGCCGAGTATGCTTTACAATCTACATGACACAGCCACAAACACGACTAGAAAAGCTCTCAGAGCTACCTCACCAACCACAGAGTCAATACAACACCCCCCTCCCATTACTACAGGAAGCGCTGAGAAGTTTCCAGGAAAGCACCTGACAAACCAGGACCTGGAAAGCCGCTGCACACTCACCGATTTCTGCCAGCTGCTCCAGATCAGCCGAGGAGCTCATTCTGCTGGAAGAGAGCAGAGACTGATCAAAACAAAAAAACAAACAATCACACACACCCCTCCGGAGCGAACTGAAACCTATACAGCGCACCTGAAAACACCTGAGTTGCTCTTCAAACTCGCGGTTACCCGCCGCGCGCGCTCTCTTTTCCGTTTTTTTTAGCTGCACGCGGTTCACGTAGCCCTCCAATCAGTGCTAGGAGGAGGAGAAGGGGGCCAGAAACTCACCTGGGGCCGGTGAGGTGACGTTACAAACCGCCAAGCGAACAGGTAACAAACATCCAAACTTCCTCCAACTACCGCGGGCTGGCCGGCGCTCTGCGCATGCTCAGAGCACAGGGGTTTCCCACAGCGACTCTCCGGAAAATAAAAGGAAAAATATACTAATAAAAGCAGAACTTTATTCATTTTTTATATTTGTAATCGAAACATTTTTAGATTTAAATCCTGACGTGAGCGTTTGCTCTCGGCTCTGAATCACATTTTTAATCGAACTGCTTTTTCAAAGATTTATTTCCTCCTGAGTGTGACGCATGAGCGCGTGGCAGTAAAAGTGCAGCTGAATCAGGCTTCAAACATCAGATCAAATTATTTTGCCTCAAATGATTTTTCATTCAAACTTTTTTTTGTATTTGTGAGATGAACCTTCTTCCTCCTGTTGTTGCAGCAGAAGTCATGTGGTGCGTTGAATTTGTCAATATTTTGTCACATTTTAAGCGTTTTCTACCACATGAATATATATTTGTGCATTATCGTTCGGATTTATTTTATTTCAAATAATTAATTTTCTAATTTTAATGCCATATTATTTCTTTATTTTTCTTTGTTGTGTTTATCTTAAAAATAAAATTTCTTCAATACATTTGATGTTTTCCAGGCCCCCCCCCCCCCTCTTTTAAATTTGTAGATAAAATTCAATAAGAACATTTAGAGAGTTAAACTGGTGTTTGGTGCACAGAAATCCTAAATCATGGATTTTTCTCCAAAGTGAGCAGTGTGTTCTTTAAACTACACGATTACCTATTTTATAGATGAAGGTGATCACAGAGGGAGGTCACAGCCTTCCTACACTCCAAAGGAAAATCAGGAAAGTGAAGCGGGTGTGAGATTATTATTCTATCATATGTTATCCTATGCCTGTAATCGAAATGAGTGAATCATTATACTGCTGTAAGCCCCATCATACTTATTATAGAGAGTATGATCAGTAGTTTTAGTTTGCATTATACTTCTGAATTAAGAAAATGTGAAAATCATTAGATTTCTTAGATAGCTTTATATTATCCTATACTGTTGATTTACTGTGAATGAATGACACTGTTTCATGACATTTCATTCTGCTGAGTTAAGAAGAGCATATTGTTTGCAGAGGGCCTTGCTGTCTGATAACGGAGGAGACGGACCACATTCCACAAGAGTTTCACCCCCACCTGTTTTCTGCAAGCAGAAAGACAGGGAGCCAAGGCCATAAGTCAGGCTCAGCCAGTAGTTAGAAAACATGTGAATGTTAGGATTTTACGACTAGGTGGGGGCCATCAGAGGCTATAAGAGATGAACCCTCCACCGTTTTGAGATTAGCTGCCTCCCCATCCGGATGGTTTGTGCTCAAAAGTGTTGAATTCTATGTAATAAAGTAATTGTTGATTGAGCATTTATACATTGTCCTTCCTTCAGCCCAAAGATCGAAAGAATTGGGAGGATTTAACACTGGGGATTTATTTAAAGAAGGAAACAGGATTAGAGAGCACAAAGGAGAGGAAACCAAGCCAGCGGTTTGGTTTGTGTCACCTGGGGAAGAAACCATCACTGCTGGAGTTCTCCTCGGGAGGAGATCAAAGGGTTTCCTCTCAGACTCTCTGCAGGACGAAACTTGTGAAAGCCTGACATCTGCTGGACTCTGCTGCCTCCCTCTGATGCTCTTTACAGTCTCTCTAATTACCCTCATCTCTAACTGTTGGTCACCTTAAATTGTTTGTTTGTTTGTTTGTTTTTTTAACTTTACTGAAACATTTCCCCCTTCTGAGCTTCATCAGGTGAACCCAGGAGAGAGAGGATATATTTTCTGCTACCTGTCTGTGCATTAACATGCATTCTTCACCTGTTAGATGATGCGTATGTAACAGAGTGTATCTGGTTTGGGTGAGTACGCTGTGGCTGTTATCGCTCTGTGGATCTCTCTGAAAGACAGGAGTTTTATGGAGGACAGAGCTGGATTTTCATTTGAATTCTGAGCTCATTTGAACATATGAAGCGTCTCTGGTTTCTTTCAGTGTGATGGCTCCTGCTGAGGCGCTGCAGTTTAAAAGGAAATCCTGCAGGGAAGGATTTACTCACAAACACATTTATATGCAAAGCTGTCACAAACTCTGTGGGGAAAAATTTCCAAGAAAGAGGTTTTTGTCATTTGGTCTGAAGCCGGCAGCGTTTCAGCGATGGGTGAACAAAGAGGAAGTTACACGAGACAGAAGGCAGCAGACTGAAGAATCAGCAACACAAACAGTGTAACGTCAGACAGAAGCCTGCTGTTTCAAATGAGGCGGTTCAGAGGAAATTAAGCCTTCTCTGCACAGCTCACCCTTTAAAATTAGCTCTTTTAAACGCACTGCCTTAAAATCACCCATCAGATCAAGACTTCAAACTCTTACAGCCCATCATACCTCAAAATAAGATTCAAATGTAGCATTTTAGGTTCCCTCATATGTTACAGATGTTTGGTGGCGTACCTCAGGGTCTGGCACTGGGCTCACTGACATTTCTTTTTCAAACTGAGCAGCAAATCACACATTTTCTCAATATCTGTGAAACATGGTTCATGAGAGCACAAAACAGCATGTTCACTGACCAACAGTCTGAAACCAAAAATATTGAGTTTATAATATGATAAAAGAAAAAAAAATCCCTCACACCAGAGTACCTGTCTCACAACAGTACCACTTCTTGTCACACGCACTTAGGGAATGAAACACCTTTAATGTTACAGCAGCTTGGAAGTCTGTAACTTGATATGAAACTGTCACCGTTTCACCTACAAATGATTTAGCATCACCAGTTCACCTAACATGCATGTCTTTGGACTGTGGGGAGAAGTCTGAGTACTCTACAGACAGAGAAGGATTCAAAGCGTGAACCTTCTTGGTGTGAGGTGATCCTGATCAGCTCTGGATAAACTTGATGCTGCTAACAAGTAAAATATGCTGAATGAAACATTAGAGCAATAATGAAAGTCTTAAAACAGAAGCTCAACAGACAGGACGGGACTCTTTAAGTGAAACAGCAGCTAAGAGGACGCCTTAAGTTTAAAACTTTAGCTGTATTGGAGTTCAGGCTTCACCTGCAGAAGCTTCAGGTCAAAGATCTGCTCCATCTAAACCTGAAGTCTATTTGCCGCCATTTATTACAGTCAAAGGAACGAGTGTGATGCACTGCCAACTGTGGGCGCCTCATCAGGTCTGTTAATGCACACACAATGAGATCCTAACCCAGCATGCTTCTGATATTTCAGGGTGTTCTGAGAGTTGTACTACAGCCCCTCCCCTCAGGCTGCAAGGGTTAAATTAGCCCCATTACATAAGACAGTAGCTGTTTATAGCACAGGAAACATGCAGGTCGGCACTCTGAGCTGTCAGGACCTCAGAGCCAGGAATGTTTGGCGGCACGCTCACGGCCGCTGTGTTCACCACTCCTGCTGACATGATCAGAAACGAGGCACGAGACCGTGGGTGTGTTTCTAGTCGACGCTGAATATTAACGAGCTTCTGGGGCAAATCTGATGACCTGCTCATTAGAAAAACAGGTGAGGGGCGTGAAACCCCCTCTGGTGATACCGTGTATGACTTCATTATAATCTGCTGGCTGTTCAGCTACACACTCATGCAGAATAATGCACGTTATTAGCTTATCAGCCCGTGACGACAGCCACTGTATGGATTCATGATGATAAGAGCTTCACATATAAGAGCTGACTGCTGGGGAGATGGTTTAGTGCTCCACACAATAAAATACACACCATCAAACTCCATCTGAGAGCAGAGGGGGGGCCAAGGACACAAAGGGGAGAGAGTTCTGATATGGTATTCTCTGATTATGCAAATCAAGTATATAGGGACTATGTGACCCAAATATGGAGAGGAATAATGATGAGCCTAATCATAAGCAGGAAGATACTTGACACCTCCACATACAGTAAGACTGCGAGTACAAGTGAAAGATTACAATCACCCCAAATCTAAATATAGTTTAAGGGAAAAAGGAGGGTTTATATAAACTGAGCAGCTCACTGTATGAATTTTCTGATTTATCTTTTAAATGAGAGCAATTAGCACGCAGTCACTTCCTTGGTGTACAAATTAAGCTTCTTCTAGAACTAACGTTGTATTTCTTTTTATGAGGAAAGTGGGTTTCTTTTTAGAGAGAAAATAGAAAAAAACTACTCACACTTGGCACGAAAATATTGTATTGAAACCTGGAGATGAAGAAGCCCTCCAGAGATATTTGACTGTACTGAAAGAGAGAACACATGCCTTTGTGTATACCTGAGATAGTGAGAGAGGGAGCTGGGAATCCTCTTCTTCATTATGTGCTTCCACCATGGAGGCTCTATAAATAGAGTCAGGGAGGAGAGATGGAGGGGGAATAAAGCCGAAAAATGCTGAAGGTAACATTTAGACTAAAGGATGAAGATGTTCAGTGTCTTATGTATGCAAGAGGAGGCATCCATCCAACCATCCAAAAATGTCCTTTACTTAAACATGCATCCAACACTTCCTCTGTGTCATCCAGCAATAAAAGAACCTGATTTCATTCAGTTCAGTAGTGCCAAGTGGCAGCCCGGTGATCCACCTGCTTAACAGTTCAGCTATCCATCAACGCCAGCAACTAGTAAGCTTAGGATCATTATTACCCAGAAGATCCAAGTCATCAGCCTAAAGCTGAGAAAAGATGGTCATACAAAGCTGATGTTTAAATGTAAAACTTGTAATTTTCTTTCCTAAAGTCCAGCAGAAAACTGCCCCACCCCTCACTTATGACCTGCCTGCTCAGTTTCACCTCAGCTAATTGGAGTCCCTGAACTGGACCTCTGGACTGTGTTTGTGCTGTTGTATACTTTGGAGCATTTTTAATGACCAACAGTATGGCTGCTGTCAGGTTCAACCTGATCATTTAACCTAATAATTAAATGATTATTCTTCTTAAGGTACTTTTGACTGTTTCCTTAGTTCTCAGTGAGTTCCCACAGTAATGTTCATGTTTGATTAAATGGCCTCGCATGTCTATAAGACTTGGATCAGCACAAGAAGCACAGCAGCCTGTGATCCTCTGACGGGCCTCTAATAAGGAGTAATTCTACTAACACATCGGTCAAATAATCAATATTACTTAAATAATATTGAATAAAATAAATGATATCAATGATGAGGCTTTGACTCTTCCATATGTTTAGAGGTTCAGCCCTGTGCTTTCCATTATGAACACATCGATTCTCCAAATAACTAAATTAAATGTACAGGGTGGGCCATTTATATGGATACACCATAATAACATGGGAATGGTTGGTGATATTAAAGTCCTGTTTGTGGCACATTAGTATATGTGAGGGGGCAAACTCCTCAAGATGGGTGGTGACCATGGTGGCCATTTAGAAGTCGGCCATCTTGGATACAACTTTTGTTTTTTCAATAGGAAGAGGGCCATGTGACACATCAAACTTATTGGTAATGTCACAAGAAAAACAATGGTGTGCTTGGTTTCAACGTAACTTTATTCTTTCATGAGTTATTTCCAAGTTTCTCTTTGTTCACAGCCATTGACATGTCGAAGAGGTTAACACGTGACGAGCGGATCGAAATTGTGTTGATATCTGGTGAACGCAGTAACCGGGTCATTGCAGCAGATTTCAATGCAAGACACCTTACGAGACCACCCATCTCCCATGCTACAGTTAGAAAACTGCTTGCTAAGTTTTGTGAAACTGGTTCAGTGTTGGATTTGCAAGAAAACTGTCACTAATGAAGAAACATCAGTGGCTGTCCTAGCTTCATTCAGCAAGAGCCCACAGCGTAGCACTCGCCGCATGTCACTGGAGAGTGGCATTAGTCGAACATCCCTTCGGTGGATATTAGCTACTCACAAATGGCACCCTTACAAACTCCAGCTACTGCAGCATCTCAACGAGGATAACCCAGATCGGCGCACAGAATTTGCAGAATGGGCAAAACAAAAATTGGAACAGGACCCTCAGTTCACGCAGAAGATTTTGTTCAGCGATGAGGCAAACTTTTATGTGAATGGTGAAGTTAACAAACAAAACCACCGCTATTGGTCTGACACTAACCCACATTGGATGGATCCCTCCAAGACTGTTGGAACAACAAAAGTGATGGTTTGGTGTGGTATATGGGGTACAACGATAGTGGGTCCATTCTTCATCAATGGAAACCTCAAGGTCACTGGATATTTGAAATTGCTACATGATGATGTGTTTCCCTCTTTATGAACTGAAGCTGGCACGTTCCCTGAGTTTTTCCAGCAAGATGGTGCACCACCACATTATGGGTGCCAGGTCCGAGCATTCCTAGATGAACAGTTTCCTGGAAAGTGGATTGGTCGTCGTGGGCCAGTTGAATGGCCCCCAAAGTCTCCCGATCTGACCCCCTTAGACTTTTATCTTTGGGGTCATCTGAAGGCAACTGTCTATAGTGTGAAGATACGAGATGTGTAGCACCTGAAACTACAGATACTGGATGCCTGTGCTGGCATTTCTCCTGCGGTGTTGCTATCAGTGTGTGAAGAGTGGGAGAAGAGGGTTGCGTTGACAATCCAACACAATGGGCAGCACATTGAACACATTTTGTAAGTGGTCAGAAACTTGTAAATAACTCATGAAAGAATAAAATTACGTTGAAACCAAGCACACCATTGTTTTTCTTGTGACATTACCAATAAGTTTGATGTGTCACTGTGACAGGTTGACTACTGCATATAAAACTGTTCAGTTAATACTAATTCATATCACTTGATATAAGGACGAAAATAATGTAAATATGGTAAGAAAATGGTTAATTTATTATTAGTTAGTTAGTTTATTATTTTTCATGTTATATTAATGGCTTTCATGTTACTTAAAAGAACTACAATCTATACATCAGTAATCGGCCTGTAAGCCTTTTCTGGGATCGATTAGTAGTGTCTCTATTCTCCACTAGGGGGCTTTCGCGCGTTCTCCTCACTGCAATAAACTACTGCATGAGAGATGCAAGTCATAATCACTCTCGTGATTCTTTTCCCCCTGTTTTCAGGTAAAAGTGTTTAAAAGTTGATATATTTCCAATGTGTACACTGTTAAGATATTTAAGAGGTAATCCTTGATTGTTTTGTAAGCTTTAGAAGCATTATATTACAGTTTTGTGCACATGTATGTGGCGGTTTTGAGCCTCAGTTTTGTACTGTGTAATGGCCATTAAGATAACGGCAGGAGCTAAAAACGCCGCGATTGTCAGCCATTTTGTCAGGAAACCTGCTCAAGTATATGTATAGTAAGCACTTTAGTATTTCGGTTTATTATTTAGTGTTTTTCTTCCACCATGTGACATTTAGCAGTACAGAATGTGAAACGTTTCTGCTCATTTTTACTGCAATAAACTACTGCATGAGAGAGGCAAGTCATAATCACTCTTGTGATTCTTTCCCCCCTGTTTTTAGGGGTGTAACATCACATGGCTCTCTTCCTATTGAAAAAACAAAAGTTCACTCATATCATGACAGTATCCAAGATGGCCGACTTCTAAATGGCCACCATGGTCACCACCCATCTTGAGGAGTTTGCCCCCTCACATATACTAATGTGCCACAGACAGGACTTTAATATCACCAACCATTCCCATGTTATTACAGTGTATCCATATAAATGGCCCACCCTGTACACAAAACAAGTGTATTAACATGTGCTCCTGCTGTAAGTAGTGTGAAGCGTTTTCCTCACATTACTGTTTGAATGAAGTGAAAGGAGCTCCTCTGTGAATTCTGCTAATCTGACTTTTCTAAGCGCTTCATTTCATCCATCATTATCCTCCTCTCCGGACTCAGATTGCCTCTGAGCAGCAGATCCTGCAGCCTGCGATGCAGCTCAACAGCCAGCAGATGTCAGTGTTGCAGCAGAGCGTCCTCATGGTGTCCTGAGAGCTGCAGACAGCAGCTCGCACTGAGACTCATAAATCCACCCCGAGCGGTGTGATAATCAGCGTGCACTGATGTATGGGCACAGCTTTATCTGTTTCCATGCACAGCAGCTCCACAGTTTAATGCAGCACACAGCGGCCGAGCTGCAGGCAACCCCCAAAGACACCCCGGGGCATCCAAATGTTGACAATATTAAATCTTTCAAAGGAGCATCCAGAGTCTGCATGTCAGGAGGTGTGATTCATCTGATGCCATGAAGAAAAGCTTAACCATCCACACTGTGTCATGATGCTTCAGTCCTGAAGCTTCATCAAAAATGTGAAACAGACTCCACACACATGTGAGCTAATTATGCTGGCAGCACCCTTTAGAAAAGATGAAAGGTCCATCATCACTGACCTTTTATCTGTGGGGGCATCTAACAACTCTAAGAACTGCAGCTTTAGTTCTTCATGCTGGCTTTAGATTTCAGCCCTGGAGTTCATCAGCTGATCGCCTTCAACAACAGCCAGAAGCTGTTTCCAGAGAAGAAGCTTCTAAAAGTCAACAGCAAACAGAAGACACATGCAGTCAGTCCAAAATGTCTACCACAGCTAGCAGAGCTCCACACTGTTGTCCTCATATACAACAAAGCATCATCCATCCACCCATCCATCCTAGTGGCTGCAGGCTAAGCAGTTAATTATTTTCCCCAGCAAAGTTCTTCCAGTTCCTCCTGATGGACCGTGAGGTGTTTTTAGACCTCTCCATCCTGAAGATGCTTCTGCTACGAGCTCCACCAGGATGTCCCAGTTCATCCTCCCTGAGACTGCAGACCGCTGCAGGCACCATGAGTGATCGCCATCTCTGTTATATGTCTGATGTTTCCAAGGACGAGTCTCCTCAGTCACACACATTCATTCGAGTGGACTGTCCTGGGCAGACAGGGGCATTCCTCTTAGTGCTGCTTTCATTATTTATAAGTTATTGATAACTTTTTTTCATAATTTCTGCACATATTTTATGTACCTGGTAGTTTGTGAGCAATAATGTTGGTGTTATCTCGTCCTGCAGATGATGTCCAGCTCCTCCAGCAGTGATTGCAGCTGTGAGTCCTGGTTTTGAGTCTGAGTGATCGTTTTTGGAGAAGCAGCTGAAGGAGAGTCTAAATAATGGCGGAAACAGCTTAAGGCAGAAAAACAGAAGCCTGGACTGGAGGGGTTGGTGCATGAATGAAGTGATGAGTAGTTGTCTCTGTGATGTATGCACTACATCCAGGAGGAAATGTGGAATTATTGATTACAGTGCATTAATAAACATGTTAACAGGTAATCAGCTGTCCTGTTTGGTGTTAAATGTTCTCTGACATCAAAGAAGACGATCAGCTGAATAGTCAAACACTCGGCCCCTGGGCCTGTGGGCACCAGCAGCTAATGTAAAGCAGTGAGCGGCGACGGCGGCGGCTCCTCATCCTGCCGCGCTGCATCACAGGCTCTAATTGATTTTCCGTTGCTACGATCTCAAGGTGACATTCTGGGCAGCAAGGATATCCTCACACTCCCAGCGCCAATTAATACCAGTTTCTCTGCGGCGCTTCTATCTGCACCAACACACCCGGGTGGCGGTTTACAGTCACGCTCCCTCCCCAACGCCATTTCCACTTGCACTAGAAAAATGTTCAGCACATGAACTTCATGGGGATAACAGGAGGCCAATAGTGATTCAAATAGAACAGAAGGATTAAATCCGGCCCCCTTTGACCCTCACTACTCTGAGCTAGATAACCTTTAAAGAGGGCCTATTATTTTGTTCCTTATTTTCTGTCATGTGTACAGTTTAACTTTAATGCACATATCAAACATGCATAAAACATCAAACCAAACGTCTGTGGAACAAAATACAAATATTCACTTAAATAAAAATAAAAACAAGACTTTACTCATTGAATTCTGATAAAATAAAGTTTTAGTTTTTGGTCAAAGGTGTAAGCACACACAGGCTGAGGAGGATCTGAGTCAGTGCTGCTGTCTCTGAACAAAAAATAAAAGAAAGAAATAATAATAATAAAATAAAGAAAAATCTGGTGTCTACTTTTCATTTCTCGTTACTTATCTCCGAGATGTTATTCTTTTTAAACTCATTAGTTTAATCTCTGACACACAGAATCATCTCAGGACTTAAAGCGATGGTTTGTTCTGCACAGAGCAAATCTGGCTTCCATGTGTGTGTCATTTCTAATCTACAGCCAGTTAACTGACATTACTCTTCATCTTACACATTCAATTACAGGCCTGCCTCTGCAGACTGCAGGGTGTCAACTATTAATTCTCCAGAGAGAGGTAATGAAATCATTATCACAGATGATTTCAGTGATGGGCTAGATGGTTCTTCTTCTACTGATAGAAATGTAGTTAGTGGCGTAGCTCTTGAATTAATGATGTGATTGGACTGGATTACAGGACTGATTAGATAAGGAGAATTAAATCAGGTGCTTAACTGTTCTAATTTAGACAAAAGTAATAACGAGCTAGATTGGTTTCATTTTTATTAATGTGCTAGATGATTGGAGTCAATTCCTTTAGTTAATTTTAATGGAGTAAAAAAATGAAGATTTCCACTTCTAGACAAAAACATTTGATTTTAGTTTTCATAAATCATAACATGCACAAACTGGAAGAAAAACACTTTTATCTTTCAGGTTTTCTCACAGTGAAGCCGATTTTGTCCAAAAAACACCCTCATTCTCCTATTGTGTGCTGATTGGTTGGTTGAGGATTGAGGACAGGGCATCCTCCACTGATGGCTGGAGATTATGTTGTGCAGATGTTAGCAGTGTAGTTAAAGTCCAGCAGAAGCTTCATGTGTGTGGAAGAAGCAGTTGGCAATTGTTGGCGAAGGCGATGCCATCAGGAGGCTGCTGTTCTCACCTCTCAAAGTTCCCTGCAGCTCCACAGAGCCCCATTCACTCTGAATGAATCCAAGTGCGTCCCATATGAAACAGGAAGCATAGATGTGGCTGTTCATGTAGATTTATCCAGGTTTGGACATTTTTAGACAGGTCATTATTTAATGTTCAGTAAATGTGTTCTCATATTTATGAAGCCTTCGCTGCTATATATTTTTATACAGACACCACCTTGTGGAGGCAGCTAACTCTTTCATGCTGTATTTTATTTCATTTTGTAGGCACACAATATTGTTTGGGTAATGCTTATCTTTTCTAAGGGCCAGTTTTTTTTAAATAATTTTTTTGTGACACCTTTTGTTGGTTTGTAGTGTAGTGTTATTTAATACCTTTGACAGTAGCATGGATGGTGTTTGGTATGCCACACTCACACTCTCGCCTCTTTCATTAGTATATCACTTTTGATGATGGGTATCCCTTTGTGAAAGCTGACTTGATCAAATATCATGACACGAGTCTCACTTGTGAGCCATCTGTGTGCTTACGTCTGTACAAATGACAGAGGAGCTGCCAGAGTTCAAAAGTGATTCATCACTTTCTGATTTGCATTTATTTTCAGCAGCTGTGACCTGCACATCTGGTCTGACTCACACATTCAGACATCGTGAGCAGATCTGGCGCGATCCGCCACCTCATTAGCATTCAGACAGTCACGCCTAGAGAGAAACCCTCACCTGTGAGCAGAGCGACACAGCCACACAGCTTCTAACTAATATCAGCACAACACTGCAGCTCATAGGCTGGATAATCCTCAGGGGGAGGTGAGACACTGTGGCGGTGGGATTCCTCTTTGGTCAGATGTCACCTTTTAAAAAAATGGTGAACTGTCAACAATGAGGAGGCTGCACAGGAAAGATAAGCAGTGATGGACTGGCAGCTTCCTTTCACTGAAGATGGTCAAAGCAAGCTAACAAACATGCACACACCGGACGCAGAAAGCTGCATGTAAGCCTCATTCAGACGGGATTAACACCCCTGGATCTGGACTGTAATGGACTTACACATCAGCAAGACAAACCGAGCAGAAAGAAAAGAAACGTCCAATAAATTCTTCTAAAATCAGAAGATTCAGTCAGAATATCTAGCAGAATCATCCCGTTAACAGATATTGCTTTGGTATCAAACGTTGTTCAAATGTTTATGGTGCGTCCCCAGACCAGACTTAAACAGATGCTGACGCTGATCTATTAAGATGTTTGTCCAGTCAAATTTTTTAAAGCAATATTTTATTTGGTTTTAAACTCAGACAGTCTTGTGGTGCAGGGTCCATGGAGTAGTGTCATTAGAGACTGTTTTCAAAAATATAAGCCCTCCAGTGTTATGAACCTGTGGGCAAGTTAGCATGGTGTGCTGGGCGGTTAGCTAGGATAGGTGTGGTCTTAGCCTAGATGGGATAAAAGATGGACGCAGACACCGTGACATCACATGTTCACTGCATTTTGAAGCATTAGCTGTTGCCACATTGCTTAATTGGAGCCAGAAGCTCTCTTATATGGATGAGAAGGTAAAGTGATCATTCATCAGTAAACACTATCAAGCTAGGTTTTCAAGCTACAGACACGGGTACCTGCTAATTACTGTTAAACAACTGGCAATAAAATAGTAGAATTTTACAGAGTCCAAGCATGAGCTCCAGTTTGGAGTTCAGACTGCTTGGACAGTCTGTTAGCATAACAACCTCACAGCAGCTATAATATTGGTCAGATATTTCATTAAAAACAGCAGGAAAACTAATCCTTTCTGTAGAGTTTCTCCAGATCTCCCCAGATGCACTCTAACCCAGTGGTTCCCAAACTTTTTTTGCTGGGCCCCCCTTTGGTTGACAAGAAAAATATTGTCTCTCTGTGCAAAATGGGTTTAAAAACATAAACAGCTGTGGGATACTGTTTGTCTGTGATTTAGACAGGGGGAACAAATCGTGGCAGGATCAGCCTGATATTATTTGTATCCCACTGTAACTTTACTGTATAACGAGCTAACATCACCAAAATGTCAGGAGTAGTTAGTCATTAAAACAAGTGTTTGTGAACTAAAAATCAAGAATGTGGGATACTGTTTGTCTGTGATTTAAACAGCCCAGCGCTGCTCCCGACGAAGGAAAGACCAATTCTGCAGGGGAGACCTACCTCGGCACTTGTGCAGGTGAAGCCAAAGGGCAGATATGCTTCACCATATTTTCTAGTCTTTGGCTTAGAATGAAGTTGGTTTGGAAACATATTCAGCGATGCTTCATCTCCTGCTTTGCGTTTGTGTGGGCGCCCGGTGCTAGCAGTGTCCAAGCATTGTTTTTTTCCCCCTTTTCATGCCGCGTCCCCCCTGCAATGGCTCTGCGCCCCCCCTAGGGGGCGGGACCCACACTTTGGGAAGGTCTGGTTTAATGGAACAGAAACAGGGCCAATACCAGCTGAGCTCCAATGTCACATGGTTCAAATCACAGGCAGAAGGCAGATTTGGTTGAACAATGACATGCTGCTGAACCTAACATGGCCAGCCTTATTGACCTCAACAGATCCAGAAATAACTGTCCTGCTGTTTCTTTAATAGAAAACGTGATGAGCTGCTGGTTTGTTTTCAGACTATTCGTAATGACAAAATCAATTTCAGCTGTGATGAGAAGAACGGAGGGGATTCCTGTAGAAAACGAGGAAAATAAAACATGACAAGAGAGGCAAAGTCAATCAGGCCGAGCAGCCAGCTAATTCAGCCATACCTCCGTCTGCATCCAGAGGGGAATGGCTGGAAATGAAACGGCCCGTCAGGTCTCAGAGATTCATCACAGCCGTCACCTCAGGACTTAAACCAGGCACTACAGTTGTTTTTATCTTGATAACAGCTCTCGCACATTTAAAGGTGTCGCTGTGATTTATTCTTCCTGCAGGCCCCTGGATTACCATCTGCCTCTCTCTCAGATGTGAACGTATGCAGGCGACAGGTACATAATATTCAGACCCACACTGTCCAAACATTCACACAGACGGACTCGTTTTACATCAAGATAACCTCTGAGATTTATTACAGGCGGTTGTGCGTTGGTCTGTTTATTATTTTGCATAAGTCATGTTGAAGACACGTCACCACCTGCGTTTTGGACTACAGTTTTAAAGCAGGGTTTCAGGAGGTCACCCTGGATGGTCGTCATCAACACCGACTATGTTTGGAGGAGAGGGCAGAGCTAGTACAAAATCAACAACCAAGAAACAAAAATTTCCTCTTATATTATCCATGTTCTTCTAACAGAGGTCTTCAGTCTGAAGTACTCAGAGTTCTAAAAGCTGAACTGGAGGCCGAACCTGTAGACTGGATCAGGCGACTCTAAACCCTCCCTTAGTTCTGCTGCATAATGAAACTCTTGGTTCATTAAAAAAGGTACAGAATTGTAATTATGTGACCAATGCCACTGCGTCTCCAGACTGCTTTGCATCTGGGCTGTGAGTATAGGTTGTGTTAAAGGACATAGGTGGAACCTCATGTGGTTATTTGTGGTCAGAAACATGAGTAAGTCCTTGTCTGGAGGTGATTCTCTATGGCTTTAATGGAGGTGCTTAAAGCGGTGGGTGAGGTCACTGTGGATATAAAAGATGGTCACATCACATCTGTAAACATGTGTAAGCAGTCAGAAGAACACGAACACACAGCGAGCCCCCAGCCTCAGGGTGCGTAACGTTCCTGATGGTTATGCAGGTTCAGTTCAGCCTCCTCCCTGCTCCAAGTCAAAAACACCCATTCAGGATGTAAACAGGCTCTTTAGCTCTTATCTAAACTGAAACTAATTTTCAGGTATTTTAGGGAAATAACGACTCATTTTTCAAAGGTGTGGCAAGTTAATTTCATTTCAGAGTAAATATATTTACCAGCTGACTGTAACACTGTTCAGGCTGACGTCCAACCGTCACAGCTGAAGTTCTTTCAGGTGTTCCTTCTAATTATTAAAGCCTAAAGCGAGCAGGTCTGTGCGTGCTGCTGAGAACTCGCTCCATCGCATTTTAATGTAAATGTTTCTGGCTTTTGTGAATGCGCAGATAACAAGCTCTGAACAGCATTCAGACCCAGGCTGCTTTATGAATCAGTATGTAGGCCACCTCGTACACGCAAAGTGTCCTGGTTATTGTGTTTGAACGTCACGCTGGGAGAAAAAAGATGAAAGAACAAAGCCTGGGAGGATTTCAGCTGCTGGGTTTCTCCCAGACCGAGCAGTCTCACCCAAAGAGAAAATTCATGTGTCACTTCTCCCACCACCGCTGCTCCATTTTCCCCGCCATGCTGGCGGACGCGGCTCTCAGCTCGCTGTCGTGCTTTGTTTAGGGAACGTCAGTCAGGTTTAACTGTCGAGCTCAGACCTGCAGACTCCACAAGCTGCTAGATCATCAAGTAAAATATGTAGTTAAGCTGCCAGAAATGCTTGCTGATTTATTTAACGCTGGCAGTCACAGAAGGACAAATATGAAGCAATATGAGCCAATATGAGGTAATGTGCTCCAAAGTAATGCACTACTGTAATCCAATTACATTTGTCTGTACTGCAGTACAGCAGTCCAAGCACAGACACAGACAGGATCTCCAGCTCTCCTCCAAGTAAGACATGACCCAACACCTGTGTAACAGATCACTGTACTAAATTCAGTAAACAGATTACAGCCAGAGTGAGTCTTTTAGCTGGAAACAGAAACATTATGTCCAGACTCACCGGACTGTACACATCTACCTGTTTGTTTCACACAGACAAAAACATCTGCAGCATGTGCTCCAACCAGGACCTGGCTGACTTTATGCAGATTTGTCAAAGTAAAGGAATAAATACAGGTGATTCACAGAAAAACTGATGCCTAATGCATTATTTCTTTTACACAACGAGCCCAGAGCTGTTGGAAAGAAGCAAATCTAGAAAGGTGTATATTTATATGTGTGTTTGTCATTGGAATTTAAAGATTGGAGATTAGCATTAGCACGAGCCTCACAGAGCTTCCTTTGTTCTACAACTGGGCTAATGAAGAAGCGCTGTTACATTGCTTCTGCAGTTAATGGTCTTGATGATATCAGCTCATTAAGTGGACCTAAATAAGAACCTCAGGAAATGGAAACCTGGCTTGTAACCATGGAGGGACCAGGTGTGGCAGGAGAAAAATATTTACTAGAAAACTGAGCAGAAAGTGTCTGAGCTGTGATTCAGTGCAACCCAATGTATGCGACATTTTTAAGTAAAACTCGTTGTGTTTGAAGGCTAGCTTTTCTGTTTGGTTCCACAGAGTCTGTGTGTAGGTTGAAGAACGATTCAGGCAAATGGCGGCTAAATCAGGAAACTCAGACTGCGTCACGCTGAGGTGTCTGATTGGGACACAAAACTTTTATTCTTGTATTTTTAGACTGTTTTCCCTCTGAGTGGAGTCAGATGGTTTCTCTCCTCATCAGCATTGACTTGTCTGAAGGTCACTCAGTGAGGTGAGTGAAGTATCCAAACCCAGACAGACGCATTCCTGCCAAACCTCCTCTGGTTTCGCTTGCATCCTCGCCGGGTGGAAAGTTTTGTAGAGAAACTCTTGATGAAAGGTGGAGGGGACAGATTGGCCCTCGGGGATCAGATCTGTTTCTCTGACCTCCTTCATCCTAAACCTGCAACAAACAGTGACAGAGAGCTGACACTGCAGCCTCCCGCCTCTCGTGTCACACCCAGTTGTTCTTTTCCTAACAGCCGTCACTTAAAAATGCTTTCAGGGCCTGCTGGCGACCAAAGAGATCAGAGCTGAAATGAGATTTTTCAGGGTGAATGCAGGGCTGGGAATCTTTAGACTTTCACATTTCAGCTGAAGCTGCTACACTTTTCCTTTTTTTAAAGCTCTGTTACTTTTAGATTTAAATCACTTCGCGTCCTCGCAGATTTCTCTGGCTCGCTCACAGTGACCTTGGTCAGCATCCACTTAACACATCTGCAGACTCTCAGTCTTGTTTACAGCCAGAGAGGTGGACTTCTTCAGGTCAGACATTCTAGTTCTGAATGCTTTTGAATGCTGGCAAGTTGATAAATGCCACAGAGGTATGAATTTTAATGGAAAGCACTGACACACTTTATCTATGATGTGGATAGAAAAGGCCTCAGAAACACCTTAAAGCTAAAGTTTAAAATAAAGAGCAGTCCCAGGAGACGTTGTAGCCGCTGTTTTGTAAAGAAGAAAAATCAGTTGTACTTAAACTATAAAGTGGCTCCTTTTGCAGTGGTTGTGTCTCAGCTTCACTTTCAAACACGTGAAAAATGTTTTTATGGAGATGATGTCTCAGAATCTCTGTAACTTGCATAAAGTGGCAGAATCTGAGGTTCTGTGCAGACACTAAATATAATCCTGTATGTGGGCTGCACGGCTCGTGGAACCGGCTTTTCTTCTGGGTTTCATGTTTGGGCAGCTGCCCAGGTCAGTAAAACACGTCCAACTGTTCCTCATCCAAACACAGGCAGACGTGCCAAAGACAGGGCTCTGCAGGACGGGAAAAACAAACTGAGTGCTCAGTTAGCCGAGTATCCAGAGAACTTCTCCCTGCCAGAGCGAAAGCGGTTTTTCCAGCTCTCTTTTTCTTTTCTGGCACTTTTATTTACTGCAAAGCCGTTTTAGTGAGAGAATACATCAAAGCTGCGCTGCAGCCAGCGTCCTTCAGAGCCACACTGACTCTAATCTGCCTCTTTACACTTCTAACACAAGACTGCCGGGAAAACCTCCAGCTGCCAGAGACACTTCTGCAGGACTCCCTCTCTCTGCCCTCCTCGTACACTCACTCATTTGTGCAGGAGGCATGGACTCAGAAGGACAAGCGTGTGGGAATTTAGAAGGGGAGGAAACAAAGTGGAGCATCTGAAGCAATGCTTACAACAAACATTAGAGCAGGTTGAAAGTTTGAGGTGGAGCCTTTCTTAACCTCTGCAGCTGTTCAGCCTGTTAGGATGAGGTGGTGGAGAAGCCTGGGAAGATGTATGTGTGGTGGAGGAGACTCGGAGGCGCACGGGTAGGTGACCTGTTCACCTGGTGTGGGTGATGCATCAGTCTGCCCACAGCAGGGAGCCACGTGTTAGGTAATAAAGAAGAGGAAAAGCAGCGATACACGCAAGGAACTCACTAACTGGCCACAGCCAATCAGATTACAGATATATTTGATTGTGTAAATAGATATACTTGATTTATTGATGCAATCCACAGAGCATTAAAATGATGACATTTTGTTTGTTCCTCCATCAGAGTGGCACAGCTACAGACTTTTAAAGCAGCAGTCGCCAACCTTTTTTGCACCACGGACTGGTTTATGTCCAACAATATTTTCATAGACCAGCCTTTAAGGTGTTGCGGATAACTACAACAAAATAAAACCAGTACTGGTACAAAAATAAATAAATAAGAAAATGTATTCATAACACACGGGGAAAGAGCCAGGGAAACCAAGTTAACTATAAAAACGATAAAAAAATACCGATAAAAACAATAAAAACCCTAAAAACCATCAATTTCACACCCAAGCCTCAACTCTCGCGGCCCGGTACCAAATGACTCACGGACTGGTACTGGTCTGTGGCCCGGGGGTTGGGGACCGCTGCTTGAAAGTACAGGGCTGTAATTACCAGTACGGCCACAGAGGTCGCTGTTTCCCAACTCGATAATGGACTAAACAAACACGTACAGAACATGGCTCTGCATTATTCCAGGATAATATTTACCATACAAATTAAAAATGTAGTTTTTATATTTTTTGTTTTTCCTGCCCTTATTAAATCACGTTAAAATATTTTCATACATTACACAGATTGTTTTTAAGAGTTTAGTTTGTATAATAAATGTCTCCACAGATAAAAGCATCAGATGCTAAATCAGTATATTTTAAGCCTTTCACTGTAAATTTTACATGTCTCCATCCAGAGTGTTTTAGTCAGAAGCGTTTCCTCCAGTTTAACTGTAACAGACAGCTGTATGGAATAAAATCATTTGCATGAAATTAAAATGTTAAAGACATTTGAAGAGATTTGAAAACGTTCTTCTCTGGCACCATCTGACAAAGTGTCACATTTCACTGATCCATCAGTCGATGGAGGGAAATAAATCATGTGTAGGTCGACTGTCTTTCAGAGAAATGCTGCTGCGTTTCCATGTCCGGACTCAGACATACAATCCGTCAAAGTCACCAGTCATTCAGTGTCATCATGTGTTGTCACAGCTTTATTGAGTATGTGCAGGACCGAGTGCGCAGCAGGCATGACGAAAGTGTACTGATCAATAAGGTGAAACCATGGACTGCACATCCAATTCTCTGGAGGTGCATTAACCTGCTCTGGGTGGAGTAATGCATCTTTAAATCAGGTGGGCCATTAACTCCCTCGACTCCCTCTTTTTTCAACCTGCAACGTTAAATGGCCAAATTCAAATGACAGCTGGTCCTGCATGGAAACTTCTTCTGGATCCCAAAATGTTGAAGACATCTCTGTCATGCTTTAGGATGGCTTCCAACGGCCTTCTCATAAAAATCCATCCATTCATTCAGGAAACTATTCAAATGTCAAACTACCCATACATCATCCAGTCATCACCCACCCATCAAGAAACTGACACTTTAAATAGCCATCCATCCAGCTAAATACCGCCTACTCATACATCACCCAATCAAACAACCATCCAAATGTAAATGCGTCCAATATTCAAATATCCCCTATGCAGCCAGGAGCCATAAAATCATTCATATAATCAACCATTAAAAAATTCATTCATGCATTCATTTGTTCATCCAGCCACACAAACACTAGCAGTGAATTGTACACTGCACACGATGTCAATCAGGAGAACATGATGAACCACGATGACCCGTTCTGCACAGGTCACCGTATCTGTGGATGTTCTTGGTTTTTATGGACCTTCACAGACCTGCAATAACATTAAATGTTGTAGGTCTACCTGGTGAATGTGTTCAGAAAATGTTTGGCAGTAAAATTTAAAAAATGAAACTCTTGAATTGGTATTTGGTAAATTTGAGTTATTTTGGCCTGTAAATAATATTTATGGTGTTCAGTTGGTTTAAACCGATTAATCAGTTCAGATGTGTTTCATCTGCTGTTTGTTGTATTTTTTAAATGCAGAATCATATTTATCCTCAACAGTCACTTTAGAAATAATACATGAAGCTTTGTTTCCCATGCCATCACACAGCAAACAAGGTTCCTGACATCACAGTGAACCCTTACCTGTCTGTTGCTCCACCCTACCTGGTTTGTTGAAACAGGAAGATGAGGATGGAGCTGATGTTGAGGCCAAGAAAGTGGACTGAACCATACTGTGGCTGCAGTAGTGGGTATTTCTTTTCTCTGGAGTTTAGATGCCGTGTCTGAGGTTTGTGTTTATAATGCTTTGTTGCCTGCTGACTGCGTTTTTGCTCTCAGTGACCAACTCTTGACAAACCACACACTAAACCTCTGGTTGGACACTTTCGATTGCAAGATAATTGCACAGGTTGCTCAGTGGGAGGCAACCAGTCTCCAAACAACTGTGGTCTGACTCGGCAAGACTGGAATCGGCATCAGATGGGCTGGAGCAGGTCTGCAAGTAACTACTGTGTAATTAATAGATGAGAACAGATTCTCATCATCATATGAGTCGGTCTGATCAGCTCAGCTCGACTGCAGTGTGACTCTTTGCAACACAGGACTTAAGTCAGCTGCTAGTCTTCTGGTTATACTCTTAACCCTTTACAGCCGATCGGAGC
>NW_005187458.1:522864-533826 GCF_000239375.1 Pundamilia nyererei
CAACACATTTACACGTGAAAAAATAATTAATTGTTTAATTTTTCTTTTGAAAAAAACTGAACAAGGGTCTCACAGACCCGAACACCATACAAGGGTTAAGAAAAAACAGGCATGAATGGAACCGATGGATTGTTAATGAAATCATTCTGTTTGACATGGTGTTCAAGGCACCAAAACGTGAGTAATCACCATGATTAGGAAAGAAAGGGGGACTGACAGAGGCCTGATCCCAGCTTCATCCACCGGTTACTCCATCGATCTGCTGCTCGACTCCGACCTGCTCTGGCTGCAGCCAGTCACAGCGCGGTGCTCAGGTGGTCACGGCCGGATGGAAATGCCACGCAGGGATCAGAGAGACCGGGCCAGGCCTTAAGGCCCCCAGGCCCCCCAGGCTATCCTCAACCCCTGCCATGCAGGATGACAGATGGCTTCCACAACAACATGCAAGGCTGCAGCAAAATGCCAAACCTCCTTCACAGCCTTTATCAGAGCCGTGTAGGCGATCAGCCAGAGCCCCGAGGTGCTCCGCTTTTTAGGTTAACGCTCAGTGAGGACAGAAGAGTTCAGACAGTAGAAAGCATGTAAACTTACACTCAGCTGCCACTTCATTAGGTCCAGAGAGCTAAAGCCAGAGCAGCCTAAAACAAGAGTCCTGCAGCACTTTGAATTAGGTGGTAATTGTAGAGTTTGTAGGACATTATACTCTCATTTCATTTCCAACAAATTTACTCTGTATCTTTGTGTTTGGAATCAAAGAGGAAGTTTAAACTTTCCCAAATTGCTTTCAGGGCTGAATATGCAATAAAATGAATCAAAACTTTCTGAAGGAAGACTTACTGCAGGATTCTCAAACAGACAGAATTAGTTTTGTGGGTCTCTGCAGCGGATCATCTGCCTATCCCAACATATCCTCCTTTTCTCACACTGTTTTAAAAGATTTTCAAGATGTCAGTGTGAAACTGAAAAATCATCTCTTTGATTTTGAGCGAATGCTAAAGTTCCAAAACCTGCAGTTCCTCTGAGTCCAGTAGAGGCAACAGTGAGTGAGTGTCCACAGACTCCCATGTTAAAACTTTACAACACAAATAAACATGTTTACAGCCTGATACAAAAACTGTTTGGTCTCTATAGATAATTTCTTTCTTCATAACAACTGTTTAAATTGTATTTAGGCTTAAGCTTTGCATCATTAGGGGCGTGGCCTCTTTGGCTGACAGGTGGATGGTGACACAGGTGGCTGCAGCTGTCTGCTAGGCTTCACCTCAGCCTGAAAGGACCTCTGGACCGTGTTTGAGCATAGAGCCCAGGAACCAGTGGGTATCATGGCTACACGCTTTTTCATATGAAACAGCAGTAAAGAAGCTCAGCGCCTATGCATGTGGGCCCCACTGGTGGTCTAGGCCTCAGGTTAGGAGGTAGCATTATAGTCAACCAGGTTCTTAGACAGAGAGAATTTAACCAGAGACAAAAGACTTAAAGAGCTAACCACTTATTGATATCTAAAGAAGTCCAGTCATTAAATCATGCACGCCCGAAAGATTTGCTAGAAATGTTGTTTTGCAAAAGTCTAGAGCTCTGAAACCCAAACCGCTCGTCACACAAACAGCACAGTGCAGGATTATGCACACGGAGCAGACTGTTGCTGAGCAGAAAGGCTTATTTCTGAGAATGAAACAGAAAACAGAGACTAAAGGCCACTTTACTGCTCTCTCACGCACACACACACACACACACACACACACACTGTAACTAACAGGCTGGTGACATGTGTCACCAATTGGAATTCATTTTTCATGAAATCAGACCCAGTTTTGATGAAATATGTTTTCTGATAAAGATGAGGTGGCTATGAAAAAAGCTTCATTGATCACCGTCATACATGATAATGTATTGGATATGACCTTAAATAATAACTGACATGAGTGCCGTCAGCTGCACTGTGAGCTGCTGTATTTATTGACATATTTAAAATTGTAAAAGCCATTAAGATTCAGAGACAAACATCAGCTATAATCAACACTAATAAACTGTAAAATCTTGAAGCTCTGCAGCTGTTCCTGACCTCTTATGGTAACTGTGAAACTGTCATAGTCAATCACAGGACATCTCGTTGTCACTCACATACAGTCAGTGATTCTTTTGTTGTTTCCTCTTTAGAGCATCTCTGTAAACGTAACTTTAACTAACAGACTTGTTCTTGGTGGAGCCTGCCCACTACCGTTTCTGTTTCTACCATTTCTAGGTTCAGTGATGGGGTAGAGGGTGGAGGGTTTGTTGGTCTCAGGATCTCGTGCCTGCCTTTTGTAGATGTGGTGCTTTTGGCTTTGTTGGCTTTTGGATTGTGAAGCGGCTGTAACGAGAAATAACACCTCCATGTCCGAGATCAGTTCTCCAGGTTGGGAATGAGCTTCTGCCTCTGGGTGAGCAGCACAGAAAAGGGATGGATAATTTGTTTCAGCAGCATTTGCAGTGATGTGTACACTGTACCGATATGAGCTGAGTGTGAAAGCAAAGCAGTTGACTTACTGGTTGATCTACGACTCTATCTGTGGTCACGAGCTCTGGGTAGTGACCAAAAGAATGAGACTGTTAATACAAACAATGAAGATAAACCTCCTTCAATAGGTGCTCAGAATAGAGCTGGTAGTTCACATTGAACGGAGCAAGCTGACCGGGATGCCTCTTTGGTGAGAAGTTCCAAATAATACCTGGAAGAGGTCCTTTGGCAGACCCAGGACAGTAAGAGACCAGGAGAGTCCATCTTAAAGCTGGATTGGGGATGACTGTGTGTCCTTGAGAAGCCAGAGGAGGTGGTCTTGGAGGAAGTCTCAGCTTTGACTGGATGGTCGTCATTTTTTTGTATTGTCCACATTAATTCATGTGATTTAAGTACAATTAAAGCAGAGAAAGGGATGGTCTTCTTTAATTACCCTGAAAGTTCCCAGATTTTAGATTCTGGAGCCAAAAGTTCCAGAACATATAATCACAAGAAAAACTGATTATTATTTTTGTTCCCAACACAAGAAAATCTTTGCTCTCCCATGTGACCCTGCCCACTGTCCCAAAATAAAATCAAGCTCATTCATCACTGTTTTGACTCTTTGAAAGAGAACTAGTGGAGAGGCTCGAACACAAAGGAGATCATTTTCATTGACGAAACAATGGACAGGCACATGAGAAGATGAGCTTCAGCAACGTAAGGATTTCCTCCGGTTTTCATTCATGCTCAGAATTCCCCAAAATCCCAATGCACTACAATTGCTCAGTCCAGAAATGTATAAAAGATTTAACATTAATGTTTCAGACGATAAAACTAACAAAAAGAAAAAGAAACAGTGTCAGATATGTGTAGGAAAACATCAAAGAAGTGCATCTGGTTCTTCAAAGACATGTCATATTTACATACGTGCTCACAGGAGTCCCTGATTAACAGCTGCAAGCTGACTGTGTGCCATCTGATACGCTGATGAGGAGGATGTCAGTGTGTCAGAGGAACTTATTGATTTGAAGCTTCTGTTGATGAAACAGCTCAGCGGGTTCACAGAGGACCATCGGGGAGAAAGAGGCGTCTGCACGTCTGACCTGCCAGAAACTGCCAGCTGGCCCGATGTGTTGAGTTAATGAGTACCACATGTACCGAGTTTGATTTTTTCCACATTTGAATTGTTTCAAGAAACAGCACTGCAACCAAACAAGCTTTACTCCGTGTGGAGAACATGCAGCTGATTCGATCACCAGTTTGCACTTTGGAGGTTCAGGTCCATCCAAAAAAGTCACTGAGCTCCATGAGCTGCAGTCTACTGACATCATTTTACATAAAATTGTAAAAATAAGTCACACAGTTTGATAATGAAAGAGTAACAATAAGAGTCACCGTCAGTAGCTTAGTGTATCTGCAATAACAAAGCGAACTAACACGACTGGAGACAATGACCTCACTCGGTGGTCCTGTGACACCACTGTGTCTCATGCTGCCTTTAACCTGCTAGCTGAAGCCTGTTGAGGCTTAGGTTTTTTTGCAGTGAGCATTGCACCGTTTGACTTTGGGGGGAATTTGCTGGGACGTTTGATCTGAGCACTCCAGACCAGCTTACAGAAACTTCTGCTTTTAAACAGGTGATCACACTTGCTGATGATCAGTTAATCACTCCATCTGATTATCAGTAAACCTGCCATGGGCCCACTGACCTATTTAGAGACTATACACTGAGTTTGGTTGCACAATAAAAGGAGAAAGTTCACAACTGGAGCACATATCACTAATAATAAAGAAATCTGAGACCAGCTGTTTTTGTAACTCAGCTGTTTCAAAGCAGAGAGCCTGTGTTTGGCTCTCAGAGCTTGTTTTAAAGACTTTTAAAATTCAATCTTTGGGCATATCCGTCATTGATATTTCACACATGACATGATCAATGAAAAGCAGCCAACTCATTTTTCCTGTTCACAAACAGGAAAAACAGCAACGTTTAAAAACTCCATATCCATTACAGATCCTGACTGTTCGCTTGCCCACCTGCCTCCATTCAAAATCAATCCGTAAAAGGTCAGCGCCGTGTTCCATCTCTGAAGACATTCAGGTTTCACCGGAGCAACAAAAATAGATCCAAGACGTGAAACTTTAGACAAACTATAACCACTAAACCCAGAGAGGAGAAGAGTGACTCGAGCTTTCAGGGCTCAGATGAACTTTTCCTACCTCGTAGATAAGCTGAGCGGGCTGCTGAAAAGTTTCTGATCCACAGTTTTAGTCAGAGAGGTTGATCGTGGTCTAAAGGCTTTGACAGACAGCTGTTTGTTGGAGGATTATGCTTCACTGCAAGTGAGGATGAGCACTCTTTGAAGTGGCAGCTGGAGTAAAATTAAAGAAAACTCAAGGCTTATGCACGACAGTCCTAACACTAATACTCAAGAGAGGCTGGAAAAGCTTTTAACATGCAAAACACCTGGTGCACGTTTCAGAGAAAGGTCTCCCGAGTTCAACTCTATAAACCAGGAGGAAATAATGGACTGGAAACTGTGCCCTCGCTCTTGGAATCAGTTCTTTATTAGTTTTTTTCTAATTGGGCACCAACATCTACACATCTGAATGTATATCTGGTGGTGGTTTTATTAGTCCGCTGCAGTAGGGCCATTTAAAGATGCTGATGACGAATCACAAAGATCTCACAGCAGGTTGTGAAGTTGTCCTGAACGCTTTTTGTCACATGAACTTCACGTTTTTTTCTTCACAGTTGTTTATTGTTTCTGAACGTGATTTTTTTGAGTCATTCAACCTCATGTCATACACTCTTTTTACACACCATTTACTTCCATCCATCCATCCTCTTCTGCTTAAGTAACTTTAAAAGCGCTCCTGCAGCCGCTGCTCAACTGGCAGAAACATGACTGTGCTCAAGGGATAGTGATAGTGGGGACATTTTCTCCATGGCAGAGGGGCTTTCTCATAGTCTCATCATCAGTGGAAAGTTCTCCAAGCATCTTGAATCCAAAGGTGTTTCATTTCAGGTGAAAACTGAGAACCTGACTGTGGTGTCCTCAGTGCTCTCTACAAATCTGGAAATAAAGCTGCTATTGAAAAATTCATATTTTGGTAGGGATGACTTCTAACAGGAAGCAAAGTCCGGGTGTGTCAGAGGACGTGAAGAAACCACCGTCTGCTTTTACAGGGAAAGAACAGCAGAGCAGTGTTTGCACAGCGAGCGCTCTCCTGCTTATTTATGCTCATTATGTTTTTTCCATCCGAGCGTGACCGCAGCTCTGCTCTCTTCCTGCCAAATCAGCGTCCCGGTCGCAGTTGGCAGCGCTCCTCAGGCTGCGGCCCAACATACACAGAGCACCTGTCAGCTGTGGCAGGACAGCACGGGCCTGTTTTTACCTGCAAGAGACACGTGGAGGCTTCAGAGGGGCCTGCACTGATCTACAACAAGACTCAGACCTGTACCTGCACCTCGGTCAGCTGTGACTCATAAAACAAACAACGCACAGCAAATGAAACATTTTGATGTTTGCAGGAACGAGTGCTGAAAGTCTGAGTAAAATGAGCTGGGCTAGAGCTGTTTTTATGCCTTACATCATCGGCCTTATAACGACAGGTCACTGCTGCACAACACAATTAAGAAAATGGAAGGATGACAATTTTAAGCTACAGCAGAGACAGAAGAACTGTCTTCCTAGTCTTCCAGAACTGTTTTCCTAACTGCAATTTACAGAAGTCCTCTGAACAGGCCACGTTCAGGCAGCGATAAAGTCAGGTACAAGGACATGCTCACTAAATGAGAGTGTTTATTTAAACATGGCTTTGCGCAACATGCAGAGCATGGGTTCCAGTTTTTCTCAAGAACCATAGAAACAGCACGCCTGAGAGACTGAAGACAGAAACAAGGAAACCTGTATAACCACACAGTCTGTGCACTCACCCTGTTGGTTCCCTTTTGGCAAGTATCTGTCTGCCTATGGATTCACCTCTGATTTCCTTCCAAATGAGTGAATGAATTATCCAAACAGCCGTGTTTCGCGGAAGAGCCGAGCCTGAAGAACCACGAGGATGCTTGCATACTGTGACCTCCTTCGGGAGTGTTAACGGGTTGTGCTACACCAAACATCGTCTCTTGTCAGCACCTGTGCTTCTTTTTATGTTTTTCTTCCCTAGAATTGAAGTTGCAGAATTGTAGTTTTGACACTTTGCAACAGAAATGAAGCACACAGCACTGGTGTTGTTTCCATCGACTATCACATAGCTTTAAGGGGCTGTGGGAACCCAGGCACTCCTCCCTGTCTCCCTCTCCTCCCCACAGGGGCTCAGACTGATGTTTTCAATTGTTAGACTGGAGTAGATTGACTTTAGAGCCCCAGGAAGAGAAAAACTGCACATTTCCAATTGCCAATAAAATTAAACTTCAGGGTTTGGTGACTTTTCCCCCAAATATATTCCCTGTAAGTTATATTTCTGCTACACGTTTCACAGTGTTTGAGCTTCAGTAACGGCTCAGCACAGTGGGTGTCTCTGACTCCACCCAGCAGAGCCCTAAACTGAAAAAATACACAGAGGGGGGTGTCCAAATTCATGGGTTGCATCCTCCTGAGGACGCATTTGTAGGCCAATTACGTCACAGTAACGCGACAAAGGCTGTCCAAATTCAGCTCCTCTGAATGCAGCCGACAAATGCGTCCTCCTTTTCCCCGAATTTGAAGGATGGGTCGGGTGTATCTGTTATGTGACGGCTGTGTGCAGGCAGGAGAAGGACCCAAAGTGCAGACTCCAGAGACAGAAAGTAACTCAAAACAGCTTTAATGCTGAACTCAAATGGGTAACAAAACTAGTGATGTGTCCTGTGTGTCGAAGCTTCGAATCGCGCGTCGGGTAATCGCGGGGGCGTTTTTCTGAAGCGCGTATCGAGGCTTGCGTTGATTACGTATGCAGTGACGTTCGAGGCCTCGCGGGCAGTCCGTACCACGTGACTGATTCGGGAACTGGTTCACCGGTTCGCGCCAGATTCGAAATAAAATGGGCAGCAAAACACAGCTGATTCCCCCATCACATCGTGTTGTGGAATTGGATTACGTACGTGTTACATACTGGAGTACTGGACACAAATTTCTTTATCCAAACTTGTATAAACTTGCTGTGGTTTTTCTTGCAACCCCTGCTTCATCTGTGCCCTGTGAGAGGATATTTTCAAAAGCAGGAGAAATCCTCTCAAAAAAGAGGAACCGTCTTAAGCCCAGCGATGTGGAAAAGCTGCTATTTTTGAATAAAAACAAATGAAAACTTTTCCCTGGTGTCATGAGCACTGTTATAAAGTCACAAGCACATTCACATCACAACTCCCTCCCTTTTTGTTTCCATGTACATTCCTGTGTTAAGCTGCCAATTTATTATACACAAACATTAAATAAAATATAAAATTAGTATAATATTAAATATAACTAATATTTAGAGTTCAGTTATTGGTGTCATGAACAATAGTAATTCCTTTATTCATTCAACTTGAAGTGCCACACACTAGTTTGTGTCATTATTGAGATGTACATAAGCATGATTACGCAGTTACACAATCATCCCAAAAACTGTGTACTGATAGTTTCCACTTTCTCTTTTGTATCAGACATACTGAGACAATATTCGGGATAAATAACCATGAAAAACAATTTATTTATTCAGTTTAGCGGTTTACACATCACATCATTATAATCATTGAGCCCGTTTCACTTGAATTGTCCACTTGATGGCGCAGTAGAGCAAATGAATCATCACAATGCTTCGAACCATGAGTCGACCAGTTGGATGGGAAGCTTCAGTTCATCATGAGGCTTCATCTCACCATCACTAAACAAAACTACAAATACAAACTACACCTACGCAGACAAACCACACAGCAAGATAACGGTAGATCACAACAATGACAAACTGAAACACAGGGTTTAAATACATAGAGGGAGCAATCAGGGAATGGACAACAGGAGGGAAACACAGCTGGGGCAAATCAGAACTGACGAGACAAGGAAGCGTAAACTGAACACACTGAGATAAGACAGACCTTCAAAGTAAAACAGGAAACACATAACACAGACTGAACAAAGACACAGACTCACATGCAGGCACTACAACAGAGAGAACAGAGACGTGGGACCAGGACAGACACAAACACTGACTGGACACGGGGATATAGCGGACAGGGGAGACAGCAACTAAGGATTACACAGAGACAAACCATAAGACATGACTCTAACAAAAACCCAAAGACTAGAAATTACAAATAATATAATAAACTCAAAAACCCTGGGTCAACGACCCAGGCATCCTAACAGTATCCTTCGTGGCCTACTGTTAGAAAGCCCACTGTTTACACATTATTTGCTTGGTTGAAGTATTGAAGTTGTTATAGATGTGAGTGTTGAATACAGTTCCTTGTGCTATCTCTGTGCTAGAATAATGTCTGGGCATGTTGAATGTGTTATGTGTGCTGTACTGATAGTTGCTTTATGTATCATTACTACAGACCACAACTGAATAAATCTCCTAAACTGGGAAGCTGCCTCCGTGTTCTTTAACCGGAACACACCCACCATACCTTGCCGCTCTAAATCAAATCAGCTAAACTCCCGGAGACAACATTCTCTCCATTTTATGGTCCTTCGAGCCGGATTAGAGTACTGATTAAGGTATGGAGCAGACAGATATCCAGGCTGACTCAGCACCCCCACGTGTTTCGCAGAGAGAGCGACGGCCACCTGCTTACCTGACCGATTATGAGGTTTCAACACTCCCTCTTGAGGGACAAACTCAAAACAGGCAACCGGCTACTGCTTCTCAGTGTTCACATAGTGGTAAAACACGCTCATCCCAGAGGAGCTCCAGCTCCAGATCCACAAGGGCATCACACTCGTCGATAGGCAGATTCCCTTCCCACGCATTATCAGACCTGGAAACAGCCCAGCTCGAAGAGCGAGTGAAGCAGATGGAACTTGAGGAATTCCAACAGCACCTAGAAGAGGATCAACAAGTCAAATATGAGTGTCAACGACTTCAAGCTCAAGCCAGAGAGGCCCAGCAGCTACAGGAAGAAGCCATTAGAACCCAAGAGTCGTTGAGCAGACAGCTGGAGAGGCGACGACAGCTAAAAAAAGAGGGTAAACGAGTTGGAGATAGCCAAGATGGTTACTTCTCTCCTTAAAGAGAAAGCACAAGAACCCAGTGGTTCCAGAGTCTCATCATGCCCATCGGAGAATAGTAATTCGAGCACCCATGCAGCTCTACCTTCAGTCGGTCCCGTGGGTCGGCCTCCTGTACCGCTAGTCGCTCCACCCTCAACACTTACTGTGGCTCAGCCTCCAGCGCCCGTGGTAGCTCCACCTCCAGTAACCATGGCTTCGCATCCATTGCATTCTCAATGCATGCCCCAAGTGCTGCACCCAACTGTTCCAGCTGGACCTCGGTCTAGTACCTTTGCACCTGATATCTCTTACCAGGCATCTACTCCATTCTCAGTTCAGCCATCGCAGTACGCTCGTGCAGCCTGCACTAACCCTGCCAAAGCAGAGTTATCTTGCACTCCCACCCGGACTAAGTCCGAGCTACATCAACTACCGACAGGTTATGGCATTCCCAAACCTATGATTCCCTCCTTTGAGAGTGGCCGTGAAAGTGACTTTGCCTTATTGAAAATGGCCTTTGACAACCTGTTGAACAGTCATCCACACCTTAATGAGCAGTATAAATATCAAGTGCTGCTTGGGCACCTACGGCTACCTAGTGCAATCCAGCTGGCTAAGGCATACATGCACGACCCAACGCCGTACACCACAGCCATGCACGCCCTGCAGGACAAGTATGGGCAACCCCGTCAGCTTGTCCAAAGCGAATTGGGCATAATTCTGAATGCTCCAGCTATCAAATTCGGTGACGCAGAAGCCTTTGATGCATTTGCCTTGTCTATCCAATCTCTAGTAGGGATGCTTAGGACACTGGAGGGCCAGAACGGCTTTGAGCTGAGATGTGGGTCTCATGTCGACCGGATGCCACCCAGTTATCGCGATGGGTTTGTAGAGCATTGCCTGAACCAAGGCATTCTTCGGACAGGTACTGACCAAACCTATACCCTGCCTGATCTGAGTTCCTGGCTGCAGATGAAATCCCAAGCGAAGCGCATCGCAGGTAGAGCTGCTTCACTCTATAGTCCTGAAGCTTATAAGCCGACAAAGAAAGACCAGCGTCTTCCCAATAAACCAAAGGAGAAATCTACAGCCTTCTTTCTGACTTCCCGGGAAACCCCCAGCGCAGAAGGGAGTTCTTTCTGACCAAAGACCTCATCCAGACCAAAACCATACTGTCCGCGCTGCGAGAATAAGGAGCATTTCCTGAACGCTTGTGTAGAGTTTAAGAAACTGACCACCGACCAGATGGTGAGGTGGTTAACTGATGAACAGCGGTGCTGGAAATGTGGAAGAACTCACCAGCCGGAG
>NW_005187458.1:539367-579477 GCF_000239375.1 Pundamilia nyererei
GGACCTTTGGGAGCCAACTCTGGGATTGACATGGGATTGCCTTCGTGACTCCTTCAAATACAGACATCGACTGGGGGAGAGAACTGAACCCACGCTGAGGAACGTCTACAAAACACTTGCGTGTCAGTATGATCCGCTAGGTTATATAGTACCGTTCACCACACGGGCCAAGATTCTGGTACAGGATCTTTGGAAGGACCAGCTCGGCTGGGACGACCCGATCCAGCCACCTAGCCTTTGTGACAGATGGCTTGCCTGGGAAAAGGAGATTCCTGATCTTATCCAAATGGAAATCCCCAGATGTTATGCACCAGCGTCTGCTGATTCATCTGCTTCGAGCAGAGATCTTCACATCATTTGCGACGCTTCCGAGAGAGCGTATGGGTCTGTCGCTTATCTACGGACAGAAACTGCTCAGAAGGAAGTCTATGTTGCCTTTGTAATGGCTAGATCCCAAGTGGCTCCAAAGAAACAGTTGTCCATGCCACGGTTGGAGCTAAGTGCCGCTCTCACTGGTTCACAACTAGCTGATCTCCTTCAAGCTGAGCTCACGCTGCCCACTCTACTACCGTCCTCCACTGGATCAAGTCAGAATCTTGCAGCTATAAAGTTTTTGTGGGCACGCGTGTGGCAGAGATCCAGAGTCTTACAGATGGGAGTACCTGGAGATATGTGGATAGCGCGAATAACCCCGCTGATGACATTAACCGGGGCAAGACCTTGAAGGAGCTGTCACGACCACACCGGTGTCACCAAGGCCCTGAGTTTTTACGTCAATCCGAGGAACATTGGCCGACCAGCCCACCAGTATATCCAGAGCCAGAGGATGGTGAGCTGAAGAAATCATATTTCTGTGGACAGGTTAGGGTTAACTCCTGCCCTCAACTTCCTGAAATCAGCATGTTCTCTACCTGGAAGAATCTCATGAAGACAACAGCGCGGTCCCTACATGGGGCGGCTGACCCAAATTCAAGCTCGCACAGTGAAGCAGATGATTACATCAAAGCTGAGAAACTCCTCCTGATGAAGGCCCAGTCAGAGTCATTCCCAGATGAGGCTAAGGCACTCAGGTCTGGCAGACCATTGCCAACCAACAACCGTTTGAACTCCTTATCACCCGAATATGATAAGGATATGGAACTCATCAGAGTTGGTGGAAGGTTACGTAGAGTTGAGCAGCTGGAGCTAGACACTATCCACCCGATTATACTGGACCCAAAACATCCTCTGACTAAGCTCATCATCCAGGATTTTGATGAGACCCTCCTTCATCCTGGACCAAAAAGAGTGTTGGCTGAACTACGTTGCCGGTTCTGGATCCTCCAGGGGAGGGAAGCAGTCAGATGGTATCAGAGGGACTGCAGGCACTGTCAGGCTTGGCGTGCCAATCCTTCCATTCCAAGGAGACAGACAGCTCGTCTGCGTCTGTATAAACCACCCTTTTACTCGACTGGAGTCGATTGTTTTGGACCCTTTACTGTGAAAATTGGACGTTGAACAGAGAAGCGTTGGGGCATAGTCTTCAAATGCATGACGACCCGTTGTGTGCATCTAGACCTCCTCGAGAGCCTTGACACTGACTCCTTTCTGATGTCGTTAAGGCGCTTTATTGCGAGAAGAGGCAAACCCTTTGAGCTCCTGTGTGACAACGGGACAAATTTTGTCGGTGGAGCCCAAGAGCTCCATGAGGCCTTTGAGACCATGGCGCCTCAGTTGAAGGAGCGTTTGGCAGAGTGTGCAGCAGATTGCTTTCCGTTTCAACCCTCCCAGTGCTCCTCACTTCGGTGGCGCCTGGGAGAGAGAGGTCAGGTCCGTAAAAACTGCTCTTAAGGTCGTACTCAAGGAGCAGACGGTCCCTGAAACTGTGCTTCGTACGGTCTTTGTGGAAGTGGAAGGCATCGTAAATGCTAAGCCTCTCGGCTACGTCTCATCAGACATAGCAGATCCAGACCCCATCACACCTAACATCCTGCTGATGGGACGCTATGATGCATCACTCCCTCAAGTGGTTTACGATCCCAGTAACCTTATTGGGAGTCGCAGATAGAGACATAGTCAAGTTCTTGTCGACCATTTCTGGTCCCGATTCATCCGTCACTACCTGCCTAACTTGCAAGAGAGACAGAAGTGGCAGAAGGATGCGGAATGCCTCAAACCGGACCAAGTGGTGCTTATAGTTGATCCTCAGCTCCCAAGAGCTTTATGGCCTGTTGGTAAGGTAACGACTACTTACCCTGGAGCTGATGGACGCATCCGGACTGCTGCCATTAAGGTCAAAGATCGAACGTATATTCGACCGGTAGCCCGCTTGGTCTCACTCCCTGTGCTTGAAGATGATAAGGATCCGCGTACCTGAGTGGCCTTTCTACCTTGGATTCGACTGTCTGTGCAGACAGTCGGGGGTGGCTGTGTTAGAAAGCCCACTGTTTACACATTATTTGCTTGGTTGAAGTATTGAAGTTGTTATAGATGTGAGTGTTGAATACAGTTCCTTGTGCTATCTCTGTGCTAGAATAATGTCTGGGCATGTTGAATGTTTTATGTGTGCTGTACTGATAGTTGCTTTATGTATCATTACTACAGACCACAGCTGAATAAATCTCCTAAACTTGGAAGCTGCCTCCGTGTTCTTTAACCGGAACACACCCACCATACCTTGCCGCTCTAAATCAAATCAGCTAAATTCCCGGAGACAACATTCTCTCCATTTTACCTACCATATCCCAGAATTCATAGCACGGCCCAGCCAATTCCAGTTTTCAACAATGGCAGCCGCTACTAAGTTTTTAATATTACTCTTATTACTCTTTCTGGGTCACAAAATAAACTTTTGACATATTTTCAGGCTGTGTAAACTTCAAATATCTGCGCAGTTTATCAAGATATCACATATTTGCAAAAGTGCTTCGACGTTTTCGGAGACGTATGTTACCCACCAGCTCGATAGCTAGCCGGGAGCTCGAGGGTCACTGGAGCCGCCGAAAACGGCAAACTATAATATATAAGTCACTTAGATAATGTAAAAATGTTATTGTTTGGCTGTTTCAGTGTTTTATTTGTTCATGATTAAATGGGTTTGGCTGAGATTAAAGTTATTAGATTAGATTAGATAAAATAAAACTTTATTAATCCCCTGGGTGGGTTCCTCCTTGGTTTTCACACGGCAAACATCAAACAGAAGTGTGAGATGGTCGAGAATTTACTTGTTATATTTTAGATAGCAAAGAGCAGATGGCCGAGTTTAGTAAACTCCACAGAGACAGCGGTGAAGCAAATCTGAAGGCTAGACCGTCCAATTCCACAGCCGTTTACTTCCGGCCTACCCGACCTTCTGAGGACCTGGCCCACATAGGCCGCGAAGGCCGGGTCCTCAGGAGGAGGACACAACCTTACCTCTGCCTCCACACAGCTTAAACAGGAAGCTTGCCATGATTTTCACTGTTTCAGATGCTGATTGGCTGTTTGGTGTGGAGGTGGGACAGCTGGCATCATCTCAGGTTTTCTTTCAGGATTCCTCACAGCTGTCAGTGCGCCCCAGGGCAGCTGTGGCTACAATGTAGCTTGCTATCGCCAGTGTGTGAATGTGTGTGTGAATGGGTGGATGACTGAATGTAGTGTAAAGCGCTTTGGGGTCCTATGGACTAGAAAAGCGCTATACAAATGCAGGCCATTTACAGCTCCTCTCTCTTTTACCTTTATTTCTTCAGATTTTCTGTCCTTCACAAACAGAAGGTTTGAATAGAAGGATGTGACTCTTTATGACATCACACACATTATTAGAAACTTTGGTTGTGTTTAATATGAATGTTAGCACTGAACATGAAAAACATGACAAGAAACGGCAGAATAAGCCCATTTCAAGTTTCTGGCCCTGAGTCAGGTGATGAGAATTCTTAAAAGCTGTGAAAACCAAACAATGCAGGTGTAAGAAACTCCAGCACGTGCTCAGGTTTGCACAAATGAACACCTTCCCCTGGAAACACAGTAAAACTAAAAATAGCCTTGGAGTTTTCCCATCAGGAGCCAAAGCAGAATCTGAGCTCTGAGAACACAAACATAGCCCCTGATCAAAGATGACCATCTCCATTGATTTCCAGCATCTTTTATTAAATTAGTGCCCTGAGATAAGAATGTGCCTGGCTGTAGCTCAGGAGGTAGCGCAGGTCACGTACTGATTGGAAGGTTGGTGGTTTGATCCCTGCCTCCTCCAGTCTGCATGCCAAGTATCCTTGGGCAAGATACTAACCGCAAGTCTCCAATGCATGCATCGGATTGTGAATGTGTGTGAATGTCGTTAGAAAAGCACTCAGTTTAGAGTCAGTGCTTGTGAGATTGAGTGAATGTGGCATGTTGTATATAGTGCTTTGAGTACTTCTATATGAGAATCAGTCCATTTACCATTACCGGCAGAGTGTGGTCATAGCCTCAGCCTCTACATGGTTATTTACAGTGAAAAGGCTTTTCCACTAACATGGTGCCAAACAGAGAATGACTGATTCCCTCAGAGTTCAGGAGCAGCTGCCTAGTGTAGTCAGACTCACACACTGGGCATTTGCAGGTAGGAAGTGTAACTTCTGCAGTTGTTTTGTTCTTCATTTTGTGATGCAGTTTTAGAACTTGTTGGTTCCACTTTTGTTTTTGTTTTTGCTGAATAGACCGGTCTCTGAGACTTGGTTTGATCCCTCTAGCTTCATACCACATCCGGAACAGTGTCTAGTCTGATTGAGGGCTTTTATTTTGAAAATCTTCAGGGTTCTCTCTCCCATTGCTGTTTCTGACTTCCTGTCCTCACCATCTGCAGCTTGATGTGGTGTTGTTCAGCAGTAGAGATCGGTGGCTTTAACAGCTTTGTTTCTGCTCACCATAAAAACACAGCTGTAACTCTGCTGATTACTATGTTTCAGCTGTGATGACAGAAAGATATGAAGATTTTTCTCTTTCTCTTAGTCATTAACAAATTCAAGCAGTTCTGTTAAATCAGCTTTTTGATGCAGCAAACAAGCTGAAAATAGTTTGTTCCTCACTGCTTCTTCACCTTTGAAGAATTAATTACACTGTGACTAATTACTCAGTGTCGTCTGCTCCTGAGCGGATCCTCCAGAGGCCTGAGGAGTCTGCACAAACCGAATCCACATGCAAGTTTCAACATGGAGAGTTTCAAAGAGCTTTGAGAGCATGAAGAGAAAGTGAAGGCTAAGCCAGTGAGAGTTCGTATTTAACCTGATTTACTCACTGCCATGAATAATTTAATCTTGACTAGTGAACGTATCAACTCACCTGGCATCAATCTGGTTCTTGAACATCTTTAATTTTTTGTTGTGCTGTTTGATTATGTGTAAAAACAGCTGACAAGAGCCACAGACTTAAATATTTCCTTATTGTAGGCTCTGCAGGGAGCAGGTCGATCATGCTGATACAAACTCTGTTTTATAACATTTAAAATAAAGTTTCCTCAGAAACGTGGCGTCCACACCGCTCTGGATCTGTGCTTTAAAATCAGATCATTAATAAATCAAGCATGTTTGTAAAAGCTGAGCAGGTTTCATGTTCAAAGCTTTTTATCTGCAGCACAGAGCAGCTGATGATTGCAGTGATTAGCATCACTTCCTTCACGCTCATCCAGATTTCCAGCAGCAGTTTACAGTGAAACGTGGAAATGGAGCCGCTGACGTTGGTTTTCCTGGAAACCCATCTGAACGTGTTTGAGTTTGGATGAGCAAAGCAGCTGTTTGCCATCATTTGAACTTCTTTATTAATTAATACCATCAGTGCAGTGCTAATCCCATGCATCATCACGTCTGCGTGAAATCACCGCCCCCCCCCAAAACCTCTCAGGAAAGCTGTGTGAAAATGACTTTCTGTGTTCAGTCTGCACTTTGGCTAAACTCGACCCCCCCAAACCTCCACCTGGTAATATAAAGGGCACAACCTCAGCGAGCGCCCATTTTCCTGTTACATAACATCCTGCAGCTGTGCCGAGCTCACAGAGTTTTATAGAGAAAACATCTGTGTGGAAGAACTGGCACAGACATCGCTGACTTTTTACCTGTTTTAGCTCCTAGTTTGGGTCAGATGGTAAATATTTTCTGTTGAGGTCACGTCATCGTTTCCTGCAGCAGCTTCCATCTAATCAGCGCTTCTGTTTTTATACTCAACATTATTTAATATGCAGCTCAGAAATGAACCAAAACTAATACATAAGTACATAAATATGATTCTGTATTTTCTATACATTTTGTTTCTACAGTTATATATTCAGTTTATCTTTTTTCACTTTGCATTTACTTGTTTTTCTAGATTTTTATTTGTGTTTATTACACGTTATTTATTTCTGTAATTCTACACGGATTTATTGAATGATTCTATTTTCATTAATTTATTTATTTCTATAAACCAAAGTCTAAATTTAGTTGACATTATTTCTATTTTTATTTATTATTTAGTTAATTTCTACATCTGTTTTTGGCTGTTTGGCAGTGGTTGTTACTAAAGCGAAAAAACAGCTTGTTGATCAGGATGATGGACTCCTGTAAATGAAGCTGTGAAAACAATATATATCCAATGATAGTTTAATTCTTAGGAACAAAGTGATTTCATTTTCAGTGCCCGTCTTAGAAATGTGTAAAACTTTGTTTTGTCATTTTGACGTTTATTTTGTTCATCACTGGAAACTTCTTAGAAGGAGAACAGGAGGAATGTTCAGATGTTCACAATGAAATGTGATGTGTGGAGCAACAAACCAGTGAAATGATTGGCAGACTGATTTGACTTGTGTGATGTATAATGTATAAAGCATTAATATAAACCATGCAGTTACTGACCCACACATACTGAGGCAGAGATAACTACGTGATATACTGGAGCTCACTGTTGGCACTTCACTTGTTGGCCAGGTGTAATCAGGTTTGTGTCTGTTACTATTAACTGCTGATGGACCTGGTATAAATGCTGTATTTTGTAGTCGAGGTGATCTGAATTCATTGTGCTCACACAAAATGAACCTGGAGGATTTTTTCCCATTACAGCAGGCAGTGGAAAAGATCAGTTCATCGTCAATGTGGAACTTTTTTCAGGCCATGTTTCCTTCACGGGTCCAGCTCAAGGATAAAAATAGACACTCTCGCCAATAAAAATGACGCTGCTGCCAAGCATCGCCGCCTCCCACCAGCAGAAGTCCTCGGCACCTGCTCGACCCAACAGTTTGTGAGAGTTCAGAGATCTACTCCCCCCAGTCGGTGCTTGAACACGAAGGAGGGGCAGATTGCAATGTGTTGTTTATGTTCCTTCAACGAGGCCAACGAGACGTCTGACTCTCTGCATCAGCAAGTTTTCTCCCAGCATTATGGTCCTCAATTAGACAAACCAGGATGTTGGGAGTTTGTGCTGGTCCCAGCGAGAGTCAAGAGATTTTGGTTTTTAATCCAGCAACCTGTGCTCTTAATCACCTCTGCACCATTCTCACTGCTTATTTAATATGAAGCGTGTTTAGGGACAAACACGTAAAAATAGGATGTAAACGTGCTGGACTTTAGAATAAGTGTCATGTTTTTTCATTATGCATTTCATAGATTTCTCACTCATCTTCATTTTACTGTAAAAACAGACACGTTGACAGTACTGTGGAAAACTTTGAGCCACCCTTCATTGCTTATGAATTATATTTTGCTTCCAAGGAGCCGGGCTGTCTTTAAAACTGTTTACAGTGCTGTAGAACAACAGTTCTCCAGATCTGTGAAGCTCTTTCAAAGTTCTTCTTTGGACATTGGCTGCTTTTCCACTCATGTTCAGTCCAGTCCTCGTGCCGGACCATTTTCACTCACTCAGCTCACAAATGAACCGGTGCTGTGTCTGCACGCAACAGACAACCGAGCAAAGACTTCAAAGGACATCTTCTCTAAGTTGTCCTGAGCAGACGCCTGTCCCACATGCTGTTAAGAGCCTGAAAGTTTACCCAGCATGCACTTAGATTTTCTCCAGTGAATTATCAATAATCTGCTGCAGTTTATTCAAAATACAATAGATCCATCAAACTGATGATCAGAGACCATGAAGAACAACAGATTCAGTTTTCAGGTAAAAAGTGGGTAAAAAACTGATCTTATTGCAGTTTTTTAGCAAAGCTTAAATATGTTTTTCAGCCCTGAAAATGTCATGGGGATCTCTGCTGGACCGATGAAGTTGTGAGGCTCCAACATGCTGGAAAAATAATTAAAATGTGCCAAATTTGGACTAAATGAGCCAAACCTTCATCTTCCTGAGAGAAGGGCGAGCTGAGATGAGCATACCTGTGACGGGGGAGGTGGAGAGGATAATCTGTGACATTTTGAGCTGAAGGCAGTACGCTGACCCAGAAACACCAAACGAGCCTCATCAGCCCAAACGAGGAGAGTGAGGAGATGAAGACGGACAAGCAGAAACACGAGTGAACTTCTGACCTGCAGAGAAAACACGGCGCCGACTTATGACTCAGCAGACCCGAGCTTGGCTGCACTTCTGCCTGCCTAAAAATGACAGAAAGATTTTTACTGTTTTTGTAGATATGATCCACTGGAGTTACTGAGTGGACGTGGTCTAACAGCAGGCACTTGTTTAGTGGTGCAGAGATAAAACGAACAAACAGCTTTCGGTGAGGACGGTAAACGTCTGTTGTCTGATTTCGAGGGCCTGAATCAGCAAACGGGGGCGTGGCAGTGTGTAATTTTTAGGCTGCGCAGGAGTGAATAAATGTGCATTTAATTGATGTAAACTTGTTAATGAACATTTTTACTATTTTAAAAAAGTATTTTTTTTTTAAATTTGATGTATTTTTTAATGTTCTTCCTACCTTTAAAGACTTTTAGAGTATTTGGGGTAAATGATTGTAATGTGCTGAGGTTTAATAAGTAATCGAGGGCACAGAACTGATGAAGAATCAACATTAGAGTTTAATATGAGGCTTTAATGGCTGCTGTGGTTTTACTGGATGAAAATATGGCCCAAGTGGGAGAACCTCATCTCGGTTCCACTCTGCAGGTCATGTGTTGGTGGGAGCTGTGAGGCTGTTTGGGTGAAATAGCTTCACTGAGATTTACAAAGCAATTATAAGGTCGGTGCTTTTTTTAGATGCACTAGTGCTGGGGCTGGAGGCTGCAAATGTCAGCTCCAAGCTTTGATCAGCACTCAAATACCTTGTTAACTAGTGGATGGAGACTCGATACATTCATTCATTTGACCCCTAAGGATGAATTTGTGGATGTGGGATTGATGATGGGCGTATATTTCCAGGGCTGATGACCACTTAAATCTGCATCCTACATATTTGGTTTTCAGTCACTTCTCTTTTGGTGAGTGCCAGTCTGAGCTTTTAGAAAAACTCTTTCGCATAAATAAAAATTGGGTTTTTATACAATAGAAAAGTTGTGTTTTCTGTAGCTCAAATAACAGTTTTCACATGCCAAACTGGAAAAATGTTTTTACCATGAACACAGTTCCTAAAGCTTCACATGGTGGTGTATTAATGTTATAAAGTGCGAGGAGCTGATTGTTGTGGAGCAGCAGTCAGCTGAGGTCGGCTGCTCTCTCTGCTTGACACTTCCTGACAAAGATAGAAATGAACTGAGGTTAGCACAAAGACACCTAAACACTGGCCACAAAATCTGAATTATCTTAGATGAACTTTGACTGAGCAATGTCATCTTTAAGAGAGATACCACCAGAGTTCCAGGATGGCGAAAACTTAGCTTCAGGACCTCCTCTCATCCTTTCCTGTGAGTCCACATTGATACACTGCAAGTTCAGGGGCGGCGAATTGTTGCAGTGCACGAGTGCTTGCCACAGGCAGCATGGTGGAACAGTGGTTAGCACAGTTGCCTCACAAAGAGAAGGTCCAGGTTTTGAATCCAGCAATTGGGCGGGGCCTATGTGTATGGGTATTCTGGCTCCTCCCACAGTACAAAGACATGCAATTAGTGGGGTCAGGTCCACAGGTGTGAGTGTGAATATGCTGATCACAGAAGTGTTAACACTGAAACTCATCCACACCAGGAGGACTTTTATATCAGAGCATTATCATTCTCGACGCGTAACATACCGACCATTTGTCACACCCCAAGACGTCTCATAGTGAAGCAAAAGGTACCCTTCCACGTTCTTATTAAACGCTCTGGGTTCTCAATTGACTTCAATATAAACCCGCTTGCGGCGGTAAGAGACCTTAGAGATGAGGCTTTAGCCGTGCAGACCAACACAAACACATGAAAGTATCACTGATAATTCAACAATAAAATAGCTTTTGTTGTGGGCATCAAATAGTGTTTTCCAAAGTGAACAGAACGGATTTAACAAACATAATGCGTTGTTAGGTTTATTTTCATTTCACATATAAAACATTTATGGATTCGTTCCAACTCATTCCCAACGTGTAAAATACCGACGATTTGCCACAATCATTAATATTGTGACAAATCGATGCTGGGATGAGAACGTGTTGATAATTTAATGCCCATTCAGATACCACCTTAAGACTCTGCACTCTGAGCTCAGGGGATCTTCTATGAATGGTGACATCATTTTTCAGAGCACTGACTGGTCATGAGTGTTGTTCTTGTGCACCTCGATCCTTCCTCCTGAATATGACTTGCTCTGCAGCGTGTTTTTGAGGCCTCAGTAAGCTTTCAAATGCTGAGATTTAGCTGCTCCGTGATTCAGGAAAGTTTGAGCTTGTTTGTACTGGAGCTGGATAATCAGATATTTTCCACCTGTTTTAATGTTTAAGACTTTAATGCTGATGTTTCAGTTTGGTGTATTTCTGCCTGCTGGTCAGAGTTCAGTGGACCATCAGATGCTAATCAATGTTGTGTAAGCATAAATACTTAAAGAATCCTGATATTAGAGGCACTTATTACTCATCTTAGGGGGATTTGAGTTTGGTGCTAATTACTTCCAGCTGTACTGTATAAGTGGGCCTCTAGAATTACCTCGAGAGCTTCTTCCCTCCTCCAGTATTTATTCCTGAAACCTCAAAGAAAGCAGTAAAAGCAGAGAGGGAGTGCTTCCCCGTGCAGAGCAGCTTTGCTCTCTCTGCTTTGAAGAGGATTCAGAAATCTGTGAGGATTTCTCAACCAGAATGTGTTGGAGTAAGACTCACCCTCTCCAAAACACGATCACAAAGACACTGTGCAGAGAGCAGGAAAGGATCAGTGTGTGCATGCATGCTGTGGAAACCTTTATTTAACCACACTGTGTCTAATGGGACATTTTCATGCTTCAGTTTTGCTGCAGTAAGCGGACATTTGTCACAATGGGGCTCATGTTAAGGACAAAGAGGGCAAACCACAGATTATGTCTGCACTGCAGTCCAAATCAAGACAGAAGAAAATAAGAATTAATCAGTGCGCGTGTGTGACAGGAAGATGGTGGGAAGCCGAGCAGACACCTACAAACAGAAGCTGCCAGGGGAGAGAGTCTCTTGACAGATGCTTTTATTATTTAGCTGCCATTTAGAGCAGGTGAGCTGGATTTTGCCATGTGTTGTGAGGTTTCTGAGGGGGAACATTCAGTGAAAACACACTTCTGTTTTTTTAGAGGTCACATCATTTTTTTACCACATCTGTGAAGGATCCATTATGACACACAGGAACGGATCCAACAAGTCTCACGATGGGAAGTATCCAGAATGGGGCATCCAGAGAGCAATCGAAATGAAGGAGGAGCACTGAAATATGTCCAGATGTTTAGAAGAAGCTGACCTTCAAGAAATCAGAGTTTAATCAGTGTGTTTAATCAGCTTTCTGTGTGTCATAAGCAATGGACTACAGACAAGAGTGAAAATACAAGGAATTTATTTTTATCCATCCGTCAGTTTTTCTAAAGATCTCCTCTCCTCTCCCTCACCACCTCCTTCAGCTCTTTGGGGTACTGAGGTGTTCCCAATCCAACTTAAAGACATAATCTCTTCATCGTGTCCTGGTTCTGCCTCCTAGGGAGTCCCCTATCACCAAAACACCTCCCTGACGGGGGCATCCCAGTCAGAAATGATCAGGAGAAATTGTGTCCTCATCCAGCACATTCATGTCCTGCATGGATATTTCAGTGTAGTTGCTTTAGGACATGAACAAACAAGGTCAAAACAAAAGTTCCTCTAACACTTTTCATACTGTAAGCAACCCCAAAAATCAGCAGAATTTGGTGATGGTGGAGAGGAAGAACTCTCTCTTAACAGGAAAGGACCTCCAAAAGTACCAAGATGGAAGAAGCACAGACTGTGGAAAATTAAAGATGTGTGAACAAGAATAGCAGACAATTTCATCTGGATTTTACAGGTGTTCAAATGGAAACTTTAATAAATAAACTGGTATTGGTCAAAAAGTAGAAGCTGGGCGTCCCTGATGTGCAGAGACAAATGGCATCACGTGGCAGGAAGATGACACTGAAGCCACGAGAACATGTGAGATGATCCACAGCAGGAGGTCAGTTTTAATCTGCCTCTGAAAAGTTTGGATTCCTCGGTGTGAGAAAATCCTGATCCTTGGCTTCACATCCACTCGGACATCTGAGTTGGCCACTCTTTTAAATATTTAGTGTCTGGGACAGTGTGAGCACACTCAATGAGTTTTTAATTCAACATGAATTGTGCTAATAAAAAGCCAGAGTAGAATTTCAAGTGAATACTTTTCAGGACATGAGTGACAAAATAATGGACAAAGATCAGCAGGATGTCACAGACGGAGCTTTAACCAGGAAACTGCTATCAGTCAACAAGAAAATGACCATCAATTCATTTTATGATTCTGCAGTACAAAGATGTACCAGTCTGTACCTCGGTGATCAGCAGAGGAGTTAATCATAAACTAAATAATCTGATTATTTTTGCATGCAAAGGTTAGCAAATATTCCCCTGAACACTAAAATGACTAACAGCCTTCTGTTAGGTGCATTTTTATTTCCAGTTCCGTGTTTGTCTGAGCAAATTCCTTTACAATCTTCCATAAAATGTGAACATTACTCATCACTCCTCTGCTCGGAGAAAAGACGAGCTCTTCATTGGCAGCCGTAAAACTTCTTGTGTATGTAAAACCAAACAGATAGTGCTCTTAAAAGAGATAAGCACGCCCGGCCAGCTTTTACCTAAAAAAGTGTGTGTGGGTGTGTGTGTGAGTGAGTGTGCCTCAGTAGTGTCTTAGGGAGGTGGACTGTCAGTAAGAGAGAGATAACTCTGTGTGCATCCTGTAGAAACTACTAACAGATTACTGTAACAATAAGCAAACATAGAACAGGTGGCTGCCTTGGTTTATAACTCCATTAAAGAGTGTGACCTGTGGCAGACTCAAGCTACACATGACAGGAATAACATCACAACCATTTCAATTACTGCAGCAGAAACAGAAAAATGCTTGAACCGGGGAAAATACAAACATCTGAGGAAGTCCTCTCCAACAATGAATAAGCAGCCTGGGATCCTAAAACATTACAGCATCCTCCGTTCTGTTCCTGCCCGCTGCATTCGCATTACTGTGGGTAAATTTCCACAGTTGACCTCTGGCACAGACTCAGGGAAAGAAAGAGCTCAAGAATAATCAGGAAAAAAGAAGGAATTCCCTTTAATTCCTCAATAGAATCTGATTTTCACACAAGTCATTTTAAACATTTGTGATCAGTCTGAAATCAGCCACGTGAACCCCTATGATGGAGCTCCATCCACCTATCAGCTGATCTAATTGTTTTATAACCAGTTTCATGTGAAACCGAGGGGATCATGTCTGTGGTTAGCCCAGAGACCCCACAGCCAATCAGAGAAAAGTTGGCTTTGAGAAAGAGGCCATGATAGTGCATGCAAAGATGCATTATTCTACATCCTGGATCAGAGAGAGACAGGATGATAATGTTTTTTGAAGAAACAGTAAGACATAATATTTTACTCCAACATCTTCCATTAAGCATGAAAACAGAAAACACAAATTTCAAACAAATTCAGAATACATTAAGTTAAAATATTGTAGATATGATGGGGCTATTACACTGATTTTAATTATTTTTTGAAAAAATTACCGTGATGTTTCTGGGGACACAAAGAGCACAGAACACCTTGACGAGTGTAAAACAAACACGTCTACTTTTACACTGAATCCAGGAATCCTGTCGAGCTCATCAGCATTCAGGAAGCAGCAACGTTTGCAGGCTGTGCTTCACCCGAATGTCATCTAGAATCAGGTCATTTATTCACATTTGCACCATTTTGTGCATGATCTTGTGCCTAATTGACTGCAGAGGAGCCTTTGTGTGCCGTCTCTCTCACCCTCACTGAGATCATGAAGTCAGAGGCTGGACGTCAGAAAATAAACCGGCTGCAGAGAGACAAGGACGACCCCTCCTCAACGCTCCACTGCGTTACCGCAATCATGCTCATGCTCGGTGTGAGCGTATTCATGCACATGTATGTGCTGTGTGCAGGCAGGCGGGGGGATTGGCTCAGGGTCTCATTCTCAGTCTAAACCACCTTAAATCACGTCACAAGCTGCCTTTTCTTAACAGATACTGCAGCCTGGATCAATAACACCAAACGCTGGCATATTAAAGGCAAACAGAGGGCTGTTATTTGGTAGCTTTCAGAGGCTTTTGGTTTTCATCACTGATGTTTTTGTCCTTGACATTTTCTGTTAGGAATGTGCTTTGCTCTCTCAGCCATATCTTTCTTATTTTAAATAAAATTAGGGGAAATTTTGATCATACTTTCAGTCAATGCCTAAATTAAACAAGAGGGGAAATACAGACACCAGCACTTTCCCTTTAGGGATTATATAGTCTTCATAATCACCCCAAAATCAATAATATTACAATCTGTAAAAATTATGGCCCTTACCTTGTTCCCACTTCATTTATACATGAAGGAACTAGAGCCTAAAATTAAATGAACAGTTGTTGGATAATAATATGAACTGTCAATAAGCAAATAGATAAATGACACGATAAAAAGTGGAGCAGATTGATCACAAATGAAAAAAGGTTAACAGAAAAGGAACTGCAATAGCTAATTGATTTAATGAATTATTAAAGATGGGGATCTATAGAGCCCTGAGATATGCTGCCACCATCGTTGATCCTTGACTTCCTTACAGGCAAAAAACAAAAAATATCAAATATCATTAAAATACATTCTTGAACTGTCCATCAGCACAAGAGCACACTCTTTGTTTTCTATGACAAAAAACAAAGCAAAGCATGTGGTGCTTTTTAAAATACATGATATTTTCTACATCATGAATTGAATATTCAGTTCAATTCAGCTTTAATTATGCAGCACCAAATCAAAACAACAGTCACCTCAAGGCACTTTATATTGTAAGGTAGATCCTACAAAATAAAACAGAGAAAAACACAACAATCATATGACTCCCACCTATGAGCAAGCGCTTTGGTGACAGTGGGAAGGAAAAACTCCCTTTTAACAGGAAGAAACCTCCAGCAGAGCCAGGCTCAAATCCATCCCTAACTATAAACTTGGTCAAAACGCATTGTTAATAAATTGAAGTGAGAGCATAATGTGAACAATTTTATTAACAGAAAAATCCTGATGATGGTGCTGAAATAAAACAGAAGAGGTAATTTTGAATTATGGATTGCACTTTGTTGATTATTATTATAATTCTATGTTTCAGTTTATTCTGGTTAAAGGTTTAGTACTTAGGTTTTGTGTCTCGTGTTTAGTGCAAGTTTAGTTCAGCATCAAGTCTGCGTCCTTGTGAATTGTTTCTTGTTTCCTGTTTTATTGTGAAGGTCCGTGTTTCATGTGAGTGTATTCAGTTTTGCTTCCCCTGTCTCATCTTGTCAATTACTTCCAGCCGTATTCCCCACGTGTGCGTAATCTCCCTGTGTTCTTCTGTGGCTGTATCCCAATTCAGGGTCTGCAGCCTTAAAGGCCGCATTTTAAGGCCGATTACGTCACAGCGATGCGACGAAGGCTGTCCCAATTCGAAGGCTGCTCGAAATGCGGCCCTCAAATGCGTCCTTCATTTTCCTGAATTTTAAGGACGTGGCGGTGTAGACTTCGTGGCCCAACATATCCCAGAATGCATAGCGCGGCGGTGGGTGTGGATAATTTTGCCGAAAAAAAACGGCGGATGAGGGGCGCCCGAAGAGTAAACTTTAAGTACTGAATATTATGTCACTTATTTATGTGCAAATGTTTAATAACAAAGAACATTAAAACATTACTGTTGGCCACATGTCGGCAAAGTTATGTGACATTAGTGATGTTTGTTTTGTTTTTTTTCTTTTTGCCTGTCCCGTTTGGTTCTTCTGCCATCAGAATTATTGTCTAAAGGCGAAGAAAGATGCCCAACGGATTTACTTTACCAAATTGACCATCCCAGCCTTCCCTTAATGGTCTATTTGATTCACCTTTTATTGTTTATTTTATTTATTTTTTATTTTCACTTGCTAGATATGGGACAGACTTGAATGAGGAAAAGAAAAGGGAGAAAAGAAGAGGGGGAAAAACAGTGGAGAAGAGGGACGGGGATAAAGGGCAAAAAAACAAAAACCAACTACCGGTAAATATATCAATCACCTGGATCACCTGTTGAGAAAGAAAAAAGAAAACAAGCAGAAGAAAACGAGAGCAATACAATAAACAACATCACGATGATATATGGGAATATAACAGTAGATACTCAATATTAAACATTATTGTGCAGCACGTAAGATCGTTAGTGATGTTTGTACTAACTTGGTTTTAAAGCCTTTACTTTAAAATATACGCCGTTCATTAGCTGACCTTAATCTTACAGAGAAAGATCAAAGCTCATGTCGAAACAAACAGACAAATGAACAAAATATGTTCTCCTTCATTTCTGTCAAGCAAAGCTGTATGAAACGTTTCCAGCTGTTAGTATCATGGTTGCTAGGCAACCTGGGCAGCGCGACGGAGGCTAGACCGTCCCATTTCACAACCCTCGCACTTCCGGCCTTAGCGGTCTTTGAATACGCGGCCCTTGTGGACCGTTAAGGCTGCGTACTTTAAGGCTGCAGACTCTGAATTGGGATACAGCCTGTGTGTATTTAAGTCACATCTACTCGTTTGCTAGTTGCTGGTTGGTCTGTAAATCTCCTGTTTCATCCTTGTGTTCGCCCTGCGATTTACCTCCATGTGCCTCTGCTCACCCACCTTCATGTTTAGTAGTTTTGTTGTTCCCAGTTCAGATTATCTTTAGTTCGGTTTGCCATTTTCACCTTGTGTTTTATTTTTACAATAAATCTCCTTCGTACCTCCACGAGTGCCTGTGCTTGGATCCTCCTTTATTTTCTCCACACAACTCATCCCATTCGCTGTAACAATCACAAAGTTTAACCAGGTGTTTATCTTAGCAGATCTGAGAGCTGTGAAGAAACCACAGCAGCCAATTAGACTGAGTAATTGTCTGAGAGCTGGATCACATTCAAAGTCACCAGCTGTGATACAAGAGGCCGACCTCGACCTGCAGCTGCCACTTAGTGTAAATTGATGTCTGTACCGTCTTTCACTCAGTAACGATCTCTGTGATGAGGTGACTCGCACCTTCATCGGTTCCATTAGGCTTGATTTAAAGTGTAAGTTCATTGTGGATTCAAATCTGAGTTCTCATGCCTTAAAAGCGCTTTTAGTAACTTCAGAAAAGTGTGTGAGCTAACATCGTCTGAAAACATGAGGCACAAAAACTGTCCTGCTCTGCTCTGCATGTTCTGTATGTACCAGAGCATCAGTGGATGTGTTGAAACTCCAAATGTCAGATACATGCTGTGCAGTTCAGCACTGAAGCACATGGGGCATAAACAACTCATCCTTTGGATTTTAGTGTAAGATTCACATAGGAAACAGTACACAGGCTGTTACATCAGAATCTGTTCACACATTGGAGAAGAAAAAAGTACCTAATACACATTTAGACTTCCTGTCACACAAAGCTGAAAAAGCCTAAAAAATACAATTTTTATCATATTTTGTTGTATTTCTATGACCGAGTTTGTACTAAGTACCATAACAAATAAAGAATCTAATAACTGCCAGCTCCTTAAATAAGGAGAGGTCATTTGATTGATGGAGGAACAAAAACAAACACAACAAAGAATCATTTCTGCAAGGAAGTCGGTTTGTTGAGGTTTTAGGCTTAAAGGGGTGAATATTTTACCTCACTCAGGTTTCCTGTCGCTGGCGTTTTGTTAGAAGCCGGTGATGCGAGATAAATCCAGACCACTGTTTTATATGCAGTAGAGTTTCTGGTCTGTCTGTTTAAGTCAGCAGGCCTCCTAAAGAGATGTGACAAGCCTCTCAGATAAAAAGAAGACGATGTGACACACAGAGCTCTTTAGATAAAATCATGTCTGAGAGCAGCAGAAGACGGTCAGGTCTGTCCCACAAATACACTGCAGGAGCAACATGTCTGCTCACGCTGAGCGCCTCCATCACTCAACACATCTGACCGCTTTAATGTCACTCCAACGTTTAGCAGTGTTCCTACAACAACACTTTCATGAGGTTTTTTTTTTTCAAATCTGATAAATTTGTAGGTGTACATATTCATTATTAATACTTACACATGGAGTTCGTCTTGTTCATAGACCAAGTACAGGAAACTGGACAAGTGAAGAAGAAAAGTGTGATGCCTAAAAAAAACAGGTATGGCAGATGAATAGTATTTCAGAGCCATGTTCTTAAGAAACAGGAATAAATCCAGCAAAGACCTGACAGATGTATGAAAATGACACAAGAACTGAACTGACGATCAGACGCGCATCTCTGATGGAGAGATGGATTTACACTGTGGATGTCAGGAGGAGGTCCAACAGCTGCATTTCAGGCAGTCGTGTATGAGATCTGAGATAAAACTGGTGAATTATGAGACCAGAAAAGTACCATCAGAGTTTGATCCACCATGCAGTAACATCTGGAAACATCTGATTGGCAGCAGCTCCCTTTTTCAGCATGACAATGATCCCAAACAGACTGCCAATGGAGTAAAAACATACCTAGATAGAAACACATAGAGGGACACTATCAGTTATGGATCGGCCGCCCCAGAAACCTGACCTCAGCATTAATGAAGCAGTGTGGGATCATCCTGACGGAGACCACAAAAAAAGGCAGAAACATCCACAGAAGAGCTTTGAATGTCCTTCAAGAAGCCTGGAGAACTATTCCTGAAGATCCTTACAGAGATGACAGAGAGCTGTCATCTCTGCGTGTCATCTCTTCAACCTTTAGCTCAGAGAGGTCAGACTGAGCTAAAGAATGAAGGTGTTTGCGCCAAATGTTCATTTTCAAGCTTGTTGGAATAGTAAAATGTTTTGCCTTATATGCTGTATTTAAATACATGTTTGCACATGTTTCTAATTTTCCTCTAAAATTTAAAGAAGAGAGGAATGGCTCAAGACATTTGCACAGTACTGCATGTTTTATATGTCCTATCAGGAAATACTTTTTGTTTGTCCCTCTGGTCTTTAGGGATATCAGCAAAGCTAATGGAAATGTTAGCCACATTAGCTGGACAACATGCTAATGCCAAAGATTCTCTAGTTGAGAGGACCAAAAATAAACGTAATCCACGATGTCTTCAGATCCTGAGAGTGCACGTGTTTCCTCTGCAGCCATCAGTGCTTCATTTGGTGCACTTTGCTGGCAGCTGAGATATTTCGTGTTTGAGTTTCAGCAAAAGTGGCTGTTTGTTCCATGTTTGAGAGTGTGCCAAATGAGCTGCCAGGCAGGCAATATGTAAGACATGTAACATGGTGACATAGATAAGTAACAGAAAACTCTGCATGCCAACAAGGCGTTTCAGGGATTTCAAACACAGACAGAATATGTAGAACAGCAAATGAGAAGAAAAACCTCAAAAACCTAACTTTAAACTCTCCAAAGCTCATATTTAACAAGCCGTTCATGACTTTTACTTTATTATAATGTTAGCTGCACAGATAAATTAAAAAATAAAAGTACAAATAAACCTTGCACAGTTTAGAGTACTCATCTGTGTTTCCATTGTGTCACATTATTCTAATCTTGGACTGTTGGGTCCACATGTGGCCATGTCTGCAGTTTTCTTTGGACAACTCAGCTGCAGGCCCACCTGATATGGGCCAGATATCAGGTGTGCAGGACCATGAAAACATCTGCCAGAGCCTGAACTGAGCCAAGCGCAGGCCCAATTGGGCCCAAATGTGTCTGCTATGTGTGAGTCATTCTAATGAAATCAAACTGCAAATGACAATTTTAGAAATCTTTCTCTAAATTTGATAAGAGCCGTCATTCCACTTCAGACTCTCAGGACCGAGACACCAAATACTGAACATTAACCATAACATCTGATAAGACGTTGAAGTGCAGAGAGTCACCGCTCTGCTGAGGAGCAGCTGCTCTGCCTCCATCGCTGGCAATATTCAATGATCAGTGTTTGGTGGCGTGACAGCGGGAGGCTTTTCAGCATCCGTCATCTGAGCTGCTGCATTGTTGTCCCCGCGGAGAGGAGCGGGAGGAATGCTCAGTTGGTGGTGTGGAGGAGGGAGGGTCAGAGAGAAGGGGGATCTATACTTAGAGGACTGACTGCATGTTGCACCTGTCCTCCACTCATCATCATGCAGCTCACGCTTCGAAGGACGACGCTACACCCGCGAGCTGGTTTTGTCCACAAATTCTGAAATGAAGCAGAAACGATGCAAAGACACAACCCCAGCCCCTACACGCCAAAGAACTGTGATTTATGCCGCCACATGTTCTGCTGAGAGGAAACAGATTCAAGTTCGCATCAGTCAATAAAACCAAAACAGAAACACAGGCCAGGCGTGACACCACAGTAGCCCTTCATCTACTTCCAGAGCTTATTAGAAACAAAAAGAATAAATGATTAGACAGTTTGTATTTAACTCATGAGCTCTATATAAAAGTGAAGTTAGAACAGACGGGTCTTAAAAAGGCTCTTCTGGTTCCTCAGTTTGTGTGGGGCTCTCTCAAATAATGTCAACCACCAGTTATTATGGAAAAATATGGATTCTTCGACCCGCTGACCAATGTTGCTGGGTGTCACTTTGTGAAAATCAATCACAAAGAGACTGCTGCACAAAAAAACCTCCAACTGGTCAAAAACTGGTCACAAGCTGATTGCTGCAGAAGACGCCAACTTGTCTGCAAACATTCGCTAACTACTGTGTGACTTTGGCCTTTTTTACTTGACCCTCTTTAGTTTCACATCACTTTGAGACCTGAAGCTGAAATAACTCTTGGATACTAACTGAACTCTGAACTTCAGCACCAACACCGACAGCCTCTGCTCCAAAGTCGCATTCACTGAACAGGAAGTTCAGTTGTCTTCAACTCTCAGTAGAGTCAAAATGAACTGCAGCCCTTGTTCATATGCTGAAGCAGAGGACAGTCAGGAGAAGCTTTGATGCAGACAGAGATGCTGGTTTGGTCCGAACATGGGATGTTTGCAGATAAATGCAGTCGTTCTTTCTACTCAGTGCACTGGTGCGATGAATGAATCATGCATATCTCTGGAATAATAACTGGCAGACAGAGGCCCAGTGTGAAATCAAAATTAGAGGGTAATTGTGGTGCTAAAAGCTTCCCATTAGTGGCGTCATACATCTGCTGTTAGTTAACCCCCCGTCTGCCTGACAGCATGCCACTGTGAATTACTGCAGCACCCCTGGGTCAGTAAACGCCTGAAGGCTGCAGATACTCATGTCTTTGCTTTGCCTCCCCACCTGCCTGACCACACACCTGCGCAACTGCCTCTACGGCAGATGAATCCAAATGATTTGGCTTCATTCTTCAGTCCTGGAGGTGCATGCTGGATCCTTACCCTCAGCCCACACCAGGTATTTGTCCAGTCGCTTAGAGGCAACAAAACAAACCCCCAAACTGCTCAGTTAGCTGCTTCAGATACAGCATATTCACAGAGTACCTCTGAATAAGTAAAGATATTTTTTTTATTTTCAGGAAGCTTTCATCATGTTTTTGGTGAAAATGGCCGGGACAGCTTAATTTGTGGAGGCTTTGCTGGTTTCTGTTGCAGTAAAACAACTTTCTGTGAAACATGAGCATCTTGAGCCACTGTACTGTGTCCTCGATTTTGATGTGAGGTGTGAAGATGCGAACAGCTGCTGTCGAGCTGAAAATAATTACTGACTCTTACCACTGATTACTTTTTCAGAGCGCCCCCTGCTGACCTCTTTCTGTACACTGAGATTAACAGGAAGTGGGATGACTATGGGACTAGCTCTGGTACAGCTCACATGATCCGGCCCCTTGACTGACTTCCAAAAGCTGGCCAATCAGAAGGAAGGGGGACCTTAAAGAGACAACAGCTTGTTTCAGATAGGTGATAAAACAAGTGAGTAGCATTTGTGATTTTAAAAGTGTGTATCATGCAAAGCTGCAACAGTGGAGTAGGTGTTTTTACTTATAATTCGAAGTATAATTGAACGGGGCGGACTGAAGCACACCTGCTGTGAGCAGACTGCTAATATTTGAGTCTAAATCAGGGTTTACACTGCAGGCCTCAGGCTGCACATAACTGGTTTCATCAAATCACCAAACAAAAATAAGAGGCCTCTGTTGTATTCCTCCCCTCCACTCTCACTGCAGGTAATTAGGTCCTTGACAAGGAGACAGAGCCCCCCCCTCCGTATGACACCGGTTAGTGACTACGTGACAGAAAAGCCTGCACACATCATCAGCTCCTCCTCCTCCGTCTCTGCAATACAAACCTTCAGTTTTTGTTAATCAACAAGCTCGATTGTGACACTTCATTACAAACCATTTATCACATCTGTCACATCTGTCAGCCCCCCCATCTCCCCCGAGCTGCAGAAGGGCATGGTCATGTGAATGGTCATGTGACACAGTTACTCACCATCTCACTCTAGTGATCATCAGACTTCTTTCTTTGTCCTACCTTCTGTCTTATTTCCAGACAAGGTGTTGCTCACAGGTGAATATTTATGAGCAAACAGGTGCTTTGTTTCTGGTTTTGGGGGACGTCCATGCAAACATTTCACCTTTATGTAAGTTTTTTATTACTGAACTGTAAAACTTACCTGAGGTGACGTCTGCGTGGTGCTATGAAAACAATGATCTTGCTTTCAGAGTGAGACTGAGTGAGACAGGACAACAAACAGAACAACGAACCAAAGCAAGGACAATGTTTACACAACAGGGCTGATGGGATTGGAAACAGGTGAGGCTGCTGTGGCAGGGGTGTGTTTATCGCCAGCAGAATTAGGGGCAATGGTCTCCCTGATGATCAGGAAGTGTACTCTCCATAAAGTGTATCTGCCTGGACAGAAAAAGGAAAGATCTCTGGTACCAGAAGCTTTTTGATTGCATTCAGCCCAGTCTCATGGCAAAACAGATATTAAGACCTGAGCTTTGAAAAAGTGGGAACTCTTGCATTTTAACCCAATCGTGTTTAGGAAATAAGTTAATCAAATAATTTCACTGCTAACCTTTCTAAGGCTTTAACTGTACGACTTCAAGAAAAATAACCCCAAAAAATTAAGTAATGCAGGGGTGGGCAACTCCAGGCCTCGAGGGCCGGTTTCCTGCAGGTTTTAGATGTGTCCTTGATCCAACACAGCTGATTTAAATGCTAAATTACCTCCTCAATATGTCTTGAAATTTTCCAGAGGCAAATGAACTCATCATTTGATTCAGGTATGTTGACCCAGGGTGAGATCTAAAACCTGAGGGACACCAGCGCTTGAGGCCTGGAGTTGCCCACTCCTGAAGTAATGAGAGCAAATGCAACTTGAGTTTACAAGTAATACAGAAAATGCTTAAAATGAACAGTGCAGAAAAGAGGTGCATGCAGAGTGGAGTGGGTGGAGACGAGTGTCAGGGGAGATCTGCAAGTGAAGGAGAGCATCAAGAGTAAAACTGAAGGTTTAAAGATGGAGATGAGACCAGCTGTGATGGTTTGGAGACGATAGAGGCCAAGCTGAAGATGCTCAGATATTCACTGGGACTGAGCTGGATGGACAAGACTTATATGTGACTTAGATGGTCACATTATATGTGTCTGTGCTATTTACAGATGAGGGAAACCCAAACCTTGCTGTCATCCTTGCTGGAAAGCGGATTGTCTCTGGGTCGAGGGTCAGCAGACGGGGCCTTTCCTCCAGCTGACAGCATCTAGATTTCAATAACTCTGCAGTGTGACAGCTGACCCGCCCTCCTCTGACACATACCAAGGTTTATTTCCCCCTTCAGCCTCGGATTTTCTCACTTTCCCTGTTTTCATGGCTCTGTTCCCACTCTGTAATGTCACAGGGCAGCTGCAAAGAGCATCTCTGCCTCCGTTAATTATCATCCTCTGGGCTGAATGATCCTGCACGGGCTGTTTAATTGTTACTTTCAGCTTGCCCTTTGTGTCCCCCTCATCACCGCTGCTTGATAGGAACCCAGCTTTAAGGATAGCTTGAAGGTAAAGAAGAAGAATTAAAAGCTGGAATATTTGCTACAATCTCTAATTTTCTTCAGGAATCAAACATAAGAATGTTGTGTTCTTTTTAATGACAGATTAACTAATCGGAATTTAGCATGAAGCGCTAAACAGATTCACCTAATAAAACAAGTGAAAGCACTGCCAAAAGACAAGAAACAAAGAGTAAAAGATGCATTCAAATATGCATTAGATGTGCACACATTAAAATGAGCTTTTAATGAAAGGCCACAGGATCTAGCAATGTTTAAAATATTATACATTAGCAAAGATGCTGTGAAGGAAGATGAAGTTCATTTATCATTAGAATTAATATTAATAACGTATCAGTGTGTATGCAACATTTTAATGTTGCAGATGAATATTTGGAACTCATGAATACTCTGCCTAACTAAATTATTCCAAATTAACACCGTTACTAATACTTTTTTATTTTATTCAAACACCAAACCTCATCACAGCAGTAAATTCTCACATCTGGGAAACAGGAGCAAAAACATGGTTGGATTTTTTTTTGTATGATTATACTTTAATTCATAAGAGTGCTTTATCAGCATATTACAAAACTCTATTTAAACTACTTCCGTAAAACCTCTTTTCCACTAGTGCCTACTCTACTCTGCGGACTCCACTCTACTGGTCATTTTCCATTGCTCTGTGAGAATAGACAACTTATTGGTGCTACAATTTTAATATATTTCATGAAACCATCCACTATTACAGATGTGCAAGTACACAGGGATGAGTTGAAATTTGAAGAAAACAGGCGCAGGAAACTTTCAAGACTGAAAAAAAAATCATTGACACTTTGCTTAAATCAGCTGTAAGTATTATTATGATCGAGCTACCATCATTTAAATAAACTGGAGTATTTTAACATCTGTGATGCAGAGGAGCAGAAACCAGCATTGGTACGCTGGATGTTTCATCTATTTTCTTCAAAAACTATATTTCGGGTCATGGAGCTAGAATGCTGCTCAAGACAAGAAAATAATTTTGCATGCCTTTGTCATATGAACTAAAGTAACATCATAAAAAAGTGTGAGACGCTGGTCATAATAGTGACCTCAAAAACTTTGCATGCAGCAAAGTGTATTCTACACTTTGCTAGCAGACATGAACAAACTGGGTGGGGGATTGTTAGTGCACTGGCCGCCAATTTGGCTAAACAAATCCGATGAAAATAACAAAGCAACAATTATCTGCCATCATGTGAGAACTGTGAATTGTAGTTCACTGGAAACATCAGCCTAAGAGCTAATGTGTGGGTGGTTGCTGAGTTGATTGACACAAAACTTTCCAAACTCAGGAGATCACAGGAGAGCAGGAATGTTCCCAGCAAGCTGTGGTAATCATCATTAGCAGTTTAAAGCTCGTATATGTTTTCCCTGCAGCTCAGAATTCCTGGTTCAAAGACTGCAGAAGTCCAGGGGCTATTACAGAAACTTTAATGGGAAAGTTTTTCATAGCTCAGTGGGAGGTCAGAGCAGGAAGGCAAGAGAGGAGGTGAAAAATCTTCAATATTTCATCCAGCGAGAAGCCATGGTTTGATATGGTGAGTCCCAGGCTGTCAGAGACAGAGAGCTTGAGTTTCAGCTCCAAGATGGAGAAGAAACCTGAGGCTGAGGACGTCTGTGAGCCTCAGCAAAGGACAGGAAAGATGTGTTTTTCTCCACTCGGTGACCTGATGCAAAGTGAGCCACTCAATACGTTATCTCTTATCCGCTCGATAAACTGTAATCAGGATACAGAGGATATTTCTGGAGCAGTCAGCAGTCATTCTGCTTCCACTGTTTCCTCCATTAAAGTCCTTGCAGTTAATGTTTAATGCGCACAACCTTCACGTAAGCTGTAACTTGCTTTAGTTCCTAGTTTGGATTATGTACAGACTGTTATAATTAAATTTCTTCTCAGTGTTTCCAGCATTTATCACACCTGCTTTGGTGAAATCTCTGTATATTTTCCTCAACATCAAACTCAGGCAGCGGCAGGCAAGCTGGTGAACTTACTGCAGCATTCAGCATCCAGACGTCTGATGGTTCCCTTCAGCAGCTGATGGAGGCCAAAAACTGAACTAAAAGAAAATACTGGACTCCGTTTTATGACTCCAGTGCTACTATGTCTGATGGATATAAGCAGCGATTGGTGAAAATTACAGTATTACCTTGGTTTACGAGTATGATTCTTTCCTGAATGCTGCTTGCAAACCAAAAAACTGATATATCAAAGCAAATTCCCCCATAAGACTCCAGCTTGGTGCTACCACAGCACAAGTTCAGTCAAACCAAATGTTGAGGAAATCTGAAAATGTAAAAAAGACTTTGAATAAAATAAGAGCCTCAGACACCTCAGCCCGATACATTTTCAACAGGGCTAAGGTCCATGATGGTCAGTCATCTTTGGTTGTCTTTGGTCATCCGATGGTTCTTGAAAGCTTTAATGTGTGTTTGGTCTCATTGTCCTGCTATAGTGTGACTCCTCCACCATAAAGTTTCAAACAGAAGGTGGAGCACGTCTCTGAATGCATACAACACATGGTCATAGTTGCTGCCTGTAAGGTATGAACCTGTATACAGAGTCCAAAACAGTTTGTGTATCAGGCTATAAACACATTTATTTCTGCTGTAACATGGGAGTCTATGAGGACTGACTCACTGCCTCTGCTGGACTGTGAAGGAACTGCAGGTTTTGGTGTTTCAGTGTTGGCTCTACTTTTCAGCCCTCACTTGACTGGAATGGAATAGGATTACTGTTTTTGGCTTGTTTCCTCATCTCATTTTAACAGGACATTAAATTGTGGACAGAAAGGAAAAGACTAAAGAAAATGTATTATTTCTGAACGGCTTCCTTCAGTTCATATCAGCTGTTGCCGTATCAATGAAAAATAATCCTAGATATTAATTCTAGCTTATCTTTACTGTCTGTTCTCTCCTAATGAGGACTGACTGCTGTCACCTATAGATTTGGGATGTATTACTTCAGTCTTTGCAACCTTGTGGCTGATAGAGCAGTAAATCAAGTCAGCAGCCTTCACAAAGTGGCACACCCGTGTCTGGGTGGACTGATATAAATGATAGATATGTATGTGTGGGTGCAGGAGGAGGAGGGAGAGGAGAAGACAAATTATAAAAACTTCCAGAAGATAGTTCTCCAGCCACCATCGATCAAAGAGCCTCGGTGCTGTCACAGCGGTCAGAAAGAAACAGAGATGGAGCTGCTGTTGTTGTTCTGCAGGAGAAAACTCCATCACACTCTGTGGGTCTGTGTCACTGCAGGTTCACACTGTACTGACTGCATGTACTGCACCAGGAGAAGTAAAGATCGGAGGAACCAGAATGATCTGATATATACCGTAGTGTATTTTCAATTAAATCAATATGTATGATACCCTCAGTCTTATGTTTGGGTTTTCAGGCACTTGTGAGCCAATCAAACGTAAAACTAACACAACAACAACAAAATAACACACATGCTGTGCTATGACATCAATATCTAATGTGACATAAAGTCAACTTTATACAGCACAAAATGTTGTTGTCTGAAGGCCAAAAAATGCCCCCAAAATGATCTTCTTAAACCTGTGTCGACACACTCTTGTCCTTTAGCCCATCATGCAAAGCCAAAAAAACATGTGTGTAATTTCTGCAGGACGGCAGCTCGGTGCAAAGCGGCAGTTCATCAAGAGGAAAAAAGCAGCTGCACATCTCAACCTTTGCATGGACTTCAACACGACTTTTCTCCCAATGCTCTGAATCTGCTTCATTTCTCTTTCGTTAACATGCTTTTCACTCCAGCAGCACTGAAACAGAAAGGAGTCACCATAGCAGATCACCTGCCTCCATCTCCTCCTATCCCAACAATCCTCTGTCACACCAACCCTCTGCATGTCCTCCTTCACTACATCCATCCTCTGAGGTCTTCCTCTTCTGCTCCTGCCCAGCATCTTCATCATCCTTTGTCGCATACATCCAATCTCCCCTCCTTCATGTGTGCGAACCATCTCAGCCTCTCTGATTTTCTCTCCAAGTTTATGAAGTTAATAATGATTAATTTAAAACAGTTTGAATTTGATATTGAACTTGAACCACAGTTATTACTATCACTAATCTTTTCCCAGCTGAACAGTGACCGCTGCTACTCATCTTTCATTAGCACATATCCAGAGTCTCTTCTGTGGTGTGTTTTCACATCTCCATCAGCGCACTGGAGAGCTTTTACTTTTCAGAAGAGGAGCCATTATCAACTCCCAGCATTCCCGGCTCTCTGTAACCTCAACGTGAATGCCAGAGTGTGCATTTGTTTGCCCACATGAGGATGAGGTTACTTGTTTCAGGCAGATGATAGGAGGCGCTCATGAACCCAGAGTGTGAAGGGTGATAGAAGCTGTAAAAGTCTGTCCGCAGTGTGAATGCAGGGCGAATCTCAGAGACGTCCTAAAACGGTGACATGAGTGCCAGAAAATTGAAGTCAGGGGTTGATGTTTCATCAGTGGAGGGAAGAGAAGAGGCTGTAATACAATGTACGAATTCAAATGCAGCAGCAAAAAGAGCGCAACAGGTGCTTTTATCCTCTCTGTGAGAGCCAGGTGTACTTCAGTAAAACATTTTTAATGAGCTGTTTGCAGCCCAGGACGTGACGTGTTAGCTTCAATATTTCAGCACTGTCCGCACTATCCGTCCCCTCTGTAAAAACAAAGCTGTCAACCCATAACTGCTGTGTCACCTCCTCTCACTGTTTATTTCATTTGTGGCTGCTACAAGCTCAGGGGAAGCCTGACCTTTGACCGTTGACCTCAGAGCTGTTAACAAGGCCAGGGAATGCTTCATCAGTGTAAGACATCTGGGTCACCAAGGGAAGCATATGGAGAATTGGCTGCTGCTAACAGACAATCATCTGTCACAGCAAAGCAAACTCTGGATGCTAAATTAAGATAATTTTATCCTAAATCATCCAGTCAAAACAGTCTGGCCTGCGATTCAGGCCTGAGAGCACGTGGAGTTTGTGCACAATTATTCACAAACTGGCTTTGAACCTCATACACAAGTCCTCCGGGAACTTTAAGTACACTACTGGACAGATTCCAGTGAAACTGCAGTCATACATTCATGTTCCCAGAGGATTCATCCCACACTCTAATGATTCTGTCTGTTACATAATTCAGATGGATCGTGATTAAATTTAGTACAAATGTTCATGTTCTCTCAAAGAAAATTGTTTAAGCAGTCCTAGGAGTCACATTCAGCTCAGGCTAAAAGCTAACAGTTGCACGTTGTCCTCACACAGGACATTCGAGCTGTTTTAGCCTGCCTCAGTCCACACCTGCAAGCCACTTTGCAACTCTGCTTTTTTCATGCTGATTCAGATCTCTCATCACTGAGGCCTCTCTTCTGTAATGGGGTCTTATGGCTGCTACAGAGCCACCAAATATAAAAGGCTGCAGATGGAAGTCATTACCTCCTCTTGACAGCAGAGCTGTTTATTGAGTGTATTTTTGGAATATTTGGAGTTCCCTTCATAGAGTGACTTTATCACTTCTGCTTGAGTAAATGCAAAGATGTTTTTCACTGCAGCTATTGGCATGGCAGCCATTCAGAAGTGTTCTTAAATATGCAAGCGGGGAAGATTGCAGTTTGTAGACTGTAGAGTGACAACTTCTCCTACACGCTCAGGTCTCTCGTTACCACAGCAGATATTGCCACAGTCCATCTGTCAGTCCTCATCCTTCCTTCGCCTCTCATTCTTGAAGAAGACCTCAAAGTACTTGTACTCCTCCACTTAAGGCAGGAACTCCTCCTCGACCCGGAGTTAACGTTCCAGCTTTTTCTAGTGGATCACCACAGCTTCAGACTCAGAGGGCCAATCCTTATCTCAGCCTCTTCAACATTTAAAAAGAAAAACACCGAGTTCTTTCTGACAGAAGGAACCTGAGAACTGGTTAACATGTGAGACTTGAATAAAAGACCTTTGACCCAGAAACACATTCAATGGAGAACCAAGAGAAGAGAGATCCGTCCTTTGTGATGTTCCTGCAGCACTGAACTAATTTCTCTTTCTTAACAATAAAAACTAGAATCTACGTCCTGAACGTCATGTGTACCCGAATCCTTTCTGTCCGGTACAAACTGGTGAAATCTCTGAGCTGTAAATGCTGATAGTAAAGTGGTAATCACTCCTCTCTCCTCTTCAGCATCAGCGGTCACACAGAAAACTGTTCGCTGTTATTGAAATGAGAGTTTTATGTGGCTGCCACCTCATTATAACCGCCTCTCCTGAATGGCCTGATTGGGGTCATCTCACTGTGGGAAATTGCAGTTATTGTACTTTTCTCTATTCATTATGTGAAGCGGAGAGGCTGCACGATCATGGTGAGGTGTGGGACTGGATTTCTGCACAGAGGGAGAAGAAAGAAAAATGATTTAATGTGTTTTCATTGGTCAGATTTGAGTTTCATTTATTCGGCTCATCTCGGTGCTCGTTTTGGGATTTTGCTGCTGTAGGCGAACAGAGACAAATGTGCAGGAAATCAGCATTTACCAAACTGACATTTATTGAAAACTCTTCATACTGGATGTGTTTCTGCATATAAATTGTTACCACCTGTCTTAGTTTTCTTCCTGTTTAACCTTTGTGTTAATGATGACAGTTTCCAGGAGGAGGATGGACTCAGTGTGTCGATGGGCTGTTGAACCGCTAAAGCTCGAGTTCTCACGGGACGACTTACTGTAGAATTAATTAATGAGCGGATAATGAAATTAGCTGATATGTGTGGCTGGTACATCGCAGAATGAAGTTGGACAAGGTCAAAAGATTTTATAGTTTCTGGTTGAGAACACTGAACGACACGTGACTACTGCTACAGCTCACTGCAACATGTTCCTCTTATTTAGATTTTTTTACTGCAGAATGAAGAGACCAGAGAACTGAAATACATTCTCTGTATTTAAAGCTTTACTTATTGAGATGATTAAGATTATCAATAGAAATCAAACATTCAAGAATCTTTACCACTGCAGTGTTAAATTCCACAGACAGTTCAGTAAGAATGCTGGTTGTTGATCAGTAAAACTGCGGTAATTTCCACAGAAGCTCAATGTTTGCATGGAAGACACTGTGTGATGCTAAAATCACATGTTAAAATGAAATGTTAACAAGAAAAACTGTTTTTTAATCTACCAGAAGAACTTTGACCTGTCAATGATTTGACTGAAAAATTATCAATCGGAGAGCAGCTCTGCGTGATCCTTCTCTCCGACAGTTCAGAATGACCAAAGTGTACAAAATGGACTTTTTACTTATCCATCATTTTGGCCCTTTTCTCACAGACTTCTATAAGACTGCAAGTCGTTTTGTTTTGACACCTCAGTCTGTAAATGAAGCAGATTTAAATGTAGTAGCGTCTGATTGGCCAGCCGTACCATGTCTCTCGTCCAATGATAGCTGGTATAGGCTCCAGACCGGGACCCTGATAGGGATAAGCAATAGAGATGGATGCATAGATGGAGATTTAAATGCAATGCATCAGTTATTTTATTTAAATATTCCATATTTTATTATTTATAAAGTGTATTTTGATTCTCAGACTTTTCTTCTGTGTTACTTTTCTTGTAATGAGGAATGACTACATCAGCAGGGATTCTGCAATCATTTGTATCCCAAGGTCATATATCATCTTTGAAAGGATATTATGGGATGATTACCTTTGCTCATGCGTCTGCCTCTTCCATGCTGTGAGCTCATGTTTGACCACAGCTCATCAGACCTGAGAGCAGAACTGTCCTGAAGGCCGCATAATTCGCCGTGTGACGGGATGTGACAGGTTGATCTCTGCAGCTTTGCCTCCCACTGCAGCTGCTGCTGGAGGCAGAGAGGACTTCCCAGGTTTCCAAGGGCAGCCTGGTGTGGCAGGTAACCCCTTCCTCCTCTGCAGCCCCTGGGCAAAGAAGGTGGGAATGAATCCAGCTTTAGGCCTTGTTTCTTCTTGCTGCTCACCAGCTGTAGTTGAGGCGATGAGGCGGCTAGGGTTATCTGCTGTGATGATGCCTGCAGCCATAAGGCAGCACTGGAATTACATTGAGGCACAGCGGGACTCTGCGGGGTGCCGTTAACAGCCCCACTAATGTCACAGTGACATGATGGATGTGCATGTGATTATTGTGGGCTATATGGAGTGCACATCAGCAGCAGCAGCAGCAGCCCTGACTGGCAGCGTCACATCCATGTTTGACCGCTGCGATGAGTAATGGTGGATCAGGACGTCACCTTGCAGTGTCCTGAAGCACACAGATAAAAACGGCTCCACACTGACAACCAAAACTCCTTCTACAGTTTACAGATATTTCATTGGTCCATTCATCCCACTCTTCTCAAAACGTCTCCTCTCCAGAGCTGCTTTTGAGCTACTAAGCAGGTTTTCAAAAACACAAACAGACTGATGCATTTGGAGCTGACAAACATTTGCTAATGAACACTTTCACAATGACACATTGCCCCATGTCATAATACTGCAGTCATTTTGTGGTGCTCAGAGGTTTTTCTCAATGTTCAGCTGATGATTTTTTTGTCCACATTAATGGTTTTATAGCCAGGTTAGGTACAGGTAGACAGAATTTCTGCTCTAATTGTGAGCTATTCTGATGTCAAGTAACCATTTCAATCATTTAATGGCTGATTTCTATCATTGAAAGATTGCACTGAGTGCAGGACAGAGTCTAATGAAAATGAGAGTCTAAAGGCCAAAAATCAAAACCAAGAAATACAAAAGCCAAAAGAATAAAAATAAACTAAGAATGAGAAAAAATACAGAACTAAACAGTGCAATTACTATCCACTGGGAGGGAAGGGCTATAAATACACCGAGGTCTGGTGAATGACAGACAGGTCAGGAATGAAACAGGTGAAAACAGTGTGAAGCTCATTCAACAGTCCAAACAGGTGAACCGAAAAGAAGAGAAAAACTAAAGCTCAACTTTACTATATTGATAATGATACCAACGCCCTAAAACAGTGACCATCCATCAGTCTACAGACACATTCAATAACTTTACTGTATTTAATGAAGGCATATGAAATTTTACCTTCATAGCAGGAATATTTCTAGAGATCATTGATATCCAAATCTGATGGTAATTAGTTTCTCACCATGTCTGAGCCCTCATAACTTTAGACATGCACCAAACCTCCATACGAAGCTTTCAGGGCTGAAAATCACATTTAAGTCTGTTAGAAACTGCATCCAGATCAGCGTTACTCCCACTTCAAGAATCTAAAGATTAAATCTGATTTCTTTATCCGTTTTTAAGGGATCTATCATAGCTTTAATAAACTTCAGGTTGATGTCTGTGATGCAGAGAAGCAGAAAGCAGCATTGGTACTCGGGAGGTTTGATCTGTTTCTGATCATTCACTGGAGGAAACTTCACAAAGTACATTTAGAATATATATTTAAATACTGACATGTCTGGAGAACCCTTCACCCATCACTATATTCAGGTACAGAGGGTCTAAACTGTTTGAATGCTTTTGAGGATGATGAAGAGTCAGTGTGGGCTCACACGTTGTTTATGACGTTCTTTAAAGAAACTTTAGTGTGAAGTAACATTCAGATCTTTATTTGTCTTCACTTTTATGCCTGTATTTTTCCTGTTCGTGTTTAGCTGGCCCTGATGAATAAACCGTTTCATTGGCAGTGAGCTGAGTCAGTCCTGATTCAGCAGTGTCACCATTCTGTCCGCGGTCACTTCCTGTGTGGACCGGCCCGTCCTCGCCACATGGCCCTGAGCTGGCACCGCTCTGCAGGCCGCTGCCGTGCACCGTCTGCTCGTTCAGCCGTTATGTAATCACAATCCATGACAAAGTCCGAGGTTTCACTGCAACAATCTGCTTGCTGTCACCTCTCATAGAGTCACAGCGGACAGCCACGGCCTGCCTGACCTCTGCATACCTATAGTGATGTTTAACATCAACACACTCTGCCAGGATGTCTCAACAACCAGTTAACTTCCAAAGCTCCACTCAGATTGGATTTATGACTGTGGCGGTGGGGCAGTTTTAAAACTCGGACATAAAATTACCTCCTGCTCTTAATAAAGTGTCTGCTCCTCACCTTCTTTTAATCTATGAGACATAGCTGAATCTAATTAACATGGCTGAAGACAATGAGGCTGACTGTCCCAAAGTAAAACTTAAAAAAAGAACAACAGGAAGCTAACCTTCAAAGTAAAATGAGAAGTAACCAAAGTACATGACAGGAGGAAACAGGCGTCTGAAAGAAGAATGAAAATCAATTCACTAGCTGGGCCCACGTCCTCATTTTAGGTTTGACAGTGTTTTAGTGGGTAAAAGTGAATGCTTTGACATGAATTGAGCTGCGGTTTGGGGAAGGCCTTGAAGGGGACTGGCGACAGCTCCCAGGCCTGGCAGATCCCCATACACTAAATAGAAATGAAGAAGTTAAAGAACTGAGAACAAGGAGGGAGGGCGAGTGGGGCACGTAAACCAGAATGATCAGCTTGCAGAACTGGGGGAACCTATATAGATGACAACCGGAAGGAGCGTGTTTGGAGGCGTGGTCCTGCTTCTGAAATTCCGATACATAATCTCCAAAACATGAACGAAAACACAGGAAACGTCAGAATAACCTTAAAGAAACAACAACAACAACAACAACAACAACAACAACAACAACAACAACAACAATAATAATAATAATAATAATGATAATAATAATAATAATGATAATACCACACGACAGACTAAAGAAAACAGAAATACTATAAATACCAGAACAAAAAGAAATGTATAAACAGTGATGTATGGCAGGAAATGCAGAGAGGTGAGGGGTAACGGGAAGCTGGATGGATGCAGCTCTGTGCTGTAAAACATGATTCAGCAGAGAAACGTGAAGCTCCAGCTGCTGGATCAATAAAAGCATGACACGATGTGACTATGGGTGCAGTACATGTACTCGCCTCCTGTGTTTTGGACGCCCGAAGTGGAAATGTGGTTTTGGCTGGTGGGGCCTCCTCTGGCACAGTGAGCTGTTTTCTAATCCCAGCGTTCCCAGAGCGTTTGGGTGCCGCTGCCCCAGTGATTGATGGAGCTATTCTTGTTCCTGTGACCCGTTACGTAAAACGCAGTCAGACCCTAAAAATATGCGCAGGCTTTTCAGGACAATCATTGTTTGCTTTAGTACAAGAGCAGGAATCCGAATCCATCCGTCACTGACCCCCACGCCGTCCACCACCCTGCCACTCCTCAAATTAGTCACATTAGCGTCGGCTGCGTCCTGCTGTGGACGGAGGTATTGATGTGCAGCTGAAACCAGTCAATGTGACCGGAGGAGGGAGGGAGGGGCATATCATCAGCTCTCCACATATAAAGAGACAACAAGTGTGAGAAGTATGAACATGAACAGAAATAGCAGAGGGTGGAGAGGGTGTGCTCAGCACACACTGGCCTCTGGAAGGTTCCCAAATGTGGGTTCCCCTCACATGTGGACTGGGTCTGATGGTTTGTGGGAGTCCAGGGCTCTGAGTTAGTATCTCAGTATCATCACTTTAAGCTTCACAGTCAGAAACTGGTGGAAAACACTGAAGTTAAAATTGTGTGTTTTATTTTGAGGATGAGGGAGATTTGCTGTTTCCACTTTTATTTCAGTGCTGGATTGTGATGATACTTGTCTGCATGATTGTATGTGCTGTACTATCACGGCACACTGAGATTCATAACAAATGTAAAATACTCATCACTTCACGCTGAGTGTTTGGCTGGATGGTGTGCTTTATCTCACCCACTGCTATATTCTTCTTAATGAAACCATTCTTGGTCTGCTTCCATCTTACTGCCATGTTTTGAAGCAGTGTGGGACGTTACTGTCTTCAACCTGACATGTCTTGCTTCTGCCTGAAGCTCGTACTGAATTTGGAAAAGAGGCGTATGAATTCGCTGCTCCTTCTGACTTTAATCAGCTCCATAATCACCAAAATCTTCAAGAGCTGCTTTCACTTAATGATTTTAAGGACATTTGAAGTGATCTGGAGGCTATTGCGCTGATGATGACCTGATTTAAGATGCCTGAGCTTTGAAGTTCATAATATCAGTCATGATCTTCTGCATTGTGCTGTGTGTATTATGGTCCATGTAAGTGATGGCTATATGGGCATTCTTTCAAATGAGATTTATTTTCCTGGCTCAACAAATAACAAGGAATGTCTTTTATTTAGAAGTTGTTTTTAAAAAAAAATAAAATCCTGTGTGTAACAAATTGTTCAAAATCCCCTAAATTCACCCAGCAGATGTGACAGCAGAGTGTTGTGTTGAAGCGACATCAGCTGAAGCGGAGCCGTGGCAGGGCTCCACTTTAGTGTCATACCACTTTGTACCACAAGTAGTGAGTCAGTGTAACCCATCACCTGATGGTTTTCAAATCAACCATTTATAAAATTATTCTTTATTCTTTGAGCTGAAAAAACAAACGAAATGTCTTCATTGGTCCACATCAGGGACGTCACAAAACATGGTTTCTAACCTTTTTCAACCTCTTTAGCTGACGTCAAGGATTTCTTCAGATGTTCATGAACTGAAGTGCTGCAGCAAGGCCTGGTATCAGATAAAGAAGCATTATTTTGAACTCTCAATCACGCAAAGTTGCTCGAGCAGCAGAAAAAGTAAAGAAGTAAAGATGTCCACTCCTTTAGCAGACATTTAGGGGTGGAGATGCTGACACAGATACTTAATGTAGCTCTAAATGATCCTTGCATCTCTGATCTAAAATGTGAGGAACTATACTTACTCAAAAAGCTCAAAGAATTATTATTTTACTGAGTTCAGGGAAGGGCAGAGAACAAAAATACAGAACCTGAAAAACTGGAAATAATTAATAATGATTACACACTGAATGTGTCTTTATTGAAGCTGTATTTTAGCAGCTGACCTTCTACAAACCTTCAGGTCTTTCAAACTCAATCTCAGCGGCCTTTGTGGCTGCAGAATCCCTGAAGTTATTGTTTGTGTTATCAGTGCAGCTTCCCTTTGAAACCAGCACAGAGTGGCGCCAGTAAATCATCTAAACTGGACGTGATGCGATGGATTCTGCATCGACTGTAATTATGTTCCTCTCCCCACGAGCTCTAACGTGCTTGCCGTTATTCTTTGGCTGTATTTCTGTTGGTGTTGGGGGAGGGGAGGGGAGGGGATGTTATTCAGAGCTGGGTGATAGTCCGGCAGTTTCATCAAGCATGCTAATAGAGTCTGGAGAGAGGTCATGGCTGCAGACGTCTGACAGGGATGGCAGCCTGAACGGAGGGAAACAACTGTGTGTAAGAAAGCTGTTAGCACAGAAACCACAAACCTGATGAAGACCCCAAGAGACCAGCTGCTAGTTTACAACAAAGCCAAGGACGCTGAGTTATTAATGAGTCCTGTTATGTGTTAACGAGCCCGGGAATGATAATTACAAACTTAGAGAAAATAAGGCAGCAAACAACAATCAAGCAGCTTCTTATATACATACACACACACACACACACACACACACACACACACACACACACACACACACACACACACACACACACACACACATATATATATATATCAGCTCTTTTTGTCTCAATAGTCTGAAAGTTGCTCCACAAACCTCTAACGAATGTGTCTCATACATAATTTTATAGTAAGAAAATATACAAAATCCATTTTGCCTTTTAGTAGAAAGTTACAACAAATGTTCATTTTGAATAACAAGATGCTCTTCTTTGTTGCCTGAAGTTTTTAAAAAATTCTAAAGATTTATTTAGTCATTTTTAACCAGTAGGACAAAAAGAAAAAGGAAGACACTCACGTTGGTACGTGCTGTCAAACTGTCGTCAGGATCTTGGATTTAATTTGGTAAATCTTGAAGAGACAGTAAAGCTGAGAATCTGATGAATGACCAAATTAATAGTTATAAAAATGTCGTTACTTTTCTAAATTCTTCAGCATCTAAACGTTTAAAAATGCGTTTCCTGTAAAAATCTCACAATTTACTAAAAGTATTATCGTATAGTAGCATAAAGTATTACTTTGCAAGAATATTCACATATAGATTTTTTCATCATAATTCAAATTAATAAATCACAAATCAAGTCTAACGACCTGACAAAGGAGCTGAGAGAAGCATCTGAACCTTCAGCTGATCATCTACTGTTGACTGAAACCTCATCAGAAATATCAGAACGGTCAAGAAGCCATTCTTAAGGAAAGGAAACAGGAGGAAAGGCCGAGATGTGAAAACTACACAAGAACTGGACTGAAAATCAGAGACAGTAGGTCTGATGGAGAGATGGATTTAAATCACCATCAGTATGTACAGAGGTTATTTGATAGTTATGAACTGAATGGGACTGTGAATGGCTGTTGTGTGTGTCTGTGTGTTGGCCCTGTCACAGACTGGTGACTTGTCCAGGGTGCGCCCAGCCTTTGGAGCCTGTCCCAGCTATCACAGGGAGAGAGGCAGGGGACACCCTGGACTGACTGCAAATCTGCTGCAGACCTAACACATAATTATTCGAGGTGGGAATTTAATGCGTTAATTGTGATTCATTAATTTGAAAAAAAAATAACACGCTAAAACAAATAACGCATTTAATTGCACTTTGCATTTCAAGCAAAGGGGAACTTTTTTCGGTGCTCGGTTTCCTGGTATACCGATTACACTGATGCAGATCAGTATTACTACTGATGACAGTAGTGTCCATGCTGCCGGACATTACTGTGCCATCCACCTCTGCACGTGTCATTGGTCAAAGTCAAACTGAAAATGTTATCATGAAGAAAAAACACGACTACATTAAATGTCATTGATATTCTGGTCAGCTGTGAGTAGGTCAGTGTGACAGGTGACATTTGATGTCCATCACCATTAGCTGTACTGGCTTGTTTTAAGACACTGAACAGAGCAGGAAATTAATTCATCGGGTTCACTGATAGTGAACAATGTAATCTTCTAATGCACCCCACAGTGGGGAAACCTTCACCTTGACTCAGCTGGCAGCTGAGCAGAGGAACAAACGGCAAATGCAGCTGGATTTATACTGAAGACCTCAGTGGTGAAGGAGCAGCTGCAGGACATACAGGAAGTTATATCAGTTTGATTGCATGTGTTTGGAGTACCCGGAGAGAACCCACACAAACACGGGGAGAACATAAAACAGACAGATTCAAATATAAGTGCAAAATAAGTGTTTCACATATTATGGTTGAATTCTAAAAATCTGCTCTTCATTTTGAATCTGCTTTAATGACATAAAAAGCAGACATTATGATGTCAGTCCATATATGTCTGAATGCTCACATACATTTACTTAAAAAATCTCAGAATATAACAACACTCAAGTCCATCATTCATGCTAACATAGATGAATTTGTACATTCATGTATTTAGTTACTGTGCAGCAGTCTTAGCTAATTATAGGCCAATCTCTAACCTTCCTTTCATATCAAAAATCCTTGAAAGAGTAGTTGTCAAACAGCTAACAGATCATCTGCAGAGAAATGGTTTATTTGAAGAGTTTCAGTCAGGTTTCAGAGTTCATCACAGCACAGAAACAGCTTTAGTGAAGGTTACAAATGATCTTCTTATGGCCTCTGACAGTGGACTCATCTCTGTGCTTGTCCTGCTAGACCTTAGT
>NW_005187458.1:585883-591969 GCF_000239375.1 Pundamilia nyererei
ATATGTATGAAGAAGCTTACGGTACACACATTTACTTCCTTACATATGAACATGTTAAATAACGAACTTATTTACACCTTTATGTGCTTAAAATCACAATAATAGTACTTAAATATTATAGTGTAGTATTTCCTTCTTTACAGTTTAAAAATTTCTTTTAAAAATATTGTAAACATGTACTAAGTATATTTACTCCTTCATAAACATATAAATTCAGTATTTAGACACTTATTTGCTTATTAATGTTATTCACTTGGATTCTGACTGACTTAATTCTGGACACTGAAGCCAAGATGACAGCAGAGAATCATAATCAATCTGACGTGGAAACATCTTCTCCTCCTTCAACCTTTGCTCCTTGAGCTGAAAAGAGTGAAGTTTTATTATCTGCATGTAGCTGATGATTATAAAAAACGAAGCCCGGACGTGTCAGTGACTTCAATTAATGATTCGTGTCAGGAGGAGACAGGGCTTTTTTCTCTGCTGCTGAGATAAGAGTAAATCCTCCCGCCAATTATTCTCCACAGAGAAACAAATGCCTTTAAACTGCCACTTTTACTCAAAGCTTCTGGATGATCTTTAGAAAACAGAACAGAGATATTTAACTTGGATTCAGTGTAACTTGCATATCACGGATCTCATAAGATGAAACATGAGTTTGGAAGACAAGTCTTCCTGTAGATTCCCACATTTTACTGTCAGGAGCCGAAACCAGTGTGACCCTTTACAAAACTTCATGTCAAACTTGACCAAAAATGTGCATGCAGCGACCAGTCAAAAACTACAAAAAACCCCAAACAATTTGTAAATATTTCAAAGTTAAAATAATTTTACAAACTGGAATCTAAAGAAAGTTGCACAGCCATCACGTTTCTAATTTAAACACAACCTGCCAACACTTCCAGGAGCCGATGAACGTGGAAGGTTCACTGAAGAAGTCACCTGGTACCAGCATTAAAGTGGGGATGATATCCTTTTAATTTGGTAGACTTTCAGTTGTAGAACAAATAACCTGCTTCCTTGCTCCCTGAGGGGGGAGCTACAACCATACATGAGATAGTAGCCTGCTGGATTAGTGTGTAATGGAATTAGGACATGAATGTAATGAACACATGAAACGCCTCCTAAAGTGGGACACATCCCAACTGGTGAAATGTTACGCTCAAATATAAATCCATGTCTACAGCAGAGACTTTCACTCGGCACGGATACAATTGAACTGAATCTTACTTTGTCTGATTGTGTTTGCTGCTGCGGTCTGACAAACGAATGAGATTGCTAAGGATCAACCTTAGCAATCAGATACATGTGTGAAAAGGAAAAGACTGCCTGAAAAAGGTGTTGTAGGAAAGAGATTAAATAAAGGGGAAGACGATGAACCGGATGATGAAGGAGAAGATGGGACTATTTATACACAGGAAACTGATAATAACACAAGACAAAGCTGGGGGCCAGAGGACAGGTGAAGGTGACTGAGGTGGGGGATGCGAGGCAGACAGAGGATGTCAAACTACTGCAAGACAAAAAAAAACCCTTCAAGTCAAACACAAATGAAGATTTGAGACAAAGTAAGAGTGAAGGAACTAAAAAGAAATAACAAATGAAGCTCAGTGAAAAGCAAGACTTTAAAACTTTAACACAAGATCCCATGAAGTTCACCCAACACTAGAACAACAGCTGAACAGTTTGCTCTCATTTTAGGGTCTTGAACATTTGCATCAAAAGATGGTAAATGGCCTGTATTTATATAGCGCTTTACTAGTCCCTAAGGACCCCAAAGCACTTTACACATTCAGTCATCCACCCATTCACACACACATTCACACACTGGTGATGGCAGCTACATTGTAGCCACAGCCACCCTGGGGCGCACTGACAGAGGCGAGGCTGCCGGACACTGGCGCCACCGGGCCCTCTGACCACCACCAGTAGGCAACGGGTGAAGTGTCTTGCCCAAGGACACAACGACCGAGACTGTCCAAGCCGGGAAACGGCAACCTTCCGATTACAAGGCGAACTCCCAACTCTTGAGCCACGATCGCTCAAGATCACACGAGTGTCCAAAAAGCCCCAACTCCTTCTGACACTGAAGTCACGGACACATCAGACTGTTTTATAATCATCAGCTTCATACAGAAAATAAAGCTTCAGCTCCAGGAGCAAAGGTTGAAGGAGGAGAAAATGTTTCTGGGTAAGACTGATGATGATTAACTGCTGTCATAAAATCGCACATAAGCGGTGGCATCAGATGGCATCAGATGGCCACCCCTCCCAGAGCCTGGTTCTCCCGGAGCCTAGTTCCTTCCTGTTAAAACTGAGTTCTTCTTTCCCATTGTTGCCAAGTGCTAGATAATAGGGGCCATCTGATTGTTAGAGTTTTCTCTGTGTTATAGTAGGTCTTTACCTTACAATATAAAACACCTTGAGGTATTCGCTGTTGTGATTTGGAGCCATATAAATAAAACTGAATTGAATTGAATGTTGGCAATGACATCTGACAGAAAGCCACATTTGAAGATGTGGAATAGCTGCGAGCTGTCAGACTTATGCCCTGACCCTTTGGAGGTAACCTGAAGTTCATTTTTAGGAATCTAACAGCTTGAAGTTAATTCCAACAAGCTGTTCCTGGATCAGCTACAACATTCAAATACAGACCTGCATTAATGTTAGCATTGTTCTGTATTTGTTTTGTTTTTTTACTTTAAATATAATATTTTTTCATATTCCACTGAAGTGAAGTATCTGAGAACTTCCCTCTCACATAGATGATATTATCTTAAAAAAGCTGTCATGCTCCTGGAGCGTTTCAAAGTATACATGTTTCTGCTCTCCGAGGCCCACCATCCTCGAGGACTTCTGCCATTTTTCATGTTAGACTCCGTAAGTGATCCAGAACTGCAGAGTTCAGAATTTACGTCCACCAACATCCATTAAAGTGACAGTCTAAAGAATTTGAGGGTGGGAAAAAAAAATCCTCTGTACGCTCTGTGGTCATTCAAAGAGGGTGCTGGAGCTGAGCTGGTCAGCGCTAATGAGCTCAGTAAATATCAGTGGTATTTGCATGTCAGCTTGCAGCGACCCATTCATAACTAACAAATAGTGGAAAACATGCCAAGGTGGTCAGGAGTGGAGTCGTGCAGCAAGAGCTCCTCTTCTCAGACTTAGAAAACTTTCGTGGTAAAAAGGTCCGAAAAGTAAGTATCTCAAATGTTTCGATGATGGCCCGCTAAGGTCACACCTAGGGACTGGACAGTGGCTCCTGGCAACCTCTGGCCACTATGGAAAAATGTGTGGTCCCCAAATATTTGGCAAGTGGTTAATGTCTGGCGCCAGGTACAGGTGTGATCACAAAGAGGGTGCAACTCCTAAAACCTTCTTGTTTCTGCGTTAGTTGGTAGCAGATTACTGCAGTCACCCATAGTTTACATGGCAGATGGTAACCTTTCTACCAGCTAACCTTTTCTAACCAACTTCTTGTGGAGTGATAGTGAAACCTGGAAAAGTGTGATGCAAACTGGAAACGTCTTCAGAGTAAAAGTCATGTCTTACTGTTGTAACCAATTTGGTTAAAAAGGTGCAACTTTTACTTTGAAGTTAAAGAGTTTCTATTTTTGGTTTGCATCGCACTTTTCGGGGCCTAACCCATTTTGTTCAGATGCTTTAATCACAAGAGTTACTGACTACTCTCTAGATCTGCATAACTGCAGCAATAACAGCAGGTGATTTCACAGTCACTGCAAGCAAATGCCAGCAACCAGTTGCCAACTAGGTGGGAATACACAGCTTTCCCTAGACGCCAGTGGTTGCCAGGGAGTCACCAGCCAGCCTCTAGACCCACATGACTGAGCCAATAACTAATATAGATAGTCAGGTTCAAGCTCTGACCTCTGAGTTGTGGTTTTCTCGCTAACCTTCATTGCGTCTATGTTTCGACAGAAAAGTAGAGTTTTGATGTCAGTTGTTTGAGCCGATATGATTCCCTTTAACTTCAATGACTTCACAAAATGACAAAAATTACGTAAGAATTATTAATTAACTTTTATGATTAGGTTGACAAAAATTTAACTAATTTCTCTATGTGGGTTAATAGTAAGAGGACAATGAATCTCTGACACTGTTCAGTTCTCACACTTCCTCTCCACAAGTCATTAAAATAAAAGTCAAATAAAATGTTTCTTGGATAAGATTAATGACTAAATGGCATATTTGGAGCGTATAGTTTAAGAGCATCCAGACACCAGGGGGCGCTAAACAGAACTATCGTGATTTTTAGTTATTTTATATCCCAAAACATTTTCTTCATCCAGAATATAAATAAAACTTTGCAGAAGATGAGATTGTCTTGATCTGAAGCTCCTCAGGACAACTTGACCACCTGAGTTGAACTCTAAGGGTTGGAAATTTGTCAAATTAATGTGATATTATGTCACGACTGTAACCGTGACATGTGACTGTGTGGGATGACCTCATCACAGACATTCAGGAGTGTTTTGGAGTGTTTTGGAGCTGGTGGCCTGACAGATGTTCTGCAGTAACCTGATGAGCTGCCAGAGAATCCAGCGGAGAAGCACAGTGAGTTTAAAACATCCTCACAGTAACATGTGGAGAGAAGAAATCCAGGACTTAAACGTATGAGCGTGTGTGAGTGTATCACACCAATGAGCTCACAGGATACAGGAAATGAGGTAGTGTCAGACTGAAGAGGTCGTCTGCAGGCAGCTGAAGTCGGGACTTCAGTATGAGTCAGAATATCAGGGCCTGAATAATGAGGTGAGCATGTGGGGAAGCACGGAGAAGAATTTAATGTTGGAAACACTGCTTCATAAAACAAAAAGGCCTTGTGAGTCCAGCCAGCTGCACTTTGTAATGCAGAGGATCCTTGTGCAGCTTCCACAGGGTGAGAAACCAAACAGAAATATTTACACTAGCCTCTAATAAATCGCTAATAATGCACTACTAAAATGCTAATAAAGCAGTTAGTGTAAATATTTATGTTGGTTTACCTGCTCCAACACTGTACTTGCTATTACAGTGTTCTCCTTTTTGCTTCAGAGCTGCTTTAATGCTTCATGGCTCAGATTCATCAGGGTGCTGCAAATATTCCTCAGAGACTTTGGTCCATGTTAACATGATACCATCGTACAGTTGATCCAGACTTGTCAGCTACATAGCAACGATGAAAACTTCCCATTCCACCATGCACCAGTGATGCGCTAAGGATCGGATCCATGCATTCGTGCTGTTCACACCAAACTCTGACTCGACCATCGAGACTTGTCAGAGCAGTAAGCATTTTGCCATCTTACAGTGTCGCTTTTTGTTAGTCTGTGAGAATTATAGCCTCAGTTTCCTGTTCTTACTCACTGGTGTGATCTTCTGCTGGTGGCCTTATTGGCCTGGGAAAATCCCAGCAGATCAGCAATTTCTGAAACCAAGTCACTTAAATCACCTCTCTTCATCGTTCTCGTGCTCAGTTTGAACTTCAGCAGGTGGTCGTCACTCTTTCTCCACAGAACTAGGCAGAAATGATGTAAGCAGGAGGCTCATTAACTTAAAAACCTCAATATAATCTTCTTTATAACCAGAGAAGTCCCCCACATTAGAGAATGTGAGTTTAAAAGACTGTTTTTGTCAATTTTGGAAAAATAAAGAATTTTACTATTAACAAATGAGCATTTTTAAACCCATTAAACAAGTCTGAGCTGACCTGAGCTGGGCGTCAGAGGCATTTAGTCCTTTTGGTCAGTAGCGATTGTTTTTCTGCTCGTGGGCTATTTAATGCCCAAGAGGATGCTCCACACTGTGACCTTTTCACAGTTTAACGATTAAAATTAAACAAGAAAGGCATAAAATGTGTTGATATCACATAAGTGAGCCTGAAGGGCCGGGCTATTTATACTTTATCACATGACGTCAAATTGTCACAGTTTCAAGATTCCCTGGAAGCACAGTTTTCCTTCATTAACCCCAAGCAGCTGGATCTGAATTTCATTTCTACATCATTCTCGGTATGAACATGTTTAGCACTTTAGGAAATGTCCTCAAAGAAAATGTAATCAGGAGTATTTTTTCCTATTGGGGGGGGG
>NW_005187458.1:591989-595353 GCF_000239375.1 Pundamilia nyererei
GGGGGGGGGGGGGGGGGTGTTCTGAGTGTTTCCTCTCTGCATGAGTCTGACCCTTTACATGTGACTTCACTTTGGAAAAACAGTTTTCACATTTTGGCAGCATAAGAAAAGGGAGCAGACTTCTGGGTGAGGGGACATGTAGTGTTTCTCCTGCTGTCAGAATTAGTCCAGGTTTCATCCCAGCTGCTGTTTGTATTTCTGAATGACTCACGTGCTGTGTCTTCATCTCTGCTGCAAATCTGCTCTTTCCTTTTAATGTCAGCTCTTTTTTCATGTTCCCCTGCAGCTCCCTCAGGCTATTCCATGGGAAAAGAAACTTTTCCTGAGGCCCTGGGAGAAATCCAACTATTTTAGGAAAACACGTCACTGCTTTGAGCTGCAGCCCAGAAACTCTCCCTGATCCCCCCCCCACACACACACACACACAAACATGCACCCCTCCTCTGGACTTGTTGCACACGCAGTGTTTACCTTCCATGCTGTCACTGCTCTCTCATTATAATAATAATAATTATTGTTGCTGTTGTTGTTATTGTTTCCTGTTTATTGTTGTTTCATGCACACACATCACAGACTCGCAGGTCGTGCACAACTTGTGGATGGGGGAGCTGCTGTGGAAACGTCAGCGCGGGTTTGTGTGGAGCGGCTGCAGCGTGACATTGCAGAGCCTGTCTGTGTCTGCCCGTTCACGCCACCTGACAGGAGTGAGAGGGCGGGAGGAGGACGCATCACGGATCCACAGGTATTCGTTCGACTGCAAATTCTGAATGAAAAAGCGGATTTTTTTGCCTGAAATTTGAGCATTTTGCATGAAAAGTCTCGCGCTCTTTGTCTCCAAACGTCTTCGCTGTGACTGCATGCGTGCTGTTTCAAACGTGACATCACGTCAAGGAATACACGGCAGCCCCTGTGATAACCTTGAGCCCGCGCCGCGCAGGACACAACAGGTTCGTTACGCACGCAAACTCTCTCAGAATCCCGCATCTCTGCGGTGTTCCCGGAGATCTGTGCCCCTCTCGCATTCAGCATGTGCGCGTGTTTGTTTCCCCCTCCGTGACGGAGCGTGCACACACACACGTCAGCTCGGGGAGGGCAAAGTCTGCTTAAAATGCTGCGAGTGTGACGGCTGAATCCAGAGCACAGCGCCGCGCGGACGGACAGGTGAGCGCGGGGGGCGCAGAAGGACACGCGGAGGCTCGGCGGAGGATCAGAGAGCCCCGAGGAGCGCGCGGGGATCATGACGGTGGTGCCCGCGGAGAACCTGGACGAGACCGTAGCGCTGGCCGCTCTGTCGGCACAGGACGCGTGCGAGCCGGAGCGCGCGGACAGCCAGGACTGCTGCGAACGCGTGGTCATCAACATCTCCGGGCTGCGCTTCGAGACGCAGCTGAAGACGCTCGCGCAGTTTCCCGCCACGCTGCTGGGAGACCCGCGGAAGAGGATGCGCTTCTTCGACCCGCTGAGGAACGAGTACTTCTTCGACCGGAACCGGCCCAGCTTCGACGCCATCCTCTACTACTACCAGTCCGGGGGCCGGCTCCGGAGACCCGTCAACGTGCCGGTGGACATCTTCATGGAGGAGATCAAGTTCTACGAGCTTGGAGAGGAGGTGATCGAGAATTTTAAGGATGACGAGGGCTTCATTAAGGAGGAGGAGCGCCCGCTGCCCGAGAACGAGTTTCAGCGGCAGGTCTGGCTCCTGTTCGAGTACCCAGAGAGCTCCGGACCCGCCAGGGGCATCGCCATCGTCTCGGTCCTGGTCATTCTCATCTCCATCGTGATCTTCTGCATGGAGACGTTACCGGAGTTCCGCGAGGAGGCCAGGACGTTTGACGAGCACCTGGCAGCGAACGGAACAGTGCGCGCAAAGAAACCGAACCCTTTCACGGACCCGTTCTTCATCGTAGAGACGCTTTGCATCATCTGGTTTTCATTCGAGCTGCTGGTTAGGTTCCTCGCATGCCCCAGCAAGGCCGCCTTCTTCAAGAACATCATGAACACCATCGACATCGTGGCCATCATGCCCTACTTCATCACGCTGGGACTGGAGCTCGCGGAGCACCAAGGGAACGGCCAGCAGGCCATGTCTCTGGCCATCCTCAGGGTCATCCGCCTGGTACGGGTCTTCCGCATCTTCAAACTGTCCAGACACTCCAAAGGACTGCAGATTCTCGGGAAGACGCTGCAGGCCAGCATGCGTGAGCTCGGACTGCTTATCTTCTTCCTCTTCATCGGAGTCATCCTCTTCTCCAGCGCTGTGTACTTCGCGGAGACCGACGACCCGCACTCGGGCTTCAGCAGCATCCCGGACGCGTTCTGGTGGGCTGTGGTCTCCATGACGACGGTGGGCTACGGGGACATGTGCCCGGTCACCATTGGGGGGAAGATCGTGGGCTCTTTGTGCGCTATCGCCGGCGTGCTGACCATCGCGCTGCCGGTCCCCGTCATCGTGTCCAACTTCAACTACTTCTACCACCGGGAGACGGAGCATGAGGAGCAGTTCCAGTACACGCACGTGACCTGCGGACAGCAACAGCCGGCTTTCGGAGAATTCAGGAAGAGCGACAGCAGGTCGAGCCTGTCCAAGTCCGAGTTTCTGGGCAGCGAGGACGCGGACTCCATTAAATACACCAACTGCAGCCCGCACAAAGCCCACAGCGGCAAACTCACCGACGTCTGAGCCGCAGCATCACGCGCCCTGCTGTGACTGCACACCGGAGAGCTCCTTTTTTCTGCCATCCAAGACTCACGGAGAGGACCCACGTTTACCCCCGAAACCGTCTTCCATCACGCGCGCCACGAGCGGACAAACAGAAGCTTAGAAGTGATGAAAGAGCCAGCGGCAGCACTTTATCCAGACATTTGATTATTAACGTTTATGTAGTGGAGCTGGTGACACACACACACACACACACACACACACACACACACACACACACACACACACACACACACACACACACACACACACCTGTTAAAGCTCGGGGTGGATCAGATGATGCTTGTTGGAAAAAGCCGTTAATCTAAATTTAAAGTCCGTCCCTGACACCCTGTTTGATCAGAATGTTCGTTATTACTAAAACAAACAACAACAAACAGAAACAAACAATCAGGCTTCTGTGGGGAAAACTCCGAGCACGTGCTCCTTGTTATTGCCACGCAGACTGTGTGAGCGTTATGAAATCAACCTCAGTTTCTCCAATCCAACAGCACCGCTGTGTGGACGAGCCGAGGCCCTGCGTGTCTCTCTGTGGATGCAGTTTCTATAGCAACCTTCCAGACTTTTCTATATTGTCTGCCACAGGATGAAAACACGCGGGCTGAGACCGCATAGGCCACAAAACCACCATGTTGTGGAAAAGCC
>NW_005187458.1:595448-597186 GCF_000239375.1 Pundamilia nyererei
CACACACACACACACACACACACACACACACACACACACACACACACACACACACACACACACAGTGATTCCGTTATTTTAGGCTTTAAAATGCTCACAAACTCCCCCAGCTTCACATGAAGACGTTAAACTCTGTATTTTAGTTTAAAAAAAATCTAAGAATCTGAGAAGAGCCTCAAATCCTCGCCTTTAGCAGCTTATTAGAATAATATTAGTAATATTTTTGATGTTTTAGAGCTCAACCAATACTGATAAATATATATAATATACATAAAACTATTTAAGAAACAGTGACAGTATATCTGCTAACAATATTTTTGTGCTTTGGACAGCAGAAGAAAAAACACTTTACATTTGAAGCAAACATGAAAATGCAGAGTGCGATTATTGTATGGAAGCACCGTGCGGCCAAAATTCTTTTAGTTTCAAATCTAATTTTACATTTCAGTTTTTCATAAGTTGCTTGTAACATAAAAATCTTAAACTGTGAAACCATCAGAATTATTTTAAAACATGACAAATGAAATCCACACAGAAAGAAAACTAAAATTTAATCGAGTGAAATTCTCATCAATATAAAACTCAAAGTCAGAAAACAAACAAAAATTTAAAAGTCAAATATTTGAGTTGAAGTTTTACTCACTTTTGTCACTTGATCAACTGTTATTACATATTGGCTGCATATGGCAGTGCGAAAAGGACAAAATAAATGTCAAATTTCACATCACAACTCATTGTTCAGATGATAAGGTTGAAATATCTGGCAAACTCTCTGATTTTATGTGATTTCTGTTCCCCACTCTAAATATAAATTAAAAAATATTTTCAAAAGGAAAAATTTTTAAGCACTTTCAAATTAATATCGAAGACTTGTTGATTAAAAAACATATACATACATATATATAAACATAAGCAACTTAATATATATTAACATATATATTAAGTTGCTTAATTTCAACACATAAAATTAAAGCCAAATGAAAACAAAAAATTAACTTGCATGAATGTAAAACAGCGATTAATACATTTTTATTACATTTCAGCACTTTAATGGAAATAATGTGACCCCAGAAAAAACTGAAGCACAAAGAGTCAAAATTTCATGGCTATTTCTTATTAAAATTTATTAAAAAATTATCAAAACTTGTGTTTCCAGTAAGGAAACTAAAATTAAAGGGGAATTTAAACCACATACACTGAGAAGCTTTTCAAAATAAAGTATTTAGATGCAGCAAGATTGTAACGCCAGCTTCACATATGCAATTTAAATTATTTTGGCACCTTTTTTCTTCCATACCCTGTGATAACGGTATTAGGCTGATAGCCAATATGCTTACTGAGCAGACATGTGTCACAGGTAATTATTAAAGTCCGTGTTGGAGCTTGTGGGGTCCCAGTCGGAGATCAAGGACTCTCTGGATGTAAAAACAGCTCACCTGTACTCACCTGGACTCCAGGATGGACCATGAAATGGACCTGGAAACAAAAAAAGGAGTTTTTAAATGACCTGATGGAATAAAACAAAAAAGAAAAAAAATATCCCAGGAGATGTTTTCACTGTGAACGTCTAATGGATTATTATCTGAGTGAAGGATGGATTCATGGACGGATGGACGATCAGACTCCAAACAAAGGTAAGAAGAAGTTCTCTCTCTCTCGCTCTCTCTCTCTCTCTCTCTCTCTCTCACACACACACACACACACACACACACACACACACACACACACACACACACAC
>NW_005187458.1:597206-602984 GCF_000239375.1 Pundamilia nyererei
CACACACACACACACACACACACACACACACACACACACACACACCTGTCTGGTATTGGCTAGGCTGCTTTGAGGTATTCCTTGAAATCAGAAACAGGGTGCATTGTCTTATTTTGGCCACCCAGTGGCAGGAGAGCAAACCAAACAGAACCACCATATGTGGCTGTAAATGCTCCCTGTGCAGCTGCTCCTCTCTGACTGTGTCTTGTGTTTGCTGCTTTATAAGGCCACAGAATCTCCTCGGAGCTGCAGAGGTGATGATGACTCTGTATGGGTTTATTTCTTTAAGCAGAACTGACACTGCAAGTAAAATTTGCTGCTAGAACAGGGAGAGATGCCAGCTACTCATAATTAATACTGTTTTCCCAGCAATTATTCTGTAAAGACAAACAGAAGGAAATCTGCAGAAAGACTGCAAAAAGTCTGAAGCAAAGAAAAACTATCATTCACAGGCAACGGCACCGTGAAGTATACAGAGATAAAACACAGTGTGCTTCGGATGTTGGTCAGGCTGCTCTTTAGGTTCATTTTACACATTACACTGACTGCCTGCAGTCTTGTTACCTCCTCGTGGCTTTGAGTCAGAGCTCAAGAAGGAAACTGATCTTTGATCATCCTGAAACACAATCAGTGTCATTTTCAGCAGCTGCGAATTTTAAAACGGAGCGTTTTTATAAAAATGAACCCATTGAGAGAGGTTTTTAGACCCAGGCTGTCCTGATGAGAAAGACTAATGTAAATATGACAACAACCACACACACACACACAAACACAACCACAAAGATTAAAAATGATTTAAAAATTATGACAAACAAGATTCCAAATAGCCAGAAAATCATTTAATCTGACTTCAAAATGACTGCAGTCAGAGACAAAACGAGCATGAAAATGCAAAACACCAATAAAGACACACAAAAAACTCCAGAGTGACAACAACAGCCGCAAGGAGATAAAGAAATGACTCGAGTTTGATGACAAAGAAACACAAAATGATTTCAAGGAGATGTAAGGTAAAAACTGAGGACCAAGGGAAAAAACTACAAAACAGTCATACGATACTTAAAACCTGCTCAGAATAAGTTAAAAAAAAAAACACATGTAGAATCACCACAAAACAAAGAAGATTTTAGTTTACTTATTTTGTGTGTGTTAAAACAGAACACTGCATCACAGATCAGTGACAAACAGCACCACCATTATCCCTAAATACACTGAGAATTATTTAATGTGTACATCATGTAAATACAGGCAGTGCAGGTAAGCTTAGTTTTACAAAAAATAGTTTTTCTTTAAGTGTTCAATGTTGTCATCCTTATTTCAGTTATTATGTGTTTGGATCTTGATTGTTGTGTATGTGTGTTTGCATGCATGTGCTGTCTCAGTAGTTACCAGGCCACCATGACTGAGACTGTTGTTCCAACTGGATAACAGCAGGGTTCCTGGGACAGTGTGAGTAATGGGGCACAAACAGTTGCATCTCTGCAGTTAAATGCATAATGTAAATGTTGAGTTTAATTTCTGAGAAGAATCTACAATTTAGGTTAGGTTTAGGTTTCATGAAGTGCTTTTAACTTAAAATTTGACCTTTTTCAACACTGATCTACTCTTAGGTTCATCCTTCTTCGGAGCTGTACACTGTAAAGCTGGTGTTACTCACCATCAAGTTAACATTACTATTTTTAGGAAAATAATTTGCATAATTCAAATTCAAGTAGAGCCAGCTTATCATGTTTTACAGTGACATGGGCTGATGGTTTTGTCATAGTTAGTTAGTTATGGTGGATGAAATGCACAGAATGGGCGTTTTGTTGGGTGATGATGTAATGAATGTCACAGATATCAGAGCAGAGCATGTAGTGTAAAAACAAACTCCAGTGTATTCCAAGTCAGCAGATTTTTAGCTCGTCCAGTTGAAGGAGTGATGGGCTCCCAGGGATCACTCCTCTGGTCAGAATTTAATCAAACATACACACGAGGATCGGCTAAACTATAATCAAGGTCAATGTCAAGGTCAAATCAGTCTTACTATTTATTTTAATTCTCATTTGTTTGTGCAAAACAACCAATCAGTGACAAGAAAACCTTAAATGAAAATGTGCTTCACAGAAACCTGTGATGGATCTTGAGCCCAATGAGCTCCTTGGTCCTGATGTTTTGCTTGGAATAAAAGATGTTTTAAGGTCTTTTTAGAGACTTTATGACAGCAACCAGAAAATGCACTGCACCCATGAAGAGGCTGATCTTAAGTTCAGTTTGCTTTAACCTTTGAACTTCAAACAGGGGACGCGTGAACCATCAAGGTTTATTACTAACTAACACTTCATAGACTCTTCTGCCTTTTTGCAACTCCCAAACAGATTTTAACAGGAAAGAGAGAGCATATTTCTCCTATACTGGCTTCTCTTCATTGGCTCCCTGTTAAATCCATAAAGTCTATATAAGTCCTAAATCATCAGGCCACTCTTATCTAAACCTCCTGAGACTCTGGAGCTTCACATTGAGGCTTTCCTGCACCTTCATTCAGCTCAGCTGTGTGTTTTACATCTTCATATGAGAACATAATTAAAAAAGAAAGTATGTAACAACTTCCTGTTTAAGGATAAAGATGAGTTTTCATACTCGTCAGATCCAACTAATCCCAAATATCCAGGAGAAAATAAGAATGCCAACGTTTTTACAGCAGAAAAGTTTCAAACTACAAAATGAGGAGAGATGCGATTTATCCTGCTGCTGTCCATCTGTGTCTGTTTTGATCAATCCTGGACTTCACTTCATGGTTTGAGGTCATAAACAGGCTGCAAAGCCAACATCACACAGCACCTCTGTCGGCCTGCAGGTGGCAGCAACTGCTGCTCCCTTCAGTTGTTTGGACACCGCTGGACCTTCAGTGCATCCAAAACAGACTCACTTTAATCAGACCTCATTCACATTTAATAAATCTGTAATTTAATATACACAAAGGCATCGATGAGAGACCTGTGACGGCAGGAAACATTAAAACCAGTTTATATCAGCACTTTATTACATTTAAGGAGGTCCTGCTTAATGCAGATTTTCCTTGTATTTCATCATTGTAACTTGCCAGTGTCCTCTCAGATTACTGATGAGAGGTTAGTTTTATTAGCTGCCCTCTGGATCATCAGTCCTGGACTTTTTTCCATGGCTGTTCAGATCATTTCCATGTAAGTCAGGATGCTGAAATGTAGTCTCACAGAGACAAACAGCTGGTCCGATCAGTAGTTTTCAGAACCTATAAGTCGACTGAGTGCTTATGAAATGTTTTCTCAGTTTTATTTGCAGACTGGACATACTCGAGCGCTGCCTACAATTTCTAAGACCTAACGAGCTCACAGACAGAGTACGGGGATGCTGTGATTCAGGGATGTGTCCTGTAAATAAAAGCAGCTCACAACAGGCCTTTCTTATTTAAAGCCGACCTGTTTGCAGCGTGTTGTGTGACCGGTTCACTGTTACGTAACGCAGCGTGTCACACGGAGAGCCGGAGAAATGACAGCTATAACAAGCATCGCGCTAACTAACTGCTTCTCCCTGGGGAGCGTTTTTGGTTAGATTCCCTTCTTGTGACCCCACCCCTTCCTCCTCCTCCTCCCTCTACATGTCCTCTCTGAACATATGCATGCAGCCGGTGCAGGCGGAGGTAAACAGGTTTCCCCTTGGATGACACAGACGGGGCAGAGTTACACTCTGACAGCTATTGTTAGCGTCTTTGTCAGCGCTGAGGGAATCTGTCCCGAAGCCTCGAGTGGCCTACAGCGAGCTACAACACCACCACCACCACCCAGCCCACTCCTTTTTCCACTTCACGACAGACAAACAGGCAAAAGCAGCAACACTGAGGTAAAGATGGAGGGAGGACAGCAGGAGTGAGAGCACGAGACAGAGGAGATTCGTGCTGACAGCCAAACCAGAAAACCAAAAAAAACCAGTAACGGAGATTAGCATGATTGGAAGAGGTATACAGCAGATGTTTCGGGCCTTGAATCCAGTTCATGTAGAGCACTGCTAAAGACGTTTTCTCAGAAAAAGAGCAAAAAAAAAAAAAAGCCAAAAGAATTCAAATTAAAGTCACTTGTTATAGTTTTTTTTATCATTGATTTTAAAAACATTGTTTCTATCATCAAAGGTTAGATTTAGATGAAGTGTTCATGTTGTCCTGTCTGCTTCCCCTCACCCCAGACAGTTTCGGCAGATTTCTATTTCAATTCAATTCAGTTTTATTTATCCAACACCAAATCATAACAACAACAACAACAGTTATATTGTATTGTAAGGTAGCACCTACAATAAAGATGGCCACCCCTCCGTGAGCCTGGTTCTGCTAGAAGTTTCTTCTTGTTAAAGGGAGTTTTTCCTTCCCACTGTCACCAAGCTTGTTCATAGGAGATCATCTGCTTGTTTCTCTGTAATGTTGTTGGCTTTTTAGCTTACAATATAAATGTATTCCTATTGAAATATGTCAGTTTGCATCAAGCTCACTGTCAGGTAAAAATACAGTGAACATGAACTAAGATATTTTTCACGATTATCGAATTTATTATTTGAGACCTAAGTCAGTGTGAACATGATGAGTTAAAAGTGTAACTAATGAAATCACAGCACACAGAGCACAGCCGTCCGCAACCATGTAAGGAAAAAAAGCAACAACAGCAACAACAACAACAACAATAATAATAATAGTAAAGCTGTAGCTTTACCACTGCTTTGGTTAAAAAACACGGAACTGAATCTGCTGAAAAACTATGACTCCTGCTGCTGGAAAAAAAGAAATCATATACCATGTTGTGGTCTAAACTGCTTTTTGGGCATGAATGCTGCGTTCAGAATAACCTGAGGGCTGCTGCCTGAAAAATGTGAATGACCGGAAGGCTTGAACATGTATTTTTCCACCAAGAAATAGTTAAATAAAAAAAAAAACATGTGAAAGAGCTTGTTTGGCTGATAAAAGAGTAGAGTGATTGATGCTGTTTTACGCAACAGCTGTAAATCAATCAAATCGGTGAAACAGAAAAAAATAGAAGCAGTAAAGAGTCCTCGATCTCCGGAGACTCTGTTTACAAAAAGGTGTCTGTCGCCCAGTGATATTTGACACCTTCATTCAGGTGGAAGGTCGGTGTTATTTAAAGGCCTTACGTCACGCACGCTTGATGGATTACCGACACGAGGCCTTAAACTATCCAGAGCTCGGCAGCTGCTGAGCTCTGGGTGCCACGGTGACACAACACAACATCCACATAACCCCACACCGATCTGATTCAACGCTGTTTGTATTCCTGCTGTCATTCAGACATCAACCTCAGCTGCCTGCAGCGCCCCCTGTAGTCCGTTTACATTGGACACAAGAGGCTCCTGAAAACTTCACCCACCAAATAAAGACGACACAAACTCACTCACTCTGTTCTGCTAATGTCCACCATATTCCGCTCAGTACAAGTGTAGCAGGTTGCTTTTTATCTTATTGATCTGTCTATTCAAGTTCTATAGCCCAGTGATCACTAAACTCAGTTGTTCATTTGCACAGTGGCTTCAAATTTGTTACGTTCCCCTAAAAGGGTCCAGGCGATGAGGGAAGGGGGGGGGAGTAACAAAAAGTGTCCGGGTCAGGAAAAGGAGACAGAGGCAAAATGGTTAAAGTTTCTATTAAAACTAACTAAAAGAGACGGACAAGCTGCTATCACCATTTAAGGGAACAAACAAAACTCAAGTGCTGGTCAATAAAGTACAAAATAAGTCAAAAAGAGAGCAGCTCACTAGATACAA
>NW_005187458.1:603218-626629 GCF_000239375.1 Pundamilia nyererei
TCTTTAATTACTGACGAGAGTCAGCTGCACAAAAGGGAAAGGTGGCACCTCAGGCAGAAGAGGTAGTGGGACACGCCCACACAGGCACCTTCAGGAGGAGGCCCTGCTAGGGCCGTAGCAAAATGCATAAATAACTGCCCGCTGGCTTCAGCCTAGATGGCTGCAGTCGTGAGACCTGGGGATCTCTGAAGCTCCTGAGACTCTGATGTCTTTGATTTTTCTGATATTTCCTCAGAGTTTGTTTGTGATACTTTGAGCATGAAACACTTTAAGGAACCTCCCTCAAAAGGGCCTCAAACTCACTTTCAGCTCTGCTAAAAGCACCAGCTGACCTTTTGATATAATAAACATATAACCTGAAGTACCACGAGAACACAGGCTTGATGACGATTAATGAAAATTGATCTTGTGTAATTTGTTTCTACTTTTAGTTGAAATCTGTCATCCATGTGGTTCTGTGATGTCTACCAGGGGAAGTACTGAGCAGTAAAAAGTGAAGTGAGCTGGAATTCAGACAGAGAACATATGCCACAGGTCTTCAGACAGGGGTGGGACAGCTTTAAAAAGGGTACATCACCCCTTCTGGTTGGATAACGTACTATTTAAAGGCTGATGATAATATATAAGACACATATGATCATCCTAACTGTTGTGAACAGACATGCTAGTACATGCTAAGTAATAAAAAGGCTCAGGTTTTGTTTGGGCATTTTTAATCAGTTGTGCTTCACTGTATGCTTTCCTCACACTATAAACTTTAATATGAGCAGGAGATTGGGCTCTGTGTGCGTGCGTGTGTCATCTAGGACAGGTTAGGATTATATTAGTGCCACATATGTTGCATTAGAAAGGTTCAGAGTTAATGCTGGGTGAAGTCTGAGTTAGATTTCACTGAGAAATGGGTCAGAGTCAGGTCAGAGTTGGGACAGGACTGCAGTGAGTTCAGACTCAGACCTGTTACAAACTCCTCAGCTGCAGGAATGAAAATAAAGCTTTCTGATCAGACTGAACTCGTAGCAGAGCTCTCATGGTGCAGATATCAAATGAGACTTATTTCAAACCCTTTACAAACTCAAACCCTTCCGGTGTTCCTGCTTCATGCAGCCAGCTGCTTCGAAATAACCATACAGTTGTGAATGAGGGCAGACAGGCCCCTCTTTCTCATGGATGCAGCCATGCATAATTATTCTCACCATTATGAAGATAAAGTTGTTGTAAATATGGTGGGTGCTCGTCAGTGATGGAGATGATGTGAGTTTGTGAACTTTATGAAAACTAACTAAAAATCAAAGAGTTGACACCAACAGGAAGTCAGACAGAGAGCGAGGGAGCTAACAGGCCGAGTGGCTTTAATCTGCCTCTCCAGACCAGGTGTGCCAATCAGCTGACTGCTTAGCACTGCAATGCTACATTCAAGGATACCTAGAAAAACAGAGCTTTTAGAGGCTGTGCATTACCATACTGCACACCAACTTCAAATCAAATCATTCACTGTCTGGATAACTCTGCCTATGCAGCGCAAGAGAGAAGGCAGCGTTTTACACGATAACACGTCACATGCAGTGATGAGACATCAGGGTCACCCCTAATTATCTGATTTGAAGGCTGATGCCTTTGAAATCTTGCTAGTTTTCTCTCTGTGATATTGATTACGATTTGATTCCTCACCACTTCCTCTTCCTGGATAACAACCTATTTTTAGTGATGGCTTTGTGGAAAATGTGCAGCCATGCTTAAAGATGCCAGCTGATAATACCTTGCAGAATCTGCTGGGGTGAAGTGAAGCTCAACAAAACACAGGGAGCAGTTTCAGTGGATTCATTTATGAATTCCATGCAATCCACAGCTGGTTCAGCCACTGCTCTTCATGCTCCAGCTCACAGGCTGCTCGCTTGTCCTGGTTCCACTCATCACTTCCTGTCTGGACAAGCTTTTTCTTTTTTTTAAATTTCTCACCAGTGTCCCGGGATCAGTGTGGCCCAGGCTGCAGGTCTTTGTAATGTCCTGGGCCCCCTGGGTGTAAAATCTCAGTGGGCCACAGCCTATCACAATGCAGCGTGTTGCAGGTTTTTTATTTTTATTTGGTTATTTAAAGTTTTTCATAATCATAATGATATCATATCCCGGGGTGGGACAAATAAATCAGTCATACACACATAATGTACTACAAAAAGCATCAGATCTAAAACATGCTTTTAGCCCTCAGTAAAACTGAACTAAACTTAATGAACTTACAAAACTGAACTTACAAAAAAGATAACTAGATCCAATATTCAGTTCAAATCAGACTGATAAACAGATAAAGCAAAGTTTTGTCATGAACTGTGAAATGGTGACATACACAGCGGTGTCCTCTGTTAGCTCTCGTTATCTCTGGGTGAATCTTGTCTCCTGTCCTTTGAGTTTTATCCAGAGAAGTCACAACCTACAGCATCAGTGTCTAACAGACAAGTTCACCTTCAGATCAAAGATCTATTGTCCTCCTTCAGCAGCAAACACAAACACCTGCATTACACTGTGTTATCCCAATAACCTGTGCTGCTCTTTGTGTTGGCAATCACTCACATGAATTTTCTGTGTTGTAGTTTGTAAAAACGTGCATTGTCAGCTGATGACCTGCAGAGCTTTCTACTCACATCAGCTTTGTAAATCAAACCCTTCAATGGTGTAAAAAACTGGCCTTTTAGATGATTTTATATAAACATTTAATAAGTGCGGCTTTTGTCTGTCCGATTACTTTTTTCAAGTAACGAGTAAAGTAAGGGATTACTATTGCAAAAATGGTAATTAGATTACCGTTACTTTCCCGTAGGAACGCTGCGTTACTGCGTTACTAAAACCGTGATTTTTTGTGAGAATGTCTCATGACAGTGACGTAAGCGAGTGCGACGTTAGTGAAAACAGCTGTGTGCAGATCAACAATGGATAATATATTGAGTGCAGGAGAGAGTATGAGCGTGCAGCGTTTAAAGCGTGGAAGTATTGACCTTACTTTAAGTTTGATTCCATAAAAAGTGACAAATACAGTGTCCGCTGTGCGTGGGAAGAAAACTTTTTACAGCGAAAAAAACCCCCTAAGCTTCCAAGCAAACACCGAGTGCACTACGACGTAATGGGAAACTCACAGAGAAACTCGCGGATTCTTTAACTGACCGCCGCGGCACACCTGCACCAGGGTAAACCTCCGCCTACCCTGCTCCTGCTTTACAGGTGAAAATAGAGCAAAAGGACCGCTGAGTCTTTGACTTATTCATTTTCTGCTGTGTTTTACTTGCATCTATTTGAAAGAGTGAGTGTAAACACACACACACACACAAAAAATTATGTGCTGGAATGTGCAGAAAATAGGTTTAAATATTAAACAAATTTCTTCCAGTCAGAGAATGTTGCATATAATTAAATTTTTTGCTTGATGCATAAAGTTAAAAGATTAAAACTAATAAAACAAGTTTTAAAAAGGGACCTTTCCATTTGATTACATTTTGTATGATGGATTATGTAGAAAAAGTAGAATTGGGCTGAAAGATCTATCGCTTTATCACCTATTCAGGTTGTAAATCGTGTTTTTAAGAAGTAACTAAGTAACTAAGTAATTAATTACTTTTGAAAATAACAATCAGTAAAGTAACGGGATTAATTTTTTGGGGAAGTAATCAGTAATTAGTTACTGATTACTTTTTTCAAGTAACTTGACCAACACTGGTTAGAATAACTGACGAAGAAAACTAAGGGATCCAGGATTGAACCCTGTGGGACGCCACATGCTTGGTGAGGATAAGTATGATGAAAAGACTCTGAATTAGGGTCACTTGTTGTTAAGGGCAGTTCAAAAGTGCAACCAAATCAATTTTATGCCCACTCCAATCTGTGCTTTGTTCTGTGACCCTGAGCGTGGTGGATCTATCACTGCAGCATTTTAACGTCCGTGACGGAGAGCAGCAGAAACCAGCGTTGGTACCCTGGATGTGTTTTCTTCAAAAAGTGTATTCTGGGTTAACTTTGAAGACTCATATCAGTATGTGGGATAAGTGACTGATCACTTAAGTGATCATGTAAGGTGTTTGGTTTTGCATTTTATTTATTTTAGTGGCATTTTTACATTGTTAACTACTTTGTGCAGCATTGACTTTTTGGAAATGTGCTATATAAATAAACTTGACCTTGATCACAGATCTATATTTCTCTTACATTTAGAGACTAGTACCATCTGCTAAAAGTGGAAAAAAAAGCTGGACAAACAAAGGTGACTTAAACAGAGCTAAATCTGGAGGTATTCATGGCCTGAAATGCTGAAAGCATTCATAGTATGAAGGTCAATTTTGCACGGCTTTATCGATGTGATTTTACCCTTCAAAATATTTCCAGCAGCGTGCAGTAAATGTCAAGCAAAATACACGGTGTCAGATTTGTAATTTCTCTCCTCACAATAAAGAATCTTATCCAATTAAGAAACATTTATTCATTAACTTCACCTTGTCTTTCATGCTACTGTGAATCCTGCAGTTTCATTGTTGGAGTCTTTCTAAGAACATATGTTCATATATGTTATTTTTGTGAATTTAATTTAGCTGTTTCAGACAAGTGAGTCATTTCAGGGGCATGAATGTTTAATTTAAGTGGATGTTTGAGTAATTCGAGGGTACAAATGACCAGACTGAGAGGACGGAGGAGGAACTATTCATTTAAAGGGTAAATTTCTCAAAAGCTCCCACCACCAACTCATCAGAATCTTTTAAATGTGTGTGATATCTGTAAGACCACATCTGACAGAGCGGGGCTGAACGTGAGCTCCTTTAACTCAAAGAAGGGCAAGTTCAGGACAAAGTGTTTTTTTCTTCTTGTGCCATAATCATCCTATAATGACCAGGCCAGTGGAAGACTTCTGTCAGTCAGGTTTTGGTGTAAGTGTAACTCAGTGTTTGGAGTCACCAAAGAATAAACAGGAAGTGATGGCTGCTTTCTGTCCTGTCCTTGGCTGCCTCAGCATGTGACTGTTTGTGGTGATGGAGGCAGGTCTGGAGTGAGAACATGAGTCTGATCACACTGCAGCTCTGAGCCTTAAATCTGTCAGCTTCAGGTGGAAATCAATAAAATTAACAAATTCAGGCAATGCAAAAACAAACAAAGAGACTGTTTTAATATTTGCTGGGAAAACATATTTGTGGTCAGTTGTCACGTCTAAAAATCTATTTCCATACAATCTTAATTTTGACCTCATGTTTCTGTGTTCTGCTGTAATAAGGTGATAATGTATTAATATCAAACGCCTTCTTTAAAGGTACTTGTTGTAGTTGCCCTCATGCAGACAAAAACTCTCACCACCAGAGGGCAGCACTTCACCTGTGGGTGTGATGAAGTGTTTTTGGATCTTAAATGTTTCTTTGGACTTACATTTCTTGGTGGAAAACCATTTTAAATAAAACTGTGTCATGTGAACGTCGCTGGAGAGATAATCTAATCCTGCTGGATTTACCTTCAGTGTTTTTCTCTGTTTTCAGGGGAAGAACGATGAGCCTCGTCCAGCTGACAGAGTCCGACAACTGCTGCCATCACCGCTCTTCTCCATCCTCTGATGAAAGTGAAATAAAACAAATTGTGGATGAGACGCCCTCCCATCACAGGAGGACGACCTGATTTTTTTTTTTCAAAGAGCAAAGCTAAAGACTCTGAGGTACGAGGCAAATGTTACTTGAATCCTGCTTCATATATTTGCTTCTTGTCCTCTGGCTGATGGAGGCCTCCATATAATCACGAGTAGATGCTCTGATGCTCCTCCTGCTGTAGAGAAAAAGACCATTTACGTCCTGTTTGTGCGTTGCATATCATATTCAAACCAAAACATATTATTGCATGCTTGGAAAGTAGAGCATGTGAAGAGAAGAGAACGCGTCCGACTGAACCCAGCACTCTGACAAACGGGAACAACAACATCAGCCGCTCATTGATATTCTGAAATGATTCTGTTCTAATGATGAACTTAGTTGCTAAATCTCTATTTTTTAAAGTATCATACTGTATATGTTTTATATGGAGAGGATTTGGTTCACTTGGTGAATTATTTTGTAGATTTTTAACATTTTTGCTAATGTGTTTGGATTTTCTTTAGTTCGTTTTTTTTTTGCCTTGGTACAAACAAAGCAGCTCTAGCTCCAGGGGGCAGCTCCGTGAAGACGTCTGCTCCCTTTGAGAGGAATGTTTGTGCAGGAAACGAGGGTTCCAAAAAGAGACAGCTTAATGCATTTATCACTGAATGTTTCTGTGTGTGGGTTCCTGATCAGAATGCTGTATATCTGTTATGCCGAGAACATCTACCTCAGTGTTTGCTCATTACCAACAGAAGCTTTAACACCCTTGTCCCTGCATCAGCTCTCATTAGGCATCTAATTACTTGGTGCAACTAAACCCAAACGCTCTCCAAACTGCCATTTAAAATCTTGGAGGGAAAAAAGCAACACATTAAATAGTGTGAAATATGGAATATCTGTATGAAGCCGATCCTGACCTTGGATTTAAATATCAGAATTATGCAGTCTGCGTAAAACAGCTTAGAGCCTTGTTTTTGCACATTTTGTTAATTTATTTGTGAAGTTGGATGTGCTCGTGAGCGTATGTGACTGCTTCTGGATGTATTTAAAGGGCAATAAATGAACTGCAGGGTGGAACCAGTCTGGAACCAGAAAGGAGTCCAGTCCAGCAGGTTTTATGGTATACAGACCTGAGGCTGCAGGGTTTAAACTGGACTCTAGTTTTCCTCAGAATCAGATGCGAACATCAGCGTCTCAGTTTTGGGTAAAACAGCAGAGAAATGAATCTCAGTTTCCATCTGAAGCTGTTTTTAGTGGCTGTTGAGCTCATTTGCTTCAGGGCAGCTGATGTCTTCTTTGCTTAATCAAAGGAATTCCAAAGAAGCTGCTCAGCTGAAGGAATGGGCCATGTTCAGATGTCACTGAGTGAGCTAAACTGTGACTTTCTTAACTGCCTATATGCGAATTTCTGCGTATTGTTGCATGACGATGATTTATTCTGCTCATTTCCAGGTCTTTGTTTTTTATCATATGACTCCCCTGCAGCAGCTTTGCATGATCCACAGTTCAGAATAATCCTTCTGTGTCTCACACTGGGCCCCACAGTTCATCCTGTCTGGAACAAGCTGATTTAGCCCCTGTCTCTTTAAGACTTCCTCCCTAATTGTTCACTTCTGATTGGCCAAACTGAGGGGCAGCACGTGTGCTCTTTAAAGTTTTTTTTTTTTTTTTGCCCAAATCATTAAATTTATTCATGTTTATGGTGGTCCAGATGTCCATGTTCTGTCTTGTGTCTGTGACTAGGTTCTCTTTAAATCATTCTGTTTGGATGGTTTGCACCGCCGTCACTTTCTGGTCTTACAGCTGCTTCATGTGAAGCAAAAATCCTCCACCCAGTGCTCATCGCTGGAGAAGGAGCAGCTGCAAAGGCTGAAGTTTTTGAAGGGTGTGTCTACTATGTGGGCTTGTCAGGTACAAGTTCTGACTTCACAGGTGTGTCACAGCTGATCATTTACAACTCAGCTTTTTGACTTTGGCTCATTTCTCTCTGTTTTCTGGCTCTGCGGAAGATGTGAGGTCATAATGTTTCCTGACATATTGGACTTTTGCTGGTCATGCAGCTGCGTCCACTCTGCAGTTTTGTCTCGTTGTAATTCTGCTTTGCTTAACATAAAAACAGCCGAGGGAGGTTTGTGTGTGACGGAGGCACTGATGAGCAGGGACTGGGCATTAGTTATGATGATTAATGTGTTCTGCATACTCTGCGTGCAATAATAACAGAGTGAATGCAGCCACGACTGAAGAGAAGTCAGTCTGGTCCAAGCGCCACATGTTTAACCATCATTGAGATTCACCACATCGTCCGTTGTGTTCATACTTCATCTTCAGGTTTCAGTTCAGGCTCGTCACCGAAGCTTTTGTCATGCAACAAGAAAAAAAAGCAATAGTGATTTCTCTGTTCTGGGAACTTCAGCGTGGAAGTGTTCTGATTTCTGTTTCTCTGCTTTTGTTTCTTTCCACGTATCGATGCCATTTCTTTTTTTGACAAACTTTAATTGTGATCTATTTTTGATAAAATAAATCTTTAATTCTGATCGATCTCCATGTGTTTCCCATGAATGCACATGCAGATGTGTCACTTTCTGTTGAGTGTGAGTGTGTTTGTGTGCCATCAACATCAGCAGAGGTGCTGGGGTTGGATTTAAGGTTTGTTCAGGTCATTGTTTGATTTACCTTCCTCATGCTGTGGCTCCTCATGATCTCCTGAAGCAGCTGATGATGAAAGCATTAGTGAAAGGAAATAAAAATTCTAGAAGGAAACTGATTTGTAAAAACTGAAAACCTGATAGAGTCTTTTCTTGTTCTTATCTCCTACAGAAGTTCAGAGAAATGCCACTCAGTGTTCCTGTTGTAAAGCATGATAACTAAAATCTTAAGATCATTTTATGGACTTTATTTTTAATTAAACGCACCATCTCCTTCACATGAACCTGCAACACCAAATGCATTAAAACAAGCGCTAATTTAAATATTTTAGCAAACGTCGGATTTGTTGAATTGTCTTTCAGTCAGTTAAAAAGATTAAAGTTGATTTAAGTGTCATCCAACCTGCAGTATTTCTGTTAACGTAGCATAGACATATAAGGTAGACGTGGGTATTTGCTCATACATATGCAGCACTATAGCCCCAGTAAAGATGCCTCCTCCAGCTTTGTGTCAAGTAAAATAACTCATGTTCAGATGTGTTCTGCTGAAGGTTGCAGGTCCACAGCAAAAACTATCATTAAATAATGATCCGCTGGACCTTTTTCATTGATGTCGAGTCAAATTGAAAGTTGCGCTGTTGCTGGAGGCGCACGTTTTTCCTGGACTTCCAGTTAGACATCTTAGTAAGAGAAATTCTGTGTTTTGTTTTACTGATAAGAGCAAATTGAAAGTATCAAGAACAGCTGGCACGGCAGTGTTGTGGTTAATTCAGCGACAAAGTCCAGCGTTCAGACCCACTGGCTGTGTGGAGAACTCTCTGGTTCCTCCAAAGACATGCATGGGTTAGATATGTGGAGTAACCAGAACCATTTAACCAAATTACTTAATTTTGGATTAAAGAAGACTTACGTGTTTGTTTGTTTTTATTTGATTGCAATAATCTGATCCATATTTGTTGATTTGTCTGAACCTGCATCATCTCGTCTGTCTGTGGTTCAGTTTTTGGTGTCCCACTCTGTCCAGTCTCACCCCGAAACATGACGCTTGCTGGGTATCTCACACTTCCTGCTGTCTCCACAGCAGAGGTCAGAGCTGCAGAGTTACGCCTCTGTCACATAACAGTCACATAAATGGGAAATTCAGCAGATTGAAGTTGGTCTTTAGAGTGAGAGTGCACTTCTTACCCCTAACATCCACCCCGGCTGGCTGGTTCAACCCATTCTTTATTCACTCAACATAAACAGCTTCCTCCGATCCAGCTGCACGGTTATACTGCATTCAGTTTAATCTTTAAAAATAATTAAGGCAAAACTTTGCTTTGAGTTAAGAAATCTTATCACCTTCTTCACTCTTCCCAACAATCGTTTTGTCAAATCAGCTCCAAACATGTCCTGCAAATCGTTCGAGGACTCCAGTAAAAGCTGTATCCTTTTAAAATTGTTCAGATCATTGCTGCCAGCCTGAGCAAGTCATGATTTACATGTAGGACCCTTTCTTATCCAGAGCCCTCCACCCTCATCATATCACCTCCTTTCACCTCATTAAAAGTATCCTGGAAGGAGACATCAGTGCTGGAAGGGCATGTGCCACTTCTGAAACCAAACCACAGCTTTTACCTTTATTTTTTAAACACAGCTGTTATAAATCATAAAGAATATGAACGTGTGACCAGTGCAGAGCTGGTGGAAACATTAGATGTTGCTGTTAAGAGCACCACAAGCAGGAAAACCAGCATAAACATGCAGTTATTCATTACTGAGCAATAATGCATGAAAAGCACTACATCATCAGCGGGCTGTTCATATCTGTGCATAAAAATGTTCACAGTGCCTTAAATCGTTTTTGTTAAAAACCCTGTCAAATGCATCTGAGGTACCACAGAAGAAGAAAGTGTGTGTTTATTAGAGACGGTGGAGGATGTTGAAATAATGTAATGTACAGTAATGTATTGAATGTACAGTAAGCAGTCTTCCTGGTTTAAAGTGATGAAGAAGAGAGAATAATATTGTGCAGAAGCTCAGAGAGCTTCTGCTGTTCAGTGCTCTCATGTTTTAGCTGATTTTTATTATTTTTTGCACATCTGTCTTAAAAACATGTTTTAGAGTACACAGTGTAATTTAGAGGAAATATAAAGTCTTAGTAAAGTATTCTTTGCATTAAAGGCAGGCTAATGTGAGCGTATTCTAACACCGTTACAGCCTCCCAGCTGCCTCTCCCTGAGCTTCTGCAGTGCTGCTTCTTGTTGTATGATACAGATGTTTTCCTGTTCCCGTGATAGTGATGCCGTTCACATGCGTGTTCAGTTTGCTGCATTACTCTGAGGCGACTAGCGCCTTGAGGCGACTTATGTTGTGATTTGGCGCTATATAAATAAAATTGAATTGAATTGAATTGAATTGAACTCTGTCAACAATCCTGTGGTATTACAAAGTAATGCCTTCACTGGTATCGCTGTCTGTCTCAGCCTGTTTGTTAAGTTATGACCAAAGTTATTCCATCATCTTAAATGACTGTAGTTCCACTGTTAGCGCTATCGTTAGCATTAGAATAAAACAAATATTGAAACAAAACAAAATGAAATGCGAACACACACAAAAAGTAAATGTTAATGAAGTGAGGCTGAAAAAAGCCTGGTTTCATTCTTAGCTTTAGATTACAGAATCTCAGCACATTTGATTACACAGCACACAGCAGCCACAGCCTTTAACAATGACACACGGTTATTCCACCTCAGTTCATCAAACTTAACAAAAACCCTTAAAGAAATACTCTTTTTAAGAAGCTTTGCTTTTCTACCATCACTTTTGAACTTAGTGATGTAGAAGCTGGTGGAGCTCACCAATCCAAATATGTAATAACTAAAATATTCTGTGAATTAAATCCCATTAAGTTTAATAGAATGAAGTTTATGTTCATGTGTCCTGAAATTCAGGATGTTACTTTGAAATATTATTTATGAATTCTGTTATTAATTCCAATAAGAAGTGTTTCACTGGAATCTGAGATGGTCAGATTTTGTATTTTTATTCTTTGTGTTTAAATAGGATAAGCTAATGTGGAATGACTGCGACACTTAATCCAACTCACACTCATTAAGTTCTGCTGTTTAAGGCTGTGACATGATTAGTTACATATCAGTAATAAAGATCAGACAGTGTCAGCAGTCTGGATTTAATGCTTTTATTAATTTTTTAATTTTTTTTTTCACAAGGCTGTGAGACTTAGAAAAAAGGAGATCCCAGCTGTGCAGCACCTGCAGTGTGTCCGTGTGCTCAGTCGTGTTTTCGCTCACTGAGCTGTGTGTTTGTGTCGAGCTGTTTTCCTGCTTCTGTCCTGCTGATACAACGGGAAAAAATACTCGTCTGCAAAACCTCAACTTGTGTCCTGAGTGTAAAAAAAATCTCAAATAACAGATTTTATTTTTGGTAACTTGGGTATTTGTGTGTGTGTGTGTGTCACTGTATGAAAGTCCAACAACAGAAAAAAAGAGATATGTAATATATGTCTGGCTTGAGATCGTACATACTGTATATGCACAACAGAGTCATTCTGAATACTAGTTGTGACTAAGTTTAATGTGGCCTTTTCTTTCTCTGTATGTATTGCAATGTTGTAAATGATTTGTATATTATAACATAATGTTTATTAAAGTTAATGAGGCTTTATGTTTTTACCACCTATGTTTAATAAATAAATGAACTGTGCTGAACTGCAGAACCTGAGCCTTTATCACCCCACTCCGGTGGGGCTTCGGCCGTGCTGATCATTCATATCTGTGCATAAAAACATTCCTGGATCCTTAAATCATTACAGGATTCAGTTATTCTCATGATCCAGGTGAGCATCTGCTGTTTTTCTGATGCCTTCCTGTGTCTGCCTTGTGAGCGGAGCCTTGAGTCCACACCTGTTCTGCTGTGCTGCTTGAAAAACCTCCAGCCTTGGACCCACACCTATACATAAGTACGTAAAATGCATTCATACTGAGCTTTTCAAGAACAGAAGTCACAAACAGTGTTGGTTAAGTTACTTGAAAATAGTAATTAGTTACTAATCACGGATTACTTCTCCAAGAAAGTAATGCCTTTACTCTACCGAATACTTATTTTCAAAAGTAATTAGTTACTTTATTACTTAAATAACTTTAAAAAACATAATTCACAACCTGAATACGTAATAAAGCAATAGACTTTTCAGCCCAATTTTTCTGCATAATCCATCATATAAAATTGTGTTTAAAAAGTGTTTTATTAGTTATACTCTTTTAACTTTATGCACATTGCATCAAGCAAAAATTAAATTACATGCAACAGCCTTTGACTTGAGGATATTTGTTTAACATTTAAACCCATTTTCTGCATATTCCAGCATATAAAATATTTTTTGTGTCTACACTCACTCTTTCAAATAAATGCAAGTAAAACACAACAAAAAAATTAATAAAATCAAAGATTTATCAACAGTAAGTCGTGTCGCTCTTTAATCTTATTGTCACCTGTTTAGCAGGAGTGGGGCCGGTGGAGTTTTGCCCAGTGCTGCAGCGGTCATATCAGTGGGGAGGATCTGAAGGTTTCTCTGTGAATTTCACATTCCTGTGGCAGCGTGCTAGGTGCTTGCTCAGATTTGTAGTTTAATTTTTTTGTTGTAGAAAGAAGTTTTTCTCCCACGCAGTGTACAGCGGACGCTAATGTTTTTGTCACTTTTTACAGAATCAAACTCAAAGTAATGTCAGTACTTCCAAGCTTTAAACACTGCATGGTCGTACTCTCTCCTGCACTGTTGATCTGCACAAGTCTATTGCTGCCACGGACGTTGCATGCTCGTACGTTATTGTCATGAAACACTCTCAGAAACAAAATCACGGTTTAGTAACACAGTAACGCAGCATGCTTACGGGAAAGTAACAGTTATCTAATTACTTTTTGCAATATAATCCCTTACTTTACTGGTAAAGTAATAGGATTACAGCGTTACTGTCTGTGAGTCGTTTGGTACCAGGCCACGAGAGAGGTGAGGTTCTGGTGTGAAATTTATGGTTTTCAGGGTTTTTAGTGTTTTTTAGCGTTATTTTTTATCATTAACTCGGTTTCCCTGGGTCTTTTCTTGTGTGTTATGAATAAATCTTCTTCTTTTTTTGGCACTGGTACGGTTTTTATTTTCTTGTATTTATCTGCAACACCTTAAAGGCTGGTCAGTGAAAATATTGTCGGACAATTGTCACAAAAAAGGTTGGGGACCGCTGATTTAATTATTAAAAAAATAAAATGTAAAAATTGTACAGATCGATAAATGGTAAATGGCCTGTATTTATATAGCGCTTTTCTAGTCCCTAAGGACCCCAAAGCGCTTTACACAACCTGTCATCCACCCATTCACACACACATTCACACACTGGTGATGGCAAGCTACAATGTAGCCACAGCCACCCTGGGGCGCACTGACAGAGGCGAGGCTGCCGGACACTGGCGCCACCGGGCCCTCTGACCACCACCAGTAGGCAACGGGTGAAGTGTCTTGCCCAAGGACACAACGACCGAGACTGTCCAAGCCGGGGCTCGAACCAGCAACCTTCCGATTACAAGGCGAACTCCCAACTCTTGAGTTAAATCAAATCCAGCCTGCTGAGCTGCACTACACAGATCATTCTCTTCTCTTCACAATACTTACCGTAAAACGAATTTTGGGGGAAAAAAAGCACTTTTGAAATGTAAAAGTGAGGTCAGAGGTCAAATATGGCATGATATAATATGATACTTTCCTAAATGAAAACAAAGGCAGCAGAATTTTTAAAGAAAATACATTTTTATGAAACTTTGACCTTGAAGGAGAGGTAAGAGGTCAAATGTCTTGTCATATTTTAAAGCTTTATACAGTATTTTGTATATGTTGGCAATGCACAGCACACTTCTAATGCTTTTTTTCTGTTAGCGTGACCCCACTCTAAACCCTACAGGGTGTTATCTGCGTTATCGTGATTACAGACAGAACGACACACAAATGCTGCCAAAAACATGACAAAAAATCAAACAGATTTTATCAGGAATGACTCTAATGCAAAGAAGACTGAAGTACAGGAAGCACAGAAAGTGGCTTTTCAATCATTTACATACTAGAAAATTGAAAAAGAAGAAACATGAAGACAAAGATAAATGATAATTAATAACTGGTTAGCATTCAATTTTATTACCCTTAATGATTAGTTATTTATTTCGATCTATTTGAGATACTTGAAGGGAAATATCATAAGAGAATAACTGGGTCCAAAATGAGACTTCATTTCAAGGGTCCTCTGGTTTCTGCTCTGTAGCATAAATGTTCCCCATGCTGAGACATGAAACACTTTTACATGTCTGCATCTTCCTAACGCATAAATTCACGTCTCTGTTTCTGTTGTAACATTTAACCTGATGTAATCGGTGCGACCTGTGGCTGCAGCTGCAGTGCTGGGACATTTGGAGTTGTATCGTTTGCTAACAGCTTGACTTGTGTTTGCAGAGCCGTGTAGATCCGGCAGATAACCTGCGTTCCTGCTACTCCAGCATTCCCTGCTCTCATTCAAAAATAATGACCTGGCATTGCTGGGAAACAGATCTGTTACATAAGAAACCTGCAGAAAGTCAAGCCTCCACTGAGCCGAGGCCATTAGCACCGAGAGCTCTACACTCAGACACTCTCAGTGTATTCATATATATTTTTGGCTCATTTTAGAGAACCTGAATATTTAAGGGTAAATTTAAATGTTCTAACTGTGTGTCTTTACACTTCCACAACAATCTACTACTGATACCTATTATTTAATACATCTGATAAATACCTCTGTTATTTTATTCTTGCATGCATCTATGAATAGTTTCTATTTTAATGATGAAATCTTGCTGTGTAGTATTATAGCTACAGGACTGTCATATACACGTAAACAAATATTATAATCTCATATTTACCAGATTGATATAACTGATTACTTTTTATTTGCAGTTTTAAAAATAAGCTCTGTTGGTAGCTTTTTCTTAGAAACAGCTACAACTTTTGGTTTTACATGTTAACAAAAATGTATAATGGATTTTGACCTCGTAGGCCATGAATTCTGTAATTAAATGTATCACATGGGTCCAAACAATAAACCTGAATATTAATAGAACACAGTGGCAGCATTTAAATAATTATACAGAAAACCATGAATGAATCAAAAAACGTGTTTTCTCTAAAATTCTTGAATAAGAAAGACGTACATATGTAGGATGTTCTCGCTATTGTAAATAGTAATCTGTCATAATCTGCACTTGAAAGTTAAGATGGAAACATCTTCTGACTGAAACTGATCTCCTGCTGAATATATAGGATGATTCAGTGGAAAATCCACAGTAAGAAGCCATGGGTCTATGATTGTGTGGATTCCTGCCTCCAAAGTCAGTTAACAGAAAGCTTCCTCTGAGGCCAGAGGCGGCCAGCGAGTCCTGTGATGACAGCGTAATGTGATGGCCCAGATTAATGACCAGCGGCTACGAGCCATCTTTAAATGGATGGGAATGTCCTTGGATTACCGGCTAATCCCAGTTGAGATTTGAGAGATGAGTGAACTTTGTGGACATGATAAAGCCCAGCGATGGCTGTGTGTGAAGCAAAGGTTAATCGTCTAACATGAAAGCACCACACAAAGCTATGGTGAACTCTTCACCTTGGTCAGCTGCTGCTGATTACACTGATTACATGAAATAAGCCCTTTATTGACATGTCGCACAGAGGACCCTGCTAACAAAGACCTTGTTAAGCTCGTTTCTACGAATACCTCCATCTATATTAAACCCCACCCACCCCCTTGTGTGTAGATGGATTACTGAACGGCCTGCAGAGGGCTGAGAGGTCATGCTCTGCTGCACTTTGATGCTCAGCTCAACACGAAGTGGAACAACCCCTTTGGTGAGATAATCTCAACACACCACAGCCTGGAGTAAACCAAACATGGTACTATGAACACCGGAGACATATTCCAGGAATATAGGAGGAGCTTTTTGTTATTGATGTCTTTAAAAAGAACCTTAGGCCTTCTATGCAACAAAGGAACTTACTCTAATTTTACTTTTATTTTTTAAAATCTTTCACTTCTGCTGGGTATTTATTTGTATTCAACTAGACAAGAAAACTTTTGCAAACAAGAACGGTAAATTTACTCTATTTTTTCCATTCATTTATTTTCAAATGGCTAGTTAGGCTACCTGGCAGATCAGCCCACGGAGTTTGGATTAATTGATTGACTGTCACGGTTCTCGGTCATTGTGACCCAGCTTTTTCTGTTTCTGTTTTGGTGTTTTTCTAAATTATGATTTGTTTGGGTTTTTGAGTTGTGCTGGTTTGATTTTGCATTAAGGGTTATTCTTGGTTTTGTTCTCTTTACGTTATTTGTTTTTCTGGCCTCTAGTTCAATGTTAATATTCTTTCTGTCTATCTCTCAGTGTCAAGCTTGCGTTTTTGTGATTTGTTTCTTATTTCCTGTTTTATTTTATTTGTCAGTGTATTCAGTTTTACCTGCCCCTGTGTCGTTAGCCCTAATCTCTCCCAGCTGTGTCTCCCTCCTGTTTCCCATTCCCTGATTCCTCCCCTGTGTATATAAGCCCTGTGTTTGCCTTTGCTCTCTGTTGTACCCTCAACATGCTGCGTTTGTTCTGTCCGGCCTTCCAGCGCCTCTGTTCAGAGTCTTGTTTTGCTTTTGTGAGTTTTATTTTATGAGGAAGTTTTACCAGTAATAAAGCTGGGTTTTGAGTTCCAGCCCTGTTTTGAGAATCCTCTTTTTTTTCTCAAGATGGCGCCGGTGTCTATGGCTGGCCGTCTTTACTCTCGCCTGCATCTGCCCCTTTGCTCTTTACCCTCTCTATCTCAGCTTCTGGACTTTGGCATAGTACTTTTTATTTTCTTCATATTATGCTCATCAGGTGGCAGTGCATTATTAACATACGACCGGCAAACACTCCTAGACCTCCGTTTCTCCTATTCACATCGCTTCGATCGACACTGGACTTTGGGACTTGCCGCCCCTCTACGACCAGACCCCCCCACTAGCTTTCCCTGCCTACCTCCTTTTAATCTGTATAAGAAACGATACAGGAGATACAGGAGACGCGGTAAAAGGAGTGGCTTCCGTGTGCGTATGAAAGCTTACCTTGAAGCACGGGCTACAGTTTACCCATATGCCTCTGGGGACTCGCTACGCTCTCTCCGTGCAGTCTCCAGTGATCGCCCTGTCGCTAAACTGCTTGGCCACCGGTGGATTTGCTCCGTCTCACAGCAAGCCCAGCCCTTCCAGCGGCATGCCTCCCTGCTCGGACCTGGATCGCCTCGTACAGACGTGGTGTCAACCACAGCAACCTCAGGGCCCTGCAACGTGCTACTCGTGTGGATGCTGCGCCCTGGACACTGATGGCTCTTTTCAACGTCAGGTCGCTGGTAAATAAGACCTTTGTGTTAAACGACTTTTTCTCCACCACGAGCCTTGATGCTCTCTTTCTGACGGAGACCTGGATTCGCCCTGGTGAGTTGCTTCCTTTTTCTGAGCTTCTCCCCCCGGTCCCCACTGTGTCTTTTTTAGCTCTCCGAGGCTTACTGGCAGAGGTGGTGGCTTAGCCTCGGTCTCTAAATGTAAATACATACTGTTCTTCCTACATCAGTTACAAGGCTCAACTTCTGGAGATGACCGCCTCGCGAACTTCTCTGATTGTTTTGGTTTACCGGCCACCTAAATATAATAAGACTTTTATTTACGAATTTGCTGACTTTCTTGGTTCAATTATTTTAAAATATGACTGTGTACTTATTATGGGTGATTTTAACATTCATATCTGCTGTAACAACGATCCGTTAGCCAAAGACTTCCTTGCATTAACGAACTCTTTTAATCTTGCCCAGTGGGTTAACCAACCAACCCACGCTAGGGGCTACACCCTCGATCTGTTTATTTCATACGGTTTGGACATTAGCATTAAGGATATAAGCAATGTTGGGATTTCTGATCACTTTCCTGTTATCTTTGATGTTAACTTATGTACTTCTGAACTTCACCCTGATGCTCTCCTACGCCCTACACGTATAATTAATTCTGGAACTGTGGAGAATTTTTCAGTGTCTTTTTCGAAACTTGCCTCTTCCATTCCTGACTGTTCCTTGGCTTCCACGATTGATGACTTTGCTAGCACCTTTTTTTCCACATGCTCCTCCATCCTCAATACTGTTGCCCCTGTTAAAATGAAGCACCCTAGATCCTTTTCCCGATGCTGGCTAAACAATTCTACACATGCCTTGCGACGTGTGTGCCGCCGGGATGAGAAAAGATGGAAGAAAGAGACTCCAGGTTTCTTATGATATCTTGCGTGCCAGCCGGTTGCAATTTCAACTTGCTGCTAAAATGGCCAAAGCTGCCTTCCTATCTAAAATTATTCTTACTCATGGTCACAACCCCTGATCCCTCTTTAATGTTTTCAATTCATTGGTTAACCCCTATCCTCCCATATGGAAAAGATGTATACAAATCTTATAAAGTTTGTATCTGTCTTGTGTGAAACTTGTATGAAAAGCATATAAGAGTGAAAACAGATATAAGATTCCTTGAAAAATTATATAATGAAACTTGTATGTTTTGGATACTTACTAAAACAATGTATGAAAGTAATGAGAAAGTGGCCACTTTCATGAGTAAATCATGTAAGCCTTATATGATAATCACATATAAGTTTTTACTATTTCTTTTCCATATGGGCTGAAATGCCACTGGCGTGCTCTCCTTCTCTCTGTGAATTTTTTTTTTAACCTCATTTTATTTGTAAAGTTTTACATCTTAAGTTCTCGCTCCCTTCAGTGTCGAGTTTTATACCCACCAGTGGTTGTTCATCATCATTTCAACAGTTTGAGCCAGTGTCACTCCATACTCTCAAGTGACTTATTGACCAATCAAAGAACACCTCTCCTGCTTATGATATCCTTCCATCTCGTTTAGTTAAGGATCGCTTCAGCGTAATTGGACCCGGCATCCTATCTCTAATGAATATATCTCTACTTGCAGGCTCTGTTCCTTTAGCCTTCAAACACGCTGTTGTCCAGCCCGTTATTAAAAAAAGAAACCTTGATCATAAGGGGGCAATCGGGTGGATGACTGAATATGTAAAGCGCTTTGGGGTCCTTAGGGACTAGTAAAGCGCTATATAAATACAGGCCATTTACCATAACGATCTTGGGGAACTATAGACCGATCTCTAAGCTTCCATTCCTGTCCAAAATACTGGAGAGGATTGTTCTTTCACAACTCCAGCCGTATTTGGATACGAATGCCATTTATGATAAATTTCAGTCTGCTTACAAACCCTGTTATTAGGGCTGCATGATTAATCGTTAGAAAATCGCGATCTCGATTCATACTTATGTGCGATCTCATTTCCAAATGACAACGATTTAAAAAAAAAAAAAGAAAAAAAAAAGACAACGACGATTGTACCGCATTTTGATCCGGGACGTAATCTGCATGAAAACAAGCGCTCACTCTTCCTGCTCAACAAATGACAAGGGCAGAGCCTTATACCACGTGATACAGAAGCTGTGGTGTGATGCTAAAATTAGCAGGGAAAAAACAACGGAGAGCACGTCAGGGATGACGAGAAAGTGACAGGAGAAAATCTGTCCCGGACAACCACCCAAACATCAATAACGGGAACCTTATACAGCGCTTCCCTATACCCATTGAACTTCCGCAGGCACAAAGAAATTACGGAGGCTATCACTCATCACCTGACCAAAGATATGGCTCCCATCAACACTGTGCAAAACGAGGGATTTAGGAAAATGATCAACACCCTAGACAAACGCTACACAGTGCCGTCCCGCAACTATTTTTCTATTGTTGCACTACCTGCTCTATACATGCAGTGTCGAGCAACGGTGGAGACGGAATTTCAAGCAGTACAACATTTTGCGGCAACAACAAAACGTGAGACATTTGTTGTTTTTATGTTTATTTATTGTTTTTATGTTCAGTCTCAACTGTTACGAAGTTGATGTGCAGTTAATAAGTGCAATAAATATTTATACTGGAAAAGAAAATCGTGAGAGAATTGTGATCTCAATTCTAAGCCAAAAAATCGTGATTCTCATTTTATGCAAAATCGTGCAGCCCCCTACCTGTTATAGTACTGAAACGGCCTTGCTCAGTCCTCAATGATCTCCTTCTGATTGCTTACTCCGGACGCTCTTCAGTCTTAGTCCTACTAGATCTATCCTCGGCCTTTGATATGGTAGATCATAACATCCTATTAGCAAGGCTTGAACACACACTTGGCATTGGAGGTGCCGCCCTAAATTGGTTTAAGTCATACCTCTCTAATAGGTCCTTCTCGATCAATTTTGGCCCTTATCTCTCCTCTGCTGCACCTGTCTCCTGCGGCGTGCCTCAAGGATCTGTCATTGGCCCCTGCTCTTCTCACTGTATATGCTCCTTTAGGCGCAATCTTTGAGAAGTATAACATTGCACATCATTGTTATGCCGACAACATACAGATGTATTTCAAGCTAACTGATGATCCCTCTATGTCTTTGTGCGGCTTTCGCGAGTGCATGTGTGAGGTCAAAAATTGGCTCTCTTATTCTAAACGACAGGAAAACGGAAATTATCGTGTTTGACAGTAGAGTCCCCCGTAGCCAACTCCGTGACACCCTCGGTTCCTTAAACAGTTTCCTCACCGACACTGTTAGTAGTGATGGGTCGTTCGCGAACGAAATGGCTCTTTGAGCCGACTCTTTGAAGTGAACGACACGAGCCAGCTCGTTATTGGGAGCCGTGAGGTTTTTTTTTCTTTTTTCTTTCTCTCACACTCTCTCTCTCGTCTTTTTTTCCGCTAAACTCCGCATGCACGGCCTGTACTTTGCGCTGGGCAGAGGGGGGAGGGACGTTAGTTACACTCGCAGTAGCACAGGAACAGAGCCAGAGAGAAAAAGAGCGAAGGACAACAACGTCACATTAGAAAGGTATAGTAGATTCAGAAATCATGCAGGCCCATATGACAGAGAATGTGCATCTTCTTTTTGTTTTAATATTTTAAATTATATTTAATTGTGTTGTGGTTTGCAGTGTTTTGTGTTGTTTCACGTTAAATTTGTTTAAAAGGAAAAAGCTGAAAATTTAAAATTTAAAAAGCTGAAAATTTAAATAGTTAAAAGTTTAAAATGTAAATAGTTGTTTTTTGTATTATATGATTTATTTATTACATTTTATGTGGAGTGAATAAATAAAGTATATTTATGGTGGCCCTTAGAGACAAAGCACGTACAAACTCCTAATCATGTACAAACTCCAAAACGCGTAAAAACTCCAAAACGCGTAAAAACTCAGACGCACTTACAAACCCCGAAGCATGTACAAATTCCAAAACACGTAAAAACTCAGAAGCACGTACAAACTCAGAATCACGTACAAAAGACAACAGAAGTGCTCCGGCTCTTTTTAGTGAGCCATACCAAAAGAGCCAGATCTCTAAAAAGAGCCGGAAATCCCGTCACTAACTGTTAGTGACCTGGGTGCATTTTTGGATAGCTCTTTTAAGTTTGATAAACAAGTGTCTTCTGTTGTTAAATCATCAATTGTGTCTTATTAGCAAGGGCAGACATTATGTTCCACATAGGGACCTTTGTAAGCTTATCCACGCCTTTGTGACATCTAGGTTGGATTGTTGCAACTCACTTTACTTCGGTCTTAACTCTACTCTCCTCCATAGACTCCAAATTGTTCAGAATGCAGCTGCTCGTCTCCTTACTATTAGTGGGCAGCGTGTCTCTATTACCCCTGTCCTTGCTGATCTGATTTGGCTTCCCGTTAAGTACCGCATTCAATTCAAAATCCTGCTGCTTACCTTCCGAATTATTAACAATATGGCGCCAAGCTACCTCACGTAAACTTCGTCAAGTTCGTCAAAAACTGTGGCAGCATGCAGTTTTTGACGAACTCTCCCTCAGAGTACGGCTTTGATGCTAATGCTACTTGGCTAGCAATTACGTAGCTGGCTTTCACCGCAGCATCACTGACGTCTCGGCTCCGGGTGAAAACAGATTGCTGTTTCCTCAGACCAACCAACATTTCATTTACCTTCTGTTTTCTCAGTTCTCCGTGCAAGCTGTTGTATTTTTCACCATGTTGAGTTTCATAGTGGCGCCGAATATTGTACTCCTTAAGCACCGAAATTTGCCGCATGCACACTAGGCACACGGGTTTCCCATTCACCTCTGTGAACATACAGGAAGAAGTCCATTTTTCTTGAAAAATCCGACACTCTGTGTCCACTTTTCTCTTTTTTGACAAAGACATTTAGCTGATGAGGGTGCCCATTCCAAGAGAAAAAGCGGGTAAAGCGATTGAACTGACTAAAACACAACGCCCCTAGCGAACAACATAGGAACTGCAGATTTGAAAGAAAAGGAAGTTTATTCTTTTTTTTTTTTAATAATGCAAATTTATCCCGGTACGGGTCGTATGTTTGACACCCCTGTGCTATATAAATAAAGTTTGTTGTTGTTGTTGCACTTTGGGTCCTTTTTCCTGCCTGCTTGCCACACAGCACAGCCATGCCACCAGAGGTGGGTTGTAACGAGTTACATTTACTTCATTACATTTACTCAGTTACATTTACTTGAGTAAGTTTTTGAAAAAAATATACTTTTAAAGTACCTTTTTTGCACGATACTTTTTATTTTTACTTGAGTATATTTTTGAAGAAGAAACTGTACTTTTGCTCCGCTACATTTGCAAAATTAGACTCGTTACTTTTAAAACAATAATTAGTTTAACACATTAGATAACATGCTGCCAGTGGAGTTTCCGGTGACTTTTTTTAACCAATCAGATGTGGCCATGCAGTCACATACTGTGGCAGGCAGAGCGGCCCAAGCGTTTCAAAGAAACACACGAAAACATGGCAGAGCCAGTTGTCTACGCTAGAGCTGAAGAGGATGAACAGCCTTGACCTCATATACAAAGAATGTTTCGCTTAAAAGCAGTACAAAAGAACAGCTACCCAGATAGCAAGGAGACATTGAACAGATGTTGATTTTCCATCTGAACCATCAGAATCGTCAGGATTGAAATGTCAACACAAAACCAATGTTGAAACAACATTGAAATACTGATGAAACCTGACACTGACATTGAAATAACATTGC